>NW_017732230.1:283864-346249 GCF_001890085.2 Hipposideros armiger
AGTGAGATGGGGTTGTCTCCATTTAAGATGAGGAAGCTGAGGCTTAGAGGGGCTGAGACGATTTGCCCACTTCATCCCACCAGGGCAGCGGGGAAGGGCTCTGTGCTGGTGCGAAAGTCACACTCGGCGAGGCTGTGTGTGCACGGGCACACACGGGCATGTTTCCATCCAACTGGATGAACATGCGTGAGGACCTAAGCGTGAGTGTGTGTGTGCAGGTGTGAATAGGTGTGCGCTGTGAGTACGCAAGTGGCTGTGTCTGAGGTGTGGGGTGAAGAGGAAAACGTGCACGCCTGGGGAATGGTCATCATGCATGTGACATGCGACTCTGAGTGTGTGTGTGATCAGATGAGGAGGGAGGAGACATGTCCAACCCACGGAGACAGCCCAGAGCTCATCCAGATGCCAGGCGGGCCGGGCTCTGGGGAAGGAGGCTCCGGCGTGAGGGCTGCCTCTTGTCTTGGGGTCAAGGCCCACTCTCAGAGGGCTGCTGTGTGAGCCATGGCTCCAGGCCGGGGTTGGAGGTGCACGGCAAACCCAGCGCCCCAGCCTGTGGACAGATGCCTGTCCCCAAAACCCAGCCACACCCTCTGTGCAAATGCAGGGCTGCGTGAGCTGCTGGTGCAAGGCCAGGACCCTGAGCGGAGCCAGTGAGCTGCAGTGAGGGTGGCAACGCCCTGGCATCTTCGTCACAACTCCTGACAAGAGGCTTTGAACTTCGCTGCCAGTGGTGGTGGCCAGAGGCCAAGGTCATGGCATCACCAGTGTTGACTGAGGGGTCGTTGTCTAGGCAGAGCCTGCCATGGGGAAAGAAAGGGGTGGCCCTTGGGCTGTTCTTGCTTTTCTCTGTAAAGAGCATCTTCTGGGCGCGGTGGGTGGAGGGCTTGGGGGTGGGGCTTGGATTAGGCCCAGCTGCTTCACCTACTGGGAACTAGAGGTGCAGGGCCCAGCACCCACAAGCTTTTCCAGGCCTATTCCCATATAAGAGGCTTGGAAAAATGATTGACTCTAAAATATGAAAAGAGAAATTATAGAGCCGGAATTAATAAATGTTATAATTCATGCATTCAGGCTTAATTAATTATTAAATTTAAAAATCAAAACAATTTTATTATACTTGAAACCAATTTGTAGGCTTGGTTTCCTCATTTTGCAAACGTTCTCCTGTGTGCACATGGCCCTCTGGAAATCACAGCCAATTGTTAAAGACTGGTAGTCAAACAATTTACCAAGCAGAGTTTTAGAAATCCTTTCAAAGTTTAACAGAAAAAAAAAATTATATTTCTGTGGGAGTGCGGATGTGTTTTGTTTTAATATGTTGAAATGATTGGGGTGAGGCGTCCAAGGTCAGACTTGGGACTGGATTAGGGCTGTGACTGGGACGGGGTGAGTCTGGGCAAGGACCGCAGCTACCGGGTGTGAGGAAGCACTTTCATGTCCCAGGCACCGTGCCCTGCACTTGGCAGGCCTGATCTCGTGCAATCCTTACAAACACCTCTGTTGAAGGCACAGCTGGTGTTGTTTCAGGCGGGAGTTTTAGGTCCTCCAGTCGGTGGGGAAAGGGAAACGTGCCCATCATCATAAGGACCCTTGGGGATCTCTCAGGAAGTGCCCCGTGCTGGAGAAGGACATCTCATTAAGTGCCACACAGTACTGTGACATTGTTGGAACAATGCTGTTGAGGTCCAGATGCAGACCACATTGGTTAAAAAAAAAAATCCTTAAATACTAGAATCATCCTGTGTGTGGCAAGGTGCTCACGTGACAGGAGGCACATGGGGCCAGAGACCAACTGATTCCCGTCTCCCACACTCACGGCAGAGCTAGAGCATGTTAAGTGGGGGAGGGTGCCAGAGCACCAGCACCAACGCCAATGCTGGTATTACTGTTCTTCGTGCTTCCCCAACCCGGCTTGTATTTTTCAAGCGCTCATCACTGAATTTGCGTTCTCTAAACATGTTCACGATGCCTAGCCACTGTACCCTGGCAGCTTAGGGGAGCAATGCGCCGAGGCCAAAGTTACTCGGTTGGCCTGACCCCCCCATAGCCTTTGCTCTGACCTCAGCTCCCTTCTGTCCCTGCTCTCCAGCTGCATGTGGACAATGGACTGAAAGAGGCAGGCGTGGCCGTTGGGACCTCTGTCCTTCAGCTGTCAGAGGCTGATGCTGAATTAAGGCTGGGGCAGTGGGACTCTGGTACCTGCATGGGCTCAGTGAAGGCCTGGGTCTGGGGGGATCTTAGGTGGATAAGAAATGAGGAGGATGACGAGCACCATGTCCAGAACGATGCCTAGGGCTGGACAGAGAGGTCAGGGACCTGCAGGCCTGTAGCCCAGTCTGGACACCGCATCAAAAGCCGGAGGAGGCCGGAGGGCAGTGTGCCAAGTGACACTGCCTCCTTCCTTTGGGGTATGGGGTCAGGGAAGCCTCTGCTTCTCAACCAGCACCCTGACACCGGGGTGTAAAATAATCCCGGTTGTGATCACTGATGAGCATTAAGCTCGTCATGGACCAGCCACTGCTCTTGCTGTGTCCCCTGCATCATCTCAGTAACGCTCACCACAACCCTGGAGGGAAGGCCCTATTTCCACCTCCATTTTTCAGATGAGGAAACCGAAGCTCAAAGAAGTTGAGAGACTAGCTGAAGGTCACAGAGCTGGCAAACGGCAGAGTTGGGATCTGGTGGCAGATCTGTTTGTGTCTAAAGCTGGGCCCCTAACTCTGCCAGCCTCTCCAAGCCCAGCGGCTTAGCAGGGCTCTCGGCCAACTGCCCTGAGCTCCAGAGCTTGGGCTGAGGAAGAGAGGTGAGACTCCTGCCCTCTGTGCTCTGGCCTTGCATTTGCTTCTATTAAAGGAGACGAAACAAACCACCGCGGTGCTGGCCGGGGTTGACTCCAGCCACGGAAGGGGAAGCTGTGTCCTCTGGATGCCTCCAGGAGGCCACCATGGGGAGGGGGGCGGGCGGGGCAGGGGACACAGTGTTACCAGAATCCGATGGGCACAGGCCGTGAGGGGGATTTCCAGGGCCTTTGGAATTGGAGTGGGCAGAGAGGAGGACAATGGGCAATTCCCACAGGTCAGGCAGGGTGAGGCAGCGAGCTGGGGCAGGCGGTTATTCCTAGAACAAAATTCTGTCGGTAGGTCCAAGTGTACTTTTCTGGGGAGAAGGTCCACAGCTTTGCCCAGATTCTCAGAGAGGTTTATGACTCGGAAAAGCCCACAGCATATCTCATTGGTTCAGAGCATGGCTTTTGGTGTCAGAGAGACCTGGGTTCAAATCCCCATTCCTCCCTTTACTCACTGCGTCTGTAAGTAAATACCTTACTTTCTGAGCATCAGTTTCCCCATATGCCCAACAGGGATAAGGACATATTCCTCAAAGGCTTGGGAAGGGATTATGGCCCTGGCCCAGTGGAGGCACTCAGCACTCATCATTTCCCTTTGTGCCCCTTTTGCTTGAAGCAGATGCCCGAGTCTGCTGGCGGGATGTGTGATCGGTGCGGGCATTTTATTTGGCAGTTACAAGTGTGATATTATCCCTGACAAAGCCTTCATTATGGTGCTGCTAACAATACCACAGATAAGGCAGGGATGCTCTTGCGTGCCAGCCTCCAGGTGATTATAACATTTGGGTAAATTGCCTTTTGTCTCGTGGAGAGATGATAGCGGGAGGGGCTGTGCGGGAGACGCACTCAGCCATTTTGCAGAAGCCACAAGGGAAGCATCGTGGACGGACAGCCTGGGTTTTCGTCAGGAGGCCTGGTTGGCAGTGGGGAAGTGGAGTCCAGCCCCGGCTCTATCACACACAGGCTGTGTGCGGTCGGACAGGTGTTTTGTCTTCTCTGGGTCTCCGGTTTCTCACCTGGCAGGTGAAGGCAGTGGCTTCAAGGTTAGAGGAGTCTTGGTTTGTCAGTGACAATCAAAGACTCTGTCTTGTTCTTTTGGCCAGTTTTTTAGCAATAAAGCAGGCAGAGAACTCTAGAGAGAAAAAGAACCCCCCTGCAAATCTACCGTTTTGGAGGGTATTTTTAATTCTTTGGCCTCCAGGGAGGGTCCCGGGTCATTGGTTTTTTTTACTAGAAACCCCTGCCTCCCGATTAGGAAGAACTCCAAATTCCATCTTTAGATTGAATCCGGGTAGCCTGGGTTTCCAATCCGGGCTCTTTACTTATTCCCCTTTGTATTTTTGGCAAAACCTCAGGTTTTCACCCTTTTTAAATTTTTTGGGAACACCCTTCAGTTCCTTAATTTTAAAACGGAAATCTTTTACAAGGAACCCTATTTCAACAGGTTTCTTTGGGGACTTAATTAAATTCAAATCAATCTTTGAAAGGCCTCAAACCGTTCCCGGGACCATGTAAACCATGCGTTAATTCCGGTTATTCTTATCCTTGTTTTTCATCTGAAGAAAAATTATGGAACCCTTTGTATACAAATAGACCAATCCCGCCCCAGCCTTGTTAATGGTGCACTTTATTTTTTTATTCAATTAAAATTTTTATTCAATATTTAATTCATTCCCCTCCGTTTGGAATTTGGGGTGGTTTCAAGTTTTCATCTTTTTAAGTAATCCCAGGGGGACTTCGAAGGTCCAGGTGGTTTTCGTTTTTGGGTGTACACACCTTTCCTACAGTTGGATAGGAGCAGACAAGCACCCGGGTCTGGCTGTGGCCGTGCCCCTGCCTCTGTGGACATGACAGGTCATCTTAGACCTGGCCTGGCAAAGTACAAAAAGGAAAAACTCCGGAGGCAGAGGAGCCCGAGTGTGAATCCTGCCAAATTTCCTGGGAGGAAATTTTTAACCTCACTGACTCTCAGCTTCTTCATTTGTCAAACAGGGATCGTGCGACCACTCCCCTCCCCTGTAGTTGAGTGTCCCGTGCCTGGTAAATGCTCGGTTAAGGTTGACGCTCATCATGTCATCATCTTCATCCTCTCTGTCCTCATTCTGGGGCAGCCAGAGGCACCTCCCAAAGACTGCAAATCACAGAGGCCAGGCCCCCGTTTTGGACCCCAATTCACACCCTTTCTTCCCACTGTCCACTTAACTGAGCACACATTCAAATGAGGCTTGTACTCTTGATTTTAAATTCTGTCTGGAACCTACAGGTTCACGCGCAAAGGGGCCTTCTCTGCGAATAATCACTGGTATGCGATATTTTTAAGAAGCCCAAGCCATTGTTTCTGATTGAAGGAAAGTTGGTGCTATTTTGAAGAGCAGCACGATTAAGCGATTAAGCATTAAGCATGGCGTTATCTCTTTAACCGTTGGGAATTACACGCTGTTTGAAAGATTTGTGAGCTCTAGGACATTTGCCAGATGTGCTTGATTCGACATTTCAGACAACAAAGGGGATAATGTTGGCGGGAATCTCGACGGCATTTCTGATGATCAGGATATTCTTTGAGGATGGTACTGAGACCTTTCGGGGAAGAATTTCAGCTTTTACATCAACTAATTTGGGATGCTCACTCTCTGTCTCCCACAAAGCGAATTTAGTGCATTGTTCGTTGTATATGTTAAAATGGTTACGAGGTTTTTTTTCCTTTGAATATTAATAATGTGCCTTTCATCTGAGACACT
Source organism: Hipposideros armiger (assembly GCF_001890085.2). Lineage (NCBI taxonomy): Eukaryota > Metazoa > Chordata > Mammalia > Chiroptera > Hipposideridae > Hipposideros > Hipposideros armiger. The sequence continues at coordinate 289,448 of NW_017732230.1, forward strand.
CGCCTGGGGTGTCATTAATTGCCGGGGGTGGTGGTGGGGGGGGAGTAAGGATTAGTGGTGCAGTTCTTTTGCAAATGATTCCTGCTAGTAACGTTGAGGCAAGCAACAGCTACATGAAGACACACACGTACAAGCTGCTAACATGGCTCATCCTTTCTGAGAGGAATGAAAGGGGCGGGTAGGAGGGGAAAGGGTCAGAGTTCATGCCCCAGTTTCCCACCATCTTAAAGGCAATTATCGCAAATATCTTCGAATGCTTCTTCATTGGCCCATAGGGGGTAGAGGGCCCTTTATCAAACACAGTAGCATCTCAGTTTGGGAACTGTGTTATTTTTGTCTTACGACTCTAAAAATGGACCTTTTCATTCATTTAGGAACATCACTGCAGTCCCACGGGGTGTGCCAGGAACGGTGCCTGGTAGAGGGGCAAAGCTGTGAAGGAGGCATGGCCCTGTCTAGGAGCAGAGAGAGCTGAGGGAAGAATAAACTACGACGACACAAAGCTGACAAGAAGAACAAAAAGGACAGAGTTTGGGCAGGGTTGGGTTTGACTCTGACTCTCTCACCCGCTGTGGGACCAGGAGCAAGTCATTTACCTATCAGTCTGAGACCAGGTGTCCTCATTGCAAACCGTGGCTCCTGAAAATGACCCACGTGGGATGGGGGGACAGTGCAGAGGAAATGAGCAGGTAAGGCGCTTAGCAAGGGCCTGGCAAGAATCCCCACGACGATCATTCGTTGCCCTGGGCTGTGAATGAGAGCCACCTGTTTGAGACCCCTGATGCTTACACTTTTAAGCATTTTGAGGTGCAGAGAAATAATACAGTCATGTGCTGCATAACGACAGTTCGGTCGATGACAGACCGCATGTATGATGGTAGTCCCATAAGGTTATAATAGAGCTTAAAAAATTCCTATTACCTAGGCGGTGACATCATAGCCATTGCAAGGTCGTAAACTCTCATGTTTGTGGCGATGCTCGTGTAAACAAACCTACTGTGCTGCCAGTTGTATAAAAGTAGAGCGCACAGAATTATGTACAGTAAGTAAGACTTGACAATGGTGCTAACTGGTTTATGTATGTACTATACTTTTTCTCATTATTTTAGAGTATACTCATATATCTTGTGTTTACCGTGTCTCTTGATTGTGTCATTTTCTCTCATGCTTGACTTAATCTCGTGTTGTTTTGTATAGTAACAGGCTTGTAGCCGAGGAGCAGTAGGCTCTACCATGCAGCCTCGGTGTGCAGGAGGCTATACCATCTAGGTCTGTGTGAGTGCACTCTGTGATGTTCGTGCAACGATGAAATCACTTAATGACGCATTTCGCAGAATGTGTCCCCATCATTTAAGTGGTGCATGACTGCAATGGATCGCTTTTATTACTCAAAATAATGAGGTGTTTATCATGTGCCAGGGGCTGAACTTTGTATAATTTGTTGAAGAGTATGAGGGATGTGTAGGCAGGTCCTTTGCCCGCCCGTCTGCTTTTGTAAACATTTAATCAGCTCTGACTTGTGGGACTTGTATGAGGTACAGAGGCCCCAGGATGATGATGTCAGACATAGTCACATAGTGACTGCCTTCAAGAAGCTCCCTGTCTCGTGGGGGAGACACGCAAATAAAGCTCCTTCTACCGTCACAGGAGGGCTCGTAGAGTCACAGAGGAGGGACACCTAACTCAGACATAGTGGAGAAAGGGAGGGATGGAGGGAGAGGCAGGTTTGGGAAGGCTGCCTAGAACAATGGTCTACCAATGGCTGGTTCTGACCCTTAAGAGGGTTGTAAAATCAATTTAGTGCACAGCAATCAGCATTTAAGATAATTAAATAGATAGAAAATATCATCATATATCACATGTACAAAGAATACGTGTGTGTGTGTGTGTCTGTGTGTGTGTGTGTGTATGTGTACTGAGTCATGATATAAACCTTTCCTTACTGCCAGCCAGGGTCCAGAGGTTTGACAGTCACAATCCCAGAAAATTCTTGCCTGCCCGGATCCCCAAAGCCTGGCACATCGTAGGCCCTCAAAGACTTTTTGATGAGTGGAAGGATGGATTTAAATTCTCACAGCCATCCAGCAAGCAGGAACCATCCTCCCCAGTTAAGAAAGACATTCTCCATTCCCGAAAGCCCAGTTCTGGCAAACCCAGGTCAGCCAAGCATGCTTGCAGTTTGCCCCCTCAGCAGTCCGGGGATTCCCAGTCAGGCCTGAGGCCTGCTTCTCTGCGTGGGGAGAAGAAGCCAGCACAGGATGGGGGCGGGGCCGAGGCAGTTCTGGGGGGCAACCCCTCTTGGTGCCCCAGCCCGTGACCTCCTATAAAATGAGCCTCCCCGGCTCTGACCCACCCAGCTGCCATGTGCTGCATAATATCAGTGGCTCAGGCTGCTGTGTTTACTCTGGGATGGACTGTCACCCACCTCAGGCCCTCACTGGCCAGCACCCTTGTGCCTTTTTAGATGCCAGCAGGAAGCAGTGTTTATGGGGGCAGACCGGAAAGCAGGGGAGAAAGGGAAGACAGGAAGTGGACAGAAGCCTGAATCAGTCCCTGGCAGGGTGAGCTGAGTCAAGGGTAATGACTAGGTGGCCTCGAGCAGAGACTCCCTGTTAGTGGTTTGCAGGACACTCTGAACTTGATTTGTCCTATAATATCAGGACCAAAATATCCCTTGGCTACCTTTCTCCACTGTCATAGACTCTTAAGCTTGGAAAGACCCTAGAAATTATTCAGTCTAACGCCCTCACTTTATAGATGGAGAGAAAGAGGCCCAGAGAGGGAAGGCACTGGCCGACGGTCAGCCAGCAGGTAGCCTGAGAGCTGGGGCCAAGACCTGGAGCTTAGCAGGGGTTGGGGGTCCTTCAGGTGCCTCTCTCTTGACATCTTGCCAGAAGGATCTCCTATCTAAGTTTACCCGCTTCGGCCCCTTCTCTATATGTAACCAGAGAAATCCTTCTAAAGGACAAATCAATTACTACTCTACCTGCCTGAAACCTTTCTTGCTCCCCACTGCCCTCCAATGAAAAGATACCCACAATATTGCCTCCGCCCTGGGCTGCCTCCCTTGCTCATCTTCCCCTGACATCGTATCTCATGTCCTGAACTACTTGGTAGCCCCTTAGAGTGCAGAGCTCTCCCCCATCCCTAATCCTTTGCACATGCTGTTCCCTCTGCCTTTAACACTCTTGCCAACCCTGCTGCATTTGTCTGCTGTTCGTCAGGTTTCACATTAGATCATGCCGTTTCCAGGAAACCTCCCTGGCCTGCTGGCTGCCAGGGTTAGGTGTCCCTCCCAGGTCCTCCTGCAGCCACTCTGTGTTGTCATGACCCATTTTACTGTCTGTTTCTCCTGCTCCTTGAGAGAAGTTTCTATGACGCTGCTATCACTTTCATGCCTAATGCTAAGCCAGACCCAGAGCAAGTAATCAATAAGTATTTGTTGACCAGACAATCAAGCGCCAGTGTCCGTCCTTCTCCAAACTTCCTAAGAACGGTCTTCCCTTCCCATGACACATTTTCTAAAGACTATTTTTTAAGAGCAGTTTTAGGTTCACAACAAAATTGAGAGGAAGGTGCAGATGTTTCCCATATACCCCCTGCCCCCCCACATGCATAACTTCCCCAATTATCAACATCCCCACCAGAGCGGTACATTTGTTACAACTGATGAACCTACATTGACACATTGTAATAGTTTACATCATGGTTCACTCTTGGTGTTGTACATTCTATGGTTTTGGACAAATGTATAATGACATGCATCCCTCATTATAGTATACAGAGTATTTTACTGCCCTAAAAATCTTCTGTGCTCCATCTATTCATCCATATAATGCATTTTAAAGTTTATCATCAGTCATGGCTTTTGCCCACAGATTTTTGTGAACATAATTTCTGATTCCCCAGGTACACCATGCTTTTATATACCTCTGTGTCTTTGCACATGCTGTTCCCTCTGCCTGGAATGTCCTCCCCCACCATTCCTGTTTATGAAAGCCCCACTCATTCTTTAAGATCCATCACTTCTGAGCCCTTTTTTTCTGACACTCTCCATCTTAGCCAGGTGATCAATTCCTCATCCTTAATACCCCTTCATCCTCCAGGGTTTTTCCCCCACTAGGGCCCACATCACATTATATTGAGGTTGTATGTTTCTGTGTCTGTCTCCCCCACTAGACTATGAATCTCTATGGGACCAGGATGTCACCTTAGTGCGGCAAGACTACAATACAGTTCAAATCTAAAAATAAAAGCTAAAAACGAGTCACTTGCAATGTACCACAATTGAAGAAAGGTTATACTAACATAAAATTCCCAAAATACGTTCCGTGGAACCCTAGTTCCATAAAAATGCTCCCTGCTTCCGCATCTCCCAACCAGTCAATACAGTGGGGGGTGTGAGAGGGAACACCACCTTACTGCATAAATTTCCGTATAGGGAGAGGAGGCTCTCAGCAGCCAGTACAGGCTTTCTGGTCTACCTGGCAGTTTCCTTCTCATTATAGAGCAGGGTTTCTTGACATGGGTCATTAGAGGGACCATTAACCTCTAAGACTATATTGCAGAACTCATATATGTGTGTGTATGTGTTTATGTGTGTGTGTACACATGTATGCTTGTGCGTGCACGTGTAGGCGTTTGTCTGGGAGAAGGGTCCACAGTGTTTGTTATTCCTAGTGGGACTGTGACTCTAGAAAAGAAAACGGTTAGGAATCACCTTATTAAAGGAAAATGTTCATGTTCTTCTGTGGCTAGTGGCCTCCTGCAAGTTTGGTCACGGTCAGCTTATGTTCACTCTCCAAGCTGAGGCTCTGGAACCTCCAAGGTCCTCCGCTGGCTGAGGGGCCAACCAGTCCCTTGGGACTCATGGCATCACTCACGTCTAGGCCTTTACCTGCGCTGTCTCCTCTGGCTGGAAGACCTCTTCCAAAGCCTTGTGGTCAATTCCCAATTATTCTTTGGGCCTCAGCTATGCTGTCATTTCCTTCTTGAAACCTTTTCTGAACTTTCAGTTCTCGATTAGGTGTCCCTTCTTTGTGCTGCCACAGCATGAATCCCTCCCTCCCTGGGACCCGCCAACCCCTCGCCCCATCTAGGGCCATGTTTCTCCCTTTCGTTGTGCTTATTCCAGGATGTAATCAGCTGTTTCTAGTACTTGTCTGCTACCTATCAAAATATACACTCCATGAAGGAAGGGGGTTCGTGTCTAGCTTTGCTAGGTTTGGGTGCCTCGTATCCAGCATATAGTAGGTAGTAGGTGTTCATTAAATATGAGTTGAAGTGGGGGAGCATGCAAAAATAAGGATGTTGACCTTTTCGGTGCTATCTGTATGTGCTGTCATAGTCAGACCACTGATGTTATAACTATGTATAGATTTGACAGTCACGAGAATTCCAAACAGCGAAACAGAGAATCAGCTTTTGTCTTTCACCAGCCAAAGCTTCTTGCTCGCCAAATGCATGCGTGTGTGCGCACACACATGCACAGATCTATGTGTGGATAAAAGGAGAGGAAGCATGTGCCACCGGGCATCAGAAGAAACGTACCTGCATTTCTCAGAAAGCGATTATTATAGTCCTTGACCACCCTTGTGATCGGGTTATAGAAGCCGTCTCCACAATCGTAACAGCCTTTAGGGATTTTTCTAGGCGGGTCCACATTGGTGAGTTGAGAGATACCTAGAGAGGATATAATGGGTAATTAACTCACCACCAAGGCCAAATTCAAACCCAGTCCCCTCCGAAGTCCACTTTTGGCTGGTTGCTTATGTGAGTGTTGGCTCCGCTGTTGGACTAAACACTCCCCATTGAGGGCACGGAGCAAAAGCAGCAGGGGCAGTGCCCAGAAGGAGCTTCCTGACAATGGCTCCCAGGAGGGGCTTGGGAACTAGACTTCCGTCCTCTTTCTTTGACTCCATCTTCCATTTCTAGGGACACCATGACAAGGGCACACTTTCTGGAGTCAGAGAGGACCTGAGCCTCCCTGCGAGTCGGCTATGTCCGTGGATAGAAGGCATGTCTAGGAGAGGATGGCATTCAAGGTGTAGGTAAAGGCCGGAGGCGTAAGCCATCACGCTTTACTCGGGAATCCTATGGAGCAGGGCAGGTGTAAGGAAGGACGGTAGGAGAGAACTGAATCGGGGGGCAGGGATCAGGTAATGGGGAACCTGGACTCTCACCGAAATTACCATAATAGCTGCCACTTGTTGAGAGCTCATGATGTAGCAGGGATTGTGCTCAGCGCTTAACTCCTACTATTTCACTTAATTCTCACAGCAACCCTGTATCTCTGTTTTACAGACAAGAAAACTGAGGCTCAGAGAGGTCAAGTAACTTGCCCAAGGTTATCCAGCTAGGAAGCAGCCAGATACTCAGTTTTGTAACCTATATGTCAAGCAGCCAACATCAGGGGAGGAGAGGGCCTGGGCACCACCCTCAGGACTGGGGACATTGGAACCACTGTGAAAGAAAGAGGAGTCGGTGCACCTTCTAGGCCATGCCACTCTGTATGTTATGTATCTTGGAATGCGCAGGCCTGAGTGAAGGGTACAGGTTAGAATAAATAACTTCCCGGGTTCTGTCTAATGTGTGGTTCCTATAATTCTCTGTCCTCTGGACTGAGGGCTGCATGCCTACTGAGCACATGGCACCATGCTCACAGCTCAGGGTCCTGCACATAGTAGGTGCTCTTATGTTGGTTAATAATGATAACTAGGTACACCATTTACCAATGATTACTGAGCACGTACTCCATGCCAAGTGCTTTCCAGGCATTCTTTCCCTACAGCCTCATGCTCCTGCCCATCTCACAGATGCTCAGAGAGGTGAAGGGGCAGCCTTAACCCTCTCCCTGCCCTTACAGTGTCTGCCCCAGGGTTGAGAGGTGGCTGTTGGAGAGGTCTGCAGAGTGCTGGGTGGCTTGGGAAGAAAGTGGGTACTTAGGATCGAGCTGCTCTGCTGGAAGTCCAGAGGAGGAGAAGGGAAGGGGACAGGGACGGGGCTGCACTGCCTTCAAGTCTGACAGAGGCCCAGCTCTGGCAAAACCAGCTGCTGTGTGAGATCTGAGGGCCTCCAGCTAGGGGCTCTTTGCTTCCAGGCCTCCGTTGGGGTGAAGAGCCCCAGACAAAGTCCAGGCCCCCTCGTAACACCTGGACTGGTGGCATTTTGAAGGCAGAGCCTGTGTCCTCTCAGCTCTTGGTCCCCCGGGGCCCAGCCAATGTCTGACACAGAGTAGGTGCTCAGGAAATGTTAATGTCATCACCTTAACCCCCCTAAGTGCACCCCATCACCCTCCACTGTGATGCCACTATCATCATCCCTGTTTGATATCAATTCTTTATTGAGCATCTACTATGTGCCAGACAATGTTCTAGGCACTGGGGACACAGTGGTGAATGAGACAGAGACCCTGCCTTCATGGAGCTCACAGTTGGCTCTGGAAGAGAGATACTGAGCACTCACGATAGAACTCTGGGCGAAAACCAGGGCTGCTTTGTGATATGCCATAGGGAGACCTGGCCTAGTCTGGGAAGGGGTCCAAGAAAAAGGGACATTAAGCTGAGACCTGAAGGATGGGAAAGGAGTTACTTAGGTTAAGAGAAAGGGTTAGAGCATTCCAGACAGAGGGAATTCAGGAAAGAGCATGACCCCTTCGAGGACTAGAGAGAAAGCGAGCATGGCAAGGGAGGAGAGAGAAAATCCGAGAAGGGTGGGAAGCACAGGATGAGGCTGGGGACATCAAAGCCAGGGAATGTAAGCCATTTTAAGACTCTGGAACCTTCAGCGTAGTGAGGAGGCACCGAACGGGGTATGAGTGGTGTGTGTGTGTGTGTGTTGTGGCGGGGAGGTTGGCAATCAGATGACAGTTCTTCAAAGATGAAAATAGCTGCAGGGAGGCGATTGGCCCGGAGGAGGTGCGAAGCATGGATCTTGGAAGATCAGGTAAAGGAGGGGAGAGGATGAAAATCTGGAACAGGGCAGTGGCAGAAAGAATGAAGGAAACCCAGCTTGGCACACGGAGGTGCTCAGTAAACACTTGTTCAACGAACGAGTGAGTAGAATATATTTAAGAGGCAGAATTCATAGGACCAGGTGATGGACTGCAGGGTTAGGCTGGTCTGGGGAGATGGGAGTGATGGTCTCCAAGGGAGCATCACTGGGGGACAGTGGGCTGATGGGGGCCGGGGGTAATGAATTCAGTGCAGACAAGTTGAGGGATGAGCAGATATAGGTGTTGGGGAGGCTGGATGTAGGCATCTGAGGCTTGGGGCTTTGATTTCAGTTTGGAAGCTGACGGTAACTGAAGGCTTAGAAGTGAATCAGCTTGTTTAGGGAGAGGGCACAGAGTGATAACAGAAGAAGGCCTAAGCCAGAGAGTGCTGGGGAACCCGAAAATTAATAATTGGGGGGAGGAGGAGCTGGCAAAGAGCCTGGGAATAGGGACAAAAGTGGAGAGTGAAGTGCCAGGAAAGCAAAGGAAGAGAAGGCTCGCCTGGTCAACTAGCTGGCCGAGGTCACACAGCCAGGGTTTGCACTCAGGACAGCCTGACTCCAACCCCGGTGCACTCTGGAGGCTTCTGCCGTCATGGAGGTGGACTCTTTAGCTATTAACCCAGACCTTCCGGGTCCACGCCCTGTCAACTACACCACGTTATCTTCTAAGTTGATTTTTACAGTTTGCAAAGTCATTCTCCCACCTGCCGTTTTGGATAGACTGCCTGCCCTTTCTAGCGCCAGAGCCTGGCTCTCGGGCGTTCTGCGGCCCCTGCCCGATTCCTCCTCTCCTTTGGGTGACTTCAATAGGCCACAGCCCACTTATTCAAAACTGTCTTTTGTGTTCATCTCATTCTGGGTGTGAAGGAAAAGGGAGGGTGCCAGGCTACCTGTAGGCTTCAGGCCGTGGCAGATCTCGGTGTAAAACCTCCGATCGTAGGTGTCGCAGTAATGCCAGTTCTTTGCATCATACTGCAGCCCATCCGAGAAGGTGTACGTGCCCTGGAAGACAAGGAGCCCACGGGAGCGTCTGAGGAAGTCCTTCCTTTGCCAAGGAGGGACTTACATCAGGGAAGAGGCGGCTTTCTCATTGCCACAGAAAAGAAGTGATACCTGTCACAGTTATGGCTGTGACGATTAGAAGGGATGGGTATAAAGAGCTCAGCTTGGTGCCTGGCGCTCAAAATATGGCAACTCACTGTGTGACCTTGGGCAGATGACCTACCTTCTCTAGCCCTTGGTTTCCTCATTTGTAAAATTAGGAATAATAATGGTACCTATTTAATAGGGTTGGTTCCATGAGACAGTACATGTAAAGCATTTAGCATAGTGCCTGGCATATATTATAGTAAGCACTCAATAAATGTTAAGTTACTATCATCCTTTTAAGGTTATTATAGCTAAAAAGGTCAGAGCCATCATCAGTCACAGCCCTTTGTCCAAACATGTACATTCTGCTTTCGCTGCCTTAGTGCTAAAGGAAGCCCAGGATGTAGACATCGCATTGGCCTGAACATCAGGAAACATGGGTGGAAATTCCAATACTATTAATTCACCGTGTGACCTTGGGTAAATCACATCCCCTTCCTGGGGCTTGGATTCTCCAAGCTGTAAAACAAGGAGTGTTTCTTAACCTTTTTTAGGTCATGAGCCAGCTCTGTACACAGCCTTAGTGAAACTGATGGAAGCTGTGGGTCCTTCCCCCAGAGAAAACTATGATCCCCCCCCCACCCCACAGAAACTTTTCTGTATAAGACAGCAGCTTTCACTGACTCCCTGAATTCTATTTGTGGCCCACAAATTCAAGGTTAAAAATCCTTGGATTAGATGACTTATCATGATAGTAGTAATGGAGTGGCAGTAACAGTATGAGCTAACATTTACTGAGTGCCTGCTGTGCACAGGTACTGAGCAAAGCATTCACATATACTGCCTCCTTGGCTCTCACAGCCATCCTAGGAGGTGCCTTGAGCTATTGTGACAGGCTGAATGATGGTCCCCAAAGATGCCCACGTCTAATTGCTGGAACCTGTGAATCTGTTGACTGTACATGGCAAAGAGGGCTTTGCAGATGTGACTCAATTAAGGATCTTGAAGTGGTGAGATGACCCTGGATTATTTTGGGGGAGGGGCAATATAATCATGAGGGTCTTTATAAGAGGGAGGCAAGGGTCAGAGTGATAGAAGACAAGGTGATAGCAAATGCAGAGGCAGAGAAGATGTGATGATGGAAGTGGAGGTCAGAGTGATGCCTGACCACGAGCAAAGGAATGTAGGCAGCGTCTAGAAGCTGGAAAAGGCAAGGATATGGATTCTCCCATAGAGCCTCCAGAAGGAACGCAGCCCTGCTCACCTATTTTAGACTTCTGACTTCCAGAGCTGTAAGATAAGTTTCTGTTGTTTTAAGGCACTGAGTTTGTAGTAGTAGCAGCAATAGGAAACTAAGAAACTCTTGTCCCCAATTTATTAAACAAGGAACAGGAGTCTCAGAAAGAAGAAGTCATAGGCCCAAGGTCACACAATTAGTGGTGTAACAGGATTCAAACTCATTATGGCCTCTCCAGGGGCCCCTCTGGATCGAGAGGGAGAGGACGCCAGAGCCCTGGAGGTCGAGAGGAGGGGAGAAGAGGGCACCAGATGGGGGAGTCTAGGTGCTGCATGTGTCAGCAGGGGCTCCTCCTGTCTGAGGCTTTCCCCTCCGCAGCCCCCCTCCCAGACTGATCACCTTAACCACCAATCCATTTTCCCAAATGGCATCATATTGGCTCCCGCTGGGGAAGTACAGTGTTCCTTGGCCGTGAAACACGCCATCCTTCATTTCCCCAACGTATCTGGTTTCGGTAGGGAGGATGTATTCCGCGTGGCCCTCCATCCTGTAAGGACAAAGGGACATGGCTGAGCCCTGCATGGCAGCTGGAGGATCAGAGCTGGCAGGCATGGGAGAGCAAGGGGGAGCCCCATTCTTGGGTGTCTCAAACTTTCATGTCCCAGCAATATTCTGCTCAAAACCAAAATGTTTGCTTTGTTCCCCTCAAAAGCTCAGAAATAAGAGGGGCTGTGTTGTTGAAGCGGGATGGGCAGAGTTTGGTCTTTTCCTGCTTCCCTTCACCTAGAGGCTGTCCTGGAGTTGATGCTTTCCCTGGGAATGCCCTTTGGTAGGCCCAGAGAGGGAACAGATGTGCCCAAAGCATCCACAGTAAGCACTGTGAGGCAGGGACTAGGGCCACATTTCCCGGCAGCTGGCTCTGTGTCTTCCCTGCCAAGACCAGCTCACCCCTACCCATTATACCACAAGCGGGATATTTGGAAAAGTATGAAATTTGGACAGAATACATGGGTTTGAATCTACTTCACCATTTCCTAGATGTATAATATCATCTCGGAGATTTCCTTAAACCTTTCTGTTGGTCTGTTTTCCTTCCTTCCTTTGTGTCTTCCTTGTTTCCAACAAATATTTACAGTGCACCTACTATATGCCAGGTGTCTTGTTGAATATGGTCTGCTGGATACAACGTGGACACAACCATGTTTAAAGCAGGTTCTGTCCTTGCCCTCAGGGTGGGGCTCACAGTCTATTGGGGGCACAAATAAGCAATTACATAATGTGTGGTAAGTGCCATGCAGGGGGAAGACAGGCCTCCACAGGAGCACTGGGCAGGGACATTTCAACCAGGTGACCAGTTGACCAGTTTCTTCATGTGTGAAAGCCTGAAGTTAATGCCCAAGATTAGCCCAGATAATGTGTAACAGTTTTCCTAGTCAAGGGCCTGACATATAGTGAATGCGTAAGACATATGCTTTCATTCATTCCTTCATTCATGCTCCATTCTTCCCCACTAGCTGGAAGTCACCGCTCCTAACTTCTTTAGGCTTTTGTTTGTGCCTCTGTTGGATGCTTAGCACCTTCTGCCTTGCATCATAATTGTATACCTCATCTCCCCTATTTAATCAAAGCATCCTGAGAAGATTACTTTGGTGTCCTCTGCTCTTAGAATCATGTTTCTTCTTAAACAGGTGCTCTGTAAACATCTGCTGAGTAAGAAATGAAGGAAACAGAAAGGCCAGTGAGCTGACTGAATGGATGACAGGTGCCACTATAGCACAGGTTCAAAGCATGGGAGCAATGTGGTTAAAACGCAGCTTCTGAGCCATGCCGGCCTGGAGTCCAGGCCTGGCTCCACCTTTCTGTGTCTGTGACCTTGGACAAGCTCCTTCACCTCTCTGAGTCTGAGTTTCTCATGTGTAAAATGGGGATAATGACAAGAATCCCCCAAAGTTGTTGAGAAAATTAAATGAGATAATGGCTGGGAAACTATAGCAGAATGCCTGGCATACGCTGAACTCAAAACCTATTTTGCTTTTACTCTACTGCAAGACATTGGAGGAAGAAGAAGCCCTTCTTTCCTCTACCTCTTTGCTTGAGATCACATCATTTCTAGGTATAGTTTCCATATAAATCCTTCTTTGAAATTAGACACCCCCTCCCTTTTCTTTTTTTTACTGCAAATTGGACATCATCGTCCTTCTACAGACCTTCTGCAGACATCTCCAGCTCCCCCAAAATGGAACTCCATTGTCCTCCCCCAAAGCAGTCCTTCCTCAGAGTTTTCAATTTCCATGAATGGCATCAGAATCCTCCAAGTTCAAAGCCTGGAGCTGGGTATTGGGCTGGGCCTGGAAGCAGTCTCTCAGTGGGACTGGGAGCCAATCAGTTCCCAAGTCCTGACAATGAAATCCCAACTTCTTAATTTTTCTCTTTTCTGAAGCCCCACTGATTCTGCCTTGGTCCAGGGTCCTGCTGTCTCGTACTGGGACTTCTGCAATGGGCTCTGACCTGATTTCCCCATCTCCACTTTGCCTCCCTCTCCCCCCTCTCCTTCCCTCTCTCCTTTCTACCCTTCTTCTCTTTCTCCCTCCCTTCCACTTTTATTTATTCAAGGCGAAAAGCCTTCAATCGAAATTCAAGTAAGTTAAAAAGAATAAAGGCAGAGCTACTTTATCATGAAGACTTCACTCCATCATGAGGAGACAATGACCATATCTCAACTACCATTCATTCATTCTCTCATTCATTCATTCTCTGATTAATTTATTCAGCCAACATTTACCGAGTGCCTAGCAGGTATATGCACTATGAGGAGGGATGCAGAGATAAGAGAAATTAGATTCCTAAGGCCCAGCCCTGCCAAGGATCTATCAATGGCTCCGCCCACCCATAGAATTGTGCACAGCATTGAAATCTCTGTACACCAGAACCCAGACCCATCGTTCCAGCTCCTGCTCCCACCCTCCTCTAGGCACATCCTACATTCCAGCCAAACTGAACTGCCTGCTCTTATAAGCCCTTTGAGATTTTGCTCCTGCTGTTCACTCTGCCTGGAAACATTCTTCACCTTGCATGTCCTCCCCAGCCTCTAGGGCCCAATTCAAATATGATCTCCTCCACAAAGGCTTCAGGGACTGCCCCAACTCAGTGTGTCCTCTGTAGGGGCCCAGCAGCGGGGCTCTATAGGAGAGAGCTCTGCCAAATGCCAACTTGGTGACTTTGCGCAAGTTATGTAATTACTCTGAGCCTCACTTTTCCACCTGGAGATGATGATATCTATCTCATAGGTTTGCTGTGAGGAGGGAAAGAGCCAGGTAAAGCCACTCTGTGAAATTATCTCCTCATTTATTACTTGTTGGCAATATGCCAACTAGGTTATACGCTCCATGAGAGCAAGGATCTGGACATGTTTAATATTCTTATCCCCATATCTAAAAATGACAGATAGCAAACATGCATACACACGAGACATATGGAATGAATGGATCTCAGCTCTGCCGCTTGAGCCAGTTACTTCACTTTTCTGGGTCTCATTTTTCTGAACTGTAAAATGGGAATGGACAATCCCTACCTGAAATTGTTGTTCTGGAAGTGAAAAGGGATAAAGTTTGTGAAAGTGTCTGGTACAAGTCCTTTTCAAAGGCAAAAAAAATCGATGTCAGATGTTCAAGACATAGTGAATCAAATAAGGCCCTTACCTGCCATCTACATATTCCCCAATATATTGGCTCCCGGTGTACTGCATGGTGCCTGCCTCTAGCTTCCAGCAGTTGGGCTTTCAGTCTCAGTAAATACCGCCTCACTATGACAACCAGGAGGGATGGGCGGAGCCGAAACGAAGCCTCGCCCTCAGAGTCCGCAGAATTTCCTAGCAATGCGCATGCTCTGTGGCTCGTAGTTGGGCAGAGCAGTGCGCCTGCGTACCGCCGGCTGCGCATGCGCAGGCACTAGGTGGCCCTTGGCGGTCGAAAGGGGAGTTCAAGGAGACGGGGGGCGACGCCGCTGCAGGTGCGTCGTCCGGGTCAGGGCAACAGCCATCATGCCGGGGATAGTGGAGCTGCCCACTGTGGAGGAACTGAAAGTGCAGGAGGTGAGGCTCGTCCGGAGGACAGGCAAGCGGGGCATAGGGCTGCAGCTTCCCGGGCCTGGGCCCAGCCCTGCTTCAACTCAGCGGACCCCAGGTCCCAGATCCCCCTACCCCATTCCCACCCAACACGTGGATAGGTCAACCCCCGGACGCCCCTTCCTCAGCTCCGGGAATCGCCCCACCTCAAACCGCAGTGGCTCGAGAACTCACCCCCCCCCTCCCCCGCGCCCCCACAGCGACCTGCCTCTTTACGTGAATAATAGTGGTACTTTTTATTAAGCACCTACCAGGGCCACTTTACTTACTTTATGTCATTTTATACTCCAACCTCCCTGCGAAGTGAGTATACAACCCGGGGTGCTCACAGTCGAGAGACAGAGAGACAATTCCCTTAAGGAGCATCATCCGTGCAGAGTGCATTGGAGTGGAGCTCGGAAGCCCAGAACAAGGAGACGGTTTTGGAGAGTGCAGTTGCTAACAGCCCTGGGAAGGTGTTTGGTCATAGGACTTCGGAAGCAGTTAGTTATTGAAGAGTTATCATTTGAATAATGAACCATAGGAACAGACACTGGAAAGTAAGAGATACTGCCCCTGCCCTCCCAGAGCTTGTAACCTAATAGGGAGACAGACATATAAAGAGGCAATTACACTACCGTGTAGTTAGTGCTGTGGGAAATGAAGACAGTAATACTAATTATAGCAAACATGAACAAGCCTTTTCTAGGTGTGAGGCAGGAGTTACATGCATCAAGTCATGGAATCCTCCTAGCAACACTGTAAAGAAGGACACAGTTGGCCTCTCCTCAGGAAACAGGTCCTGAGAGAAGACATGATTTGCCCAAGGTCACATAGCTAGCTAGTAAGTGGCAGAGCTGGAATGTGCACCCAGGTCTGCTTGTAAAAACCCATGCTTTCAACTACGGTATGATGGACAAAAGCTCACAAGAGTGGGAAGGCTTAGCAGAACCGTTGGTGCTTAGGGAGGCAAGTGCTGTTGGATGAGACTTCAGTGTTGGTGGGAAGCGGCAGTTGCTGCGCCGGAAGAGGTACCTTGGGCTCAAGCAGGACGGGGACACAACTTCCACAAGGCCAGACTAAGCAGTTTGGACTTTATCCCTGTAAGGGAGGTGATGGGGAGAGGTGGAAGGTTTTAAGGCAGAGGAGTGTCATGGCCTGACTGGATCATAGGAAGATCAGGTGCCATTGGAGGAGTGGGAGGGCCAGGCCAAAAAATCATGTGCCAGAAATTATATCCCAGGCACCATGGTAAGTGTTTTACCTGCATGGCTTCACTTAATCTTATATACCTGTGAGAATGGCAACTATACGTTCCCTCAGATGAACAAATTTTTAGTTGTGTTCAGGGACTTTATAATAAAGCAACATTTGCTAAAAGGTGGGGGGTGGAGGGGGGGGGTGCTGCCAACAGTCAGTCTTTTGTTTCTTGCCCTCCTGTGAAGCTGGCTTAGTCTCAAGTCGCTCTATTTTTCATGAACTTGAATTTGGTTCAACAAACATCTGAGGTTTTCCTTCCTGCGAGTATTCTATATCTGGGATAAATTTGCCTTTAGGCTTCACACAGTTGAATGGAGAAACAGATAATTACATAAATAACTAAAGTACAAGACAAAGTATGATTAAATGCTATGGAAGGGGGCAGACATGGTTTAAGAAAAGAGTAGGATTTGAAGTTGTATCTAAATTCTAGGCCTAATTGTTTGGTTACCTTGATTAGTCTCTTTTAACATTTGTAGACACCGTTATTTTATTTGCAAGATGAAGTGATTCTAGCTATATAATTCTCTGGGGCTATAAAGGACCAGAAAGCATTTCTTGGGCATAATGTAAGAATTATAGGCAGAGATGGAGGGAGGAGCTTTCTAAGCAAGTAGGATCTGATCAAAGGTAAGGAGATGGGGAAATGCAGGGGACCCCAAATGGGTTCTGGGAACCCTTTTTGACGTGTCGCATGCAAGTGAGAAGCCTGGATCCAGAAGGCTTTGAATACCCCACAGGACTTGGGCTTTATGCTGCTGTTAAGCCTGAATCTCTCCAGGGTTTTGTTGCTAATTTCTTTTAATAGCAGAGGAAAATAAGAGTTGTCTTTTAGGTGATCCCCAGCAGCTCTGTGACGAATGGGTTGAAGAGAGGATGAGAAAAGCCAGGAGACTAGTCTTGGTGACTGTTGAAATAATTGAGGAAGATATTAATGACCCCAACATAACTGGTGATTGTGCTTAGAGAGGAAAGAACAAATTTGCTCAGAATTGATCAGATTTAGCAATGACTTAGGTATCAGAGGCAGGAAAGGTGAGGAATCAATGTCAGATTTGCAACCTGACGATAGGATTGGTGAAGCCAGAAGGAGCAGGTTTGAGGGGCAAGCTGAACACATTTTGGGCCACATTGACGTTGGAGTTGTGACACATCCCGATGGAAAAAGTAGTCAGAGCTTTGGGCTGGAAACTCCTTGTACACATTGATAATTTTTAGTAAAAATAATAACTAATATTTATGATGCGTTTTCTGTGTGCTAGGCACTGTTCTTAATATATTTGTATGTATTAACTCATTTAATCACAACAGTTCTACCAAATACTGTTCTCTCTTTTACATAAATTAAGTAAAATATAAGGCATAGCATAAATGAAGTACTATAAAAAGAGGTGCAGACATGGTTTAAGGAAGAGAGGACTAGAAGATTGTAGATTGTGAGACTTTTTCTGCCTCCCTTTCTACACCTGCAGACTAATAGAAACCTGCTGTGCAGTGAGGCTGTTGTGAGGATAAATGAGGAAGGACATTGAAATTCTGTATTCTTGGAGACAAAGGGAGCTGAATGAATTTGACAGGGTATTCACGGTAAGCAGCTGTGAAAGCACGTTGCTTCTGTTGGAATTCATCTTTCTTAGTGAAAAAGCAGGTGACGGGAGATGGTGACAACTGAAGTTCTTTGCCATCTCAGTGATGGTGGTGTCATGGGAAGAGGCCTGATTGGAGGTCACAGTCTCTGGATTCCAGTTCTTGGTGGCCGCTGACCTGTGTTGTCTTGAGCACGGCTCTCTTTTTCCTCAGGATAGATTCAGTGTGGGGTTCTCATCCTTTATTTCCCGGTGACAGTGTATTTTACATGCTCAGCAACATGGGTATACCTAGATTTTGATAAGACCTCCTCAATTGCAGGAAAGTAAAGCAAAACATGTCATTGGCTTTTTGGCCATGAAAGCTATGAAAGCATTTGAGTTATTAAATCAGTTCCAATCTTGATTTTTATTCTTGCAGCTCTTTATGGATAATATAGCAAACAAGTGTTTACCACTCAATGAACCTAAATAAACTCTTACTAAAAACTGTAAAACAAAATGTTATAGATTTTTAAACAGATTTATTACAGTTGACATGGCAGATGTCACTTACATCATAAGTTTACCTTTGCTTTGATAACAGTTGTGATATTAGTAGACATAGTCATAACTTTATTCTCCTCTTCCTATAGTGTGTAGATGAATTACTTTCTTCATCTTTCCTTGCCTTTTATCTTACTAATAATTTAACCTAAGCTGTGTGAAATTCATAAAAAATAAAATTATAAAATTTTTATTATAATACAAATAATAATTATAAAATTATTCTCACATAGAAACCCATAATAAAATATTTGCAAATCAAATCCAGCGGTATCTTAAAACATAATACACTATGACAGGCTAAATTTTATTCTAGATACAATTGGTCAGTTTTAGAAAATGTGTAAATGCTCTATATTAACATTTATAGATTAAGGAAAAAGACACCTGAACATTTCAGACTTTCCTCATGAAGAAAAGAGCAATAGTAAAACAAAAGCAATTAGGATTAGAAAGCAACTTCCTTGATGAGGAATAGCCAAACAACTATATCCCAGGCACCACCAGCAAATATCATTCCAAACTGTGTTTTAAAGTTTAGGAAAAGGCAAAGATGCACCTGCTGCCATTGTTCATCTGTATTATCCTGGAGGTTTTTGTCAGAGCAATAAGATAGGAAAGAGAAGAAAAAGGTAGAAATATCAAAAAGGAAGGGAGGTTTTTATTTGTAAATGGAAGTTTTCGTTTAATTCTCTTGAGTTTTGTATCAGAGCTAACAAGATAAGTAAGATATGGCTGGAGAGAAGATAACAATGTACAAACAAAAAATTACCAATTTGAAAATCTAATAGAGAAAAAAATCCTACTTAGATAGTATCAAAAATGTTAAAATACTGAGGAATAAAAAAGAAATGTGCATCATTCTGATTTGAAGGAAACCAACTTTAACTGAAGAACATCAAAATGACCTGAACAAATGGAGAGGCATACTGTGTTCTGGGAGAAAGGGCATAATTCATGTATTCTCATCTCTTGTGTAACTGTTGTATATCCGCAGTGCCTGGACAGACTCAGTGCTCAGCAGCTGCTCGAGATGGGCACTATCTGACTGCCTGGTGAACCACAGTAAACGTTACATTCAACTATAGTTTGGTTTAGGGAGAGCTGACATGTTTACCGTATTGGATTTCTTTTGACAACAAAATCCCTGCCCTCTGGGAGCTTACGTTTCTAGTGGTCACACCCGGAGTGACCACTGATGCTGGCTTATATAAGATGATTAGGGGGAGACTCTCTGAGGAGGTAAAACTTGAGCCAGTGACCTAATAATGTAAAAGTGCCTGTTCCCTTCTAATTTAATATATAACTAAACTTAGTACAATTCCAGTGCAGATTTTTTTTTTGGGGGGTGGGGTGTGAGGGGTCATAGGTGGGATGGTGTTCATCTGGAAGAATGGCCAAGACAATTTTGAAAAGGAAGAATTAATGAGGATGGCCCTCCCAGACCCAGACAGCAAAGTTTTCTACTAAGTTGCAGTAATTGAAGCACTGTGCTACTGAGGCCGGGAAAGGTAGTACAGAAAAGGCCACAGGATTGTCCTGCAGCAGCTAGCACTAGGCTGGGACTGTGTGCATTTCCCTGTGAGCTGGCTGTAACCACCCTGTTTCTCCAGGAAATGCACTGGAATGTGAGTGGGTGAGACCCACATAGCTGTAGGGATGGCCACCATGGATGTATGCTATCATTTTTTAAAATTCACAAATTTTAATACTTCATTATTAGTAATGTATCTTTCTACTATTAGATGTGTTTATGTCTTACTATTCTAATACTAGATATATACTGGGGGTGCCAAAAATATATATACGTTTTAAGAGATGTTATCTATGTATTACTTTTTTTAACTGAACTACAGTAGCAATGTGTACTATGACATTCGCTCACAAGGTGGCATTAATAAAATGACTGCTAGCGTCATTCATTGTATTACAATTTTAATATAGTTTTTCCTTTCCTAAAATGTGTATATATTTTTTGGCACCCTCTATTACTAATATTCTCACGTGTTCCAATATTCTGTTACTTTTGTTCCTGGAGAGGAGACCCATGAATGCCCCACCCCACCCCCAAGTTGGCTCCTCCCATTACATCCCAGAAGCTTCCATTTTCCTTGGAGACCACCTTCTCTGTCATAAAGACCTAAGGATTCTGTTAGGACTGCCGTTGGAAAGAGCTCTGTGCTCTCTAAAGCGCTGTAGCTCAGAAAAGGTTATTATGGGAACCCCCTCTGCCATCTTTCCACCACAGAGTCAGAACAGCTACCTTTGTGTTCCCTCTGGACCAACAAGAGGTGAAGTTGAGGGAGCGATGGCCCGGTCACACATCTGCGTTCTTTCCCCCTCTGTGCCTTTCCCCAGGTCAAGGTCAGTTCTGCTGTGCTTAAAGCTGCGGCCCATCACTATGGAGCCCAGTGCGACAAACCCAACAAGGAGTTCATGCTGTGCCGCTGGGAAGAGAAGGACCCGCGGCGGTGTTTGGAGGAAGGGAAGCTTGTCAACAAGTGTGCTCTGGAGTTCTTCAGGTAAGAGGCTTCACATCATGCCTGTTTGGGTGAAATGCCAAGGTGTACGTGTCTCGGTGAACATCCAGCTAGGTAAAGGGAAGGGTCATTTTATTGTAGTAGGAAATGCAAGGCTTGGATAGTGGGTAGACCAAAGGAAGCACATAATAAGTGATACAGTTGTGGTATTTGTCTTTATTATTTGGCAAGGGCTTTCATCTCCCTGAATCTCAGTTTCCAAATTGTTAGAATAATACCTGTATTATACAGGGTGGTTAGGACAAACTTGAAAAGGCACCTCAACACAACTCAGCTCAGCGCTCGCTAGCGGGTATCACTAGATTGTTATCTTTATCATCACTACCGAGCACACAATTATGATGGAAAGAAAAGTTTTTGGGTAGGCCACTGTGCTTGATACTGTAATTTAAAATATCAAATCGTAATTGTGGAAAATGTTTTAACGGCCAATTAGTCAGGTCTCTGTTAGAAGGACGGAAACTCAACTCAAAGGGAATTGGCTCGTGTAACTCTTAAGTCCAGAAATAGAACTGGCATCAGGCAGGGCTGGATTCAGGGGCTTAAATAATTTCACAATGAGGTGCCTTTGCCTCTCCTCTCCTCCCTCCTCTGCTTTTCTCTGTCAAAGTCATTTTCAGAGAGACTCTTTTCCTTGCTATCGCAAAAATGGTCACCAGCCACTCCAAGCTGCTATGCTACTTGCTTAGCAGCTGTAGACAGAGTGCCAGTTCTCCAGTAATATGAGCAGAGGTCCCTGGACTGAGTCCGATTGGCCTGGCGGGTTGAGTTCATATGCACGTCTTTGAATCAGTTGTGTTTTAGGAGCTAAAAATGCTGTGATTGGTCAGGCCTGAAGTGGGACTTAGACTTACATTCATCTAAACCACATTGCTGAGAGATCGGGAGGGGCTGTTTCCAAAGGAAAATTAGAGGGATGTTGCAGAAGAATAGGGAGTGACTGCTGGCTAGGCAAAACCCACAGATGTCTACTATAATGACGTTAGAGGAAAAAATCAAATTTCTTCACATAATAGCTGCTCTCTTCCTTTCTTGCTTCTGCTGTCCGTGTCCACATGTAGGGATATTTTTGTGGTTAAAGTCATAGTATGTCTTTTAAAATTCATTTTTCAGTTGAAACTATTGGGAACATTCTTTCAAATTGCTATGCTGTCTTCATGATCATCATTTTTACTGGCTATATAATATTCCATCAGTAGGCAAACCAGCCATAATGTACCTGACTAATTCCCGATATTAAACATCACTGTTAATTCCAGCTTTGATTGTTTGGCATAAATCTGCAGTGATTATCTTTGTGTGTAGGTCTTTTTCATTTTTTCATCAATTTCTTGGCATACATTTCCCAGCAGTGAGGTTGTTTTATAAGAGGCTTTCAACATTTTTTGTGGCTCTTCAACTACAGTTGCCATTTTTTAAAGTTGAGTCAGTTTATGCTGTTCTCAGCACTATATCTTGGTATACCTCACCAGTATCACATATTATTTAAATATTTGATAGATAAAAAATGGCATTTAACTCTTGCTTGAATTTGCATTGATTAGATTGCTAACAGTTGTTTATTTTTAAATTTTTAATTAAAAATCTTTGTTTAAGTAAGAGTTTTATTTGAGCCCAAACTGACAACACTGCTAGGGAAGCAAGATTTCAAATGCTTCCAAATTTTTTATTTTCTAAGAGAATTTTGGCAAAGCATTTGTCCTTTGGCCCAGAGGTGGTATGTTTCAGTGGGAAACGTTTGGATTTCACAAGCTTCCAAGGTGCCTAACTGCCTCCGTGAGAGGAATTTCTCGCTGCTGAGGTTGCTTGGTGTAGGCACTGGTAGGTAACTGTCTGTTGGGTGTGGGTGCCAGGATGACAGGGCCCAGCACGGAGACTAGCACTGGAGCACTCGTTTGCAGGCCTCCCTCTGCAGCATTTTGGAGGACTACAACACTCCCATGGGAAACCAGAGTGATCTCAAGTAGAGGTTAGGTGGATGCAATTTTCTGTACCATGGAAATCCAGCTCAATGGGGCCAGTGGTGGTTCAGTAAAGCCCCCTATGGCTTTGATGGTCCTTCTTCCTTCCTGTTACACACCCCGCCACCCCCAAGGTTATACTCAGAATACCTGGAAGGGTACGTAAGAAACTGGTTAACAATGGCCTCCTCCCAGGAGGGCAACGGAGCAGGAATGGAAAGCAGATTTTTCACTATGTGTTTCCTTAGACCATCTCTGAGATTCTTCCTGAGCCATGGTAAATAAGATTCCTATGTTGAGTGTAGCTAGATTCTTGGAGTATAACAAGCAAGCTGTTCATAATTATTCCTTTGGGGGAAGGACGTGTTCTGCATTTCTTCCACTGCCTCAAATACGGCTGCTGTGGGAAATACTGGTATTTTATTCTTGCTTTAGTTTGCATTTATTTGATTACTAGGAAGGTTGCATGGTAAGAGAAGGGGAATTCTGCAAAATAATTGAGGCTTAAGCCCTTTTATACACAAGAGTTACTTTTTCTTCAGCCATTTTTGGCGGTCACAAAATGAAGGAATATGCTACCTTGCTTCTGAACACAGAGTACCAAATATAATTTAACTTCATTAATGACAACAGTAATCTCTGTGTTTTTTCAGTGCATTAAGAGAATGTGTGCATTGAGCTTTTGAGGGGTGTAGGGCAGTTTGCGTCTACACTGAGTGACTCCGGGATCTTCTTTGGTAGTTTGCGTGTTGGCTTTTTATAATTCTGTCTCCTTTGCCATTACTTGTCACCTCTGTTTGCATGCCCATCTCTGATGATGGCTACTTCTCTTCTAAACTTGCTAAGCTGGTCATCTTTAGAACTGGATCTAGAGACAAGAACAAAAAGTGAGGAGTTCTCTGAGTAGAATATATGCACATTAAACCACAGTCTTTTGACATTTCTTCTCATTTATGTTTGCTGCGTAAAGAAATAAGGTCTCATCCTTCGGAAGCCTGTTTTCTCTTATTGATTCTCACCCTGAGCCTCTCCAAGTTGTCTTGTCAGTGAGGTGAGAGTATTTACTGCCATCCCCTTCGAAGAGCAAGGCAAATACAAATATTTGAGGCCTGTACCTATTTTTCCCCCGCGTTTCTGTTTTTCATTGTTTGGTGAAGAGCTCCCCCTAACTTGGCCCTCTTTTCCAGGCAGATAAAGCGTCACTGTGCAGAGCCCTTTACAGAATACTGGACCTGCATCGATTATTCCGGCCAGCAGCTATTTCGTCGCTGTCGCAAACAGCAGGCAAAGTTTGATGAGTGTGTGCTGGACAAGTTGGGCTGGGTGCGGCCTGACCTGGGAGAGCTGTCCAAGGTAAAAAGCGCTTCCTGCTGGCAGGCTCATTGAGGGGTGGGTAAAGGCAAGAGGTGGTCAGAAAAGGGTCATGAGTACAGGTATGATTCGAGAAACCCAAATTTACCTAACAGGTTAATTAGGGAGCGATTAGACACAATCCTGAAGGGAGTTTATTTAACGGAGGTACTCCCTTAAATAGCTCTTGCAGCATGTGCAGATTTGTTTGTGGTTAATTAGCTAATTGAAGAACAGAAGGGAGCAGATGAGGATAAACAAAATGTCAGGGGACACTGTCAGCTGAAAACATTGATGTTCTTGTGGAATTCAGTGGGGAAATAGGATCAGGGTTATGCCAGATTTTTTCAGGAACATACCTAAGGTAAAAAAAGTGCGTGCCTGTCGTTTAAAAAGCATGTTTTCCTAACTCTTTCTCCTACATTTCCTATCTCAGTTGTGATACCACCATCTGTTGAAGCACCTAAACTAGAAACCTTTATGTCTTCTTTCTTCACTTCTCACTCTTGTTTTATTTATATAGTCACTTCCTGTAGATCAGCGTCCCCTGGAAACATTTTTGAATCCTCTTACTGCCCCCGTTGTCGGACAGTTCTTAACCCAGGCTACGTGGATTTCTGGGAGGGAGGCTGGATCAATTCATATTTTAGAAGACAACACATCCTCTGAAATTGAAAAACAATTTAGGACATAATTACATCTTCCCTACAGGCATGATCTGTGTGGAAAACAAATCAAATGTCACTTTCTTTTAAAAAACATTTTAGGGGCTCCCTGTTGCTTGCAAGATGACGCATCCTCTCCATATCCTGGCGTACAAGGCCCTTATGGTCTGACTCAGCCCCGCTGCTTGGGCCTCGTTGCCCTCCGTTCCCTCTGGGACAGCACAGGCACCAAGGCATTGAGGAAACCTCAGGCTTTGCATGGAGACAGATAGTAGATTTGAATCTTAGTTCCACTACTTAATTGCTATGGGATCCTGAGCAACTTGCTTCAGATTTCCTGTCCTGCCACATCTGCAAAATGGGACCAGTGTTAACCCCCAGTTTTCTGTGAGGAGTAAGCCAGAGAGCCTTTGTGAATCGCCAGCCTTGTGTCTGACACATTGTTCCACAGTCAGTGTCCCTTCCCGTCTATTTGTGTGTAGTACCTGTGGATCGTTGGGTCTTCAGCGTGGTGTCGTAAGTAGATGAATGGTTCAGCAATTTGTTTTTTTGTATCTGGCTTGATTATTTTACTTCAGATACCTTCTTTTGCTGCACTGAACAAATTGGTTTTTTTGTTTTCCCAGTTACAGATGACATTCAGTATTACATTAGTTTCAGGTGTGCAGCATGGTGGTTAGACATTGATATGATCTATGCAGTGACATGCCCCCTGCCCCCGCCTCCCTGTGAATCTAGTACCCACCTGGCATTATACATAGTTGTTGCAATATTATTGACTATATTCCATATGTTGTACTTTACATCCCCCTGACTATTTTGTAACTGCCAATTTGTACTTCTTAATCCCTTCACCTTTTTCACCCCCTCACCCCCCCACCCCAACCACCCTCTCCTCTGGCAGCCATCAGTTTGTTCTCTGTATCTATGAGTCTGTTTCTGTTTTGTTTGTTCATTTATTTTATTCTTTAGATTCCACCTATAAGTGAGATCATATGGTATTTAAACAAATTATTTTTAATAGTTGATAATTTTAAATTGGGAAGTGGTAGAAGCTTAAGACATTTAATAATGAAAACTACCTTTTCTCATTTCTGTCTCATGAAAGGAGAATTCACACATCATACTGTTAAGAAAGCATATTTATTCCTGTATCTTTGTATTCACATTTTTAAAAAAAACCTATAAAAAAAATTGTTGTCCTAACTCTTTTCAAACGTGTATTTCTTTAAGAGGATTGTCAGTTTTAGGTATAGTTAAAGTCAGTATCCAATCCCTTGCTAGAGAGGGGCTGATCGGCTGGCTAAAGCCTACATTTTAGCTTCATTCGCTTTGTGTTCTGTTGCCTCCGGCTTGCCCTGCCCTCCTGTGTTTCCCTCATGAATTCTCCCTACTCACTCATCTAGTCTCAGCTCAAGATGTCTCGTCCTTCTTTGCAATTTCTGAGACTTGCTCTCTCACCTGTAATTCCCTCATCCTGATAATATTGAAAATAACTTACGGAGTGTCTGCTGTATATGCATCGGGCACTTTATGTATGTTATCCTGACCACCCTGCGAGCTCCATTTTACAGGTGGGGAATTGAAAGTTAAGCAGGCTGCCCAGCCTCGTTGACCGAGCAGTTAGTTTGGCTACTTGCTCCTGCTCCTTGTTCTCTTTTGAGTATGGCACAGAAGCGGAAGTTGTTTTATTGTTCTTTCCACAATAATTTGTCCTTTAAAGGGGTCCTTTCATTACTTTCAGTTTGAGAAACATGCTTCTTGATGTATTTTGTAGATACCTTGAATTCCTTAAAGGATCTTCAAGTGGCAGCTGGAGGCATTTGGAATCATTCTGTCAAGCAATAAGGAACCATAGTGATCTCTAATTATGGCAGAGAGATGAGAACACTGTTTTAAAAACAAACAAAAGACTACTCTGCACTTGTAGCCAGAAGACTTGGGTTCCCACCTCAGCTCTGACACTTACTGCGTGTCTTCACCTGAGACAAGTCAGCTCTCTGTCCTCATCTGTGAACTAGAGACAGTAATGCCTCATAGGGAGGTTGCAGTAATAATTGTGCAATTGTGTACATGAAAGCTCTGCTCATAATAAATGGCTTTCGAATTTATACACATAGGAAGACTAATCTGGTCATATTATGCGGATGACGTAGAGCTCAGACCACTTGGTAACCAGGTTGTTAATAACTGTGACTTTATGTCTGTCTACTTCTCTGGGTCTGTTTCCTCATCTTTAAAATGAGAACAGCTTCTGTGGGTTTCCGATGAGGATTTTTGCGGCCATTGGGGGAAAATGTGGGTGTAAAAGCCGTCCACCTCTCTCCCTGATGCCCCCAGTTCAGTGCTCCACCACCTCGCCTGGCCTGTTGGCTCTGCTCTCCACTTCTGGTCTTGCCATTCTCCAGTGTAGTTCCTACACCTTCCAGCCTCCAGATGGATTGAGTTACTTTCCTGCACCAGGTTACCGTCACCTTTGCCTATCATTCAGCCCCCGTCCTCATCTGGCCCCTGCCCCGCAGTGCAGTGTGGTGCTGAGAAGCACAGACCTGGCTTTGAGTACTAGTTCTCCCACCCTTAGCTAGGTGGCCTCAGTGAACTCTGCAAAATGACCTCCGAGCGGTGTGAGAATGAGATGGCATGGCATGCCCAGCCTCGTTTCTGACAGCACTAGTGTGTGTTTAGGTGCTTCATCCTCCTCCCCTTTTCACGCAGCCCTTGCTTCGGCCATTCTAAAGACGTGCCTGTGTTTTCATGTGTACTATTTGTTTTCTTGGAATGTCTTGCCCTCCCCAGTCGTCCTGGCTGGCTCCTGGTCATCCTTCAAGATTAAGCTAAATGTTGCTTCTCAGAAATAGTCCAGGCCCCTAGCCTTTAGGACGGATGAGCTGTGTTGCGTCCCTGCTCCCCTAGCACCCCGCTCACGGCTCAGTTATGGTAACTGGGTTAGGAAGTCTTGGTTGACTTTCTTGTCGGACTCCCTCATGAGCCTGTGAGCCCCTTGTGAACAACACCTTGTTCCCTTCCGTATCCCTAACTTCTCCCATGTGGAATGACACAAAGTGAGCCGTATTAAATGTTTACTCGAGGGTTCAGTGAGTCTAGATGTGGTTTTTTGGGGCTTCAAAGAAGAGGAGTAGTTGGGGCAGCAGGAGACAGTGGGTGGTAGGTTTATGGTCACAGACTACTCCACCTAGCTTCCAACTTGACGTCTTTCCTCTTCACCCCTTACAGGTCACCAAAGTGAAAACAGATCGACCTTTACCGGATAATCCCTATCACTCAAGATCAAGACCAGAGCCCAACCCTGAGGCAGAAGGAGATCTGAAACCTGCCAAACATGGCAGCCGCCTTTTTTTCTGGACCACGTGAAGATGGCTCCTTGGCCTACACTGTCACGCGCCCAGACGACTGATGAAAACTCACATGCAGTTTGCATCGACTGATAGCGTTCTTTCCGGGATCACAGACATTAACAAAAAAGTTAATTTATGTGACTTGGCAGTTATTCTATACCATTTCCTGGCCATTAAAACATTTAAAGGAAACAGTTGTATTTTATTATGTTTTATATAACCTTCTGGCCTTTAAAGATGACTTCCCCTTGCTTTTTCTTCTTGTGGTCCTGCCTGTTCGTCTGTCTTTGCTTTAAGTAGGCCTTCGCCAGTGTGGCAGGGGGAGTCTGTCAGGTCATGTAGAAATGACTGTAGAGGAATGGCTTTGTTACCTGCGACAGCGCCTCGGGGTGTGTCTGTGTTCACACATTTTGGAGTCTTAGCTCTCTTCCCATCCAACCTCTCAGACAAATAGATTTCCCTAAAGGTCATACAAGGGAAGCGTCCAGGATAGAAGTGAAGAAACTTTGAGCCCATGACTCAGGCCATGGGAGGGGCCTCCTGGCCCCGGTCTTAGGCGGTCTTGCTTAGAGTTTCTTAAAGAACCAAACTTCCACCACTTCCCCTTGATAGCCCATCCTCAAGCGCTGTAACGCAGATGTTTTTCCTGATAGACAAGGGAGGTGGAGGCTGAGCACTCCGCTCTAAAGCCAGGAAGTCGGGAGGTCTGAGTGTCAATTCCAGCCTTGGGTGTGTTCCTTAACCTCTTGCGAGAGGTTGAATTTGAGGACTAACTAAAGGGAATATGCTTATCTACCTCCTGGGCAGGTTAAAGCCGCAGGATTTATAAGGCTCTGGTTCAAAGCACTATTATGTCTTCGTTTTCCCGTTCATTCAATTTCTTTTTCACTACTAGGCCATTTCCTCTTCATCTGACTGGGTCACTTTACACGTGGTTGTGGCCTTCAATCGCATATGACCCTGCGTAAGTCATTTCAGCTCCCTGGGCCTTGGGTGCCATTGTGCAGGGCTCTAAAAAGAGTGAAGGCCTTTCCCACCACTATTCTAGATACTCTCAGTGGGACGAGTGCTGTGAGGCATTAGACCAATGAGCGGCAGGGCAGCTAAAGCATCGCATGGCCTGCCTTCCCCCCACCCCACCCTGTTCTGACCCCATAGTTGGGAACATTTTGGATGAAACTTCCACCTGTTCTGCGAACGTTCCTTGCCAGCTGCCTTTGCCCCGTTCTCCAATTTAATGAAGAAAAATAATAGGTGCTTACATTTATAAAACAACTAAGGCAACATCCATTAACCTCTTGGTGGCCAAATAATTGGAAGTCGCCTCTGGTGGGGAAAGTATGGCCGCGGCTGCAGGTGGCATTTACATGATACCTCAGGCTGCGTATCGCTTCCTAGGTTTCTTCTGCGAAGGAAGCTGGGACTTGCATAACTAATAACAATCATTAAGCAGTGTGTGCCAAGTGCTTTACATATGTTCCTGTCAATGCTCAGAGCCCTTCGAA
The DNA here is from genome assembly GCF_001890085.2 of Hipposideros armiger. NCBI lineage: Eukaryota > Metazoa > Chordata > Mammalia > Chiroptera > Hipposideridae > Hipposideros > Hipposideros armiger. The sequence continues at coordinate 318,640 of NW_017732230.1, forward strand.
AGCGATGCTATTTTACAGCATGCCCATTTCACAGACTAAGGCACTAAAGCGTAGGGAGAAGTTAAGAAGTTCCAGTCTTATGTGAGAAATGGTGGAAATGGGATACAAATGAAGAGTGTTTCTAATGGCCATACTCTTGTCCTTCAGAGTCATCTGTTTCTCGCCTTGGATGCACGCTGCAGTCAGTCACCTGGAGACCTTTAAATACTGATGTCTAGATCCCACCCCCAGAGATTCTGGTGTAATTGGTCCGCAGTGAGGTGGGGGCATGGAGTTTCTGAAAGCCCCCTAGGATATTCTAAGGTGAACCAAGGTCCCGGGCCACTGACTGATTTTATACATGAAACAGGTCCAGGAGGTGAAGTGCTGGTGAGTAGTAACTGGCCAACCTGAGATTGAAACCCAGATACATCTGACTCCAAAGCCCATACTCTTAATCTGTATACCCTGCTTACACATTACCTGGAGATCCTGCTAAAATGAAGATTCTGATTCACTAGGTCTAGAGGAGGAGCTGAGATTTCTGGTAAGCTGCTCGTTGGTGCTACTATTGCTGGTCTGTGGGCCACCCTTTGGGCAACAGGGATAAACCGTACTGTCTGAATACAGGATCTGTGTCTGATGAGTCTATCTGGGTGCAGTGTCCAGCTGCAGGCACTCCGTGAACGTTAATTCGCCTCTTTAGAAACAGAGCAACAGGTCCCGAACTGTTAATGGCTTGAAATTCAATTCTAGGATGTTTTAACTTTTGTCCAAGTTGGACAGCAGCTCCTGCCTTCCCCTCCTCCCCACCTTGCTTTGAATTCTTTGAACAAAGAAACTAACTTTTGGCTTTCCTGTATTCTTGATAGAGTTATACCACATCATAGCCTTCGAGGAGTCGAAGTAAAGATAAAATTCCTAAAATCTCTCACAACAAACGCCATCTCGCAATTTCAGTGGGTAAAAGGTCACAGAGCAATTTGGAAGCAGTTATTGTGCCGGATCCCTGAGCAGGGCTCCAAATGATAGTTCAGAAAAATCTAACTGCTGGTTTGGCTTGAGGATAACGAGATTCATTCCTTACATTCCCAAAGGAAATTTATCTGCCCTTTCCCGTGGCCAAGCCTGTTCCTGTCTTCTCTGTATCTGAGTTACTGGTGTCTCCATCCTTCCAGTGTCAAAACAGAAGATGCACCGTTGACTCCTTCCGCTCACGCCTGTGTTCCAACCCAACACCGAGTCCTGCTGAGTTCCTTCTATAACCTCTCACATTTGTGACTTCCTCTTTTATCTCACTGTCACTGTCCTCGCCTGTTTTTGTTCCCTGGCCTGGATTATGAACGCTGCTTCCGATTTGGTCTCCAACCTTCATCTCATCCTCCACTTCATTGCCCAACGTGCTGTAAGTGCCTCTGCTGCTCAGAAACCTGCCTTGGCTCCCAAATGGCTATTAGCTAAAGCCCAATCCTTACTGGCATTTGGACACTCCATAATCTGGCCTCAGCCTAGCCCGTTTCTCCCCCACCATTATCTCACTTCTCCTTATCATGTACTGTGCAGAGCCCCAAATGTCGTTCCTCAAGTGTATTTTCCAGTTTCCAACTCTTCACTAATGCCACCGTCCACTTGCAAGGAAACAATCCTTCCCTCACCTCTGCCTCTTGAAAGTCGACCCATCTCTTAAGGCAAACAGTAGTGCTGTCTTCCCCAGGAAGCGTCCCTTTCCTACAGCCAGAAGTGGTCTTTCCTGCCCCTTTGTTCCCATGACACAATATAGCATGAGGGTTGAGTGCGAGGGCTCCGGCGTTGGGCTGTGTGGATCTGAATTCAGGCTCTGTCATTTAATAGCTGTATGACCTTAGGCAAGTTACTTAACGTTTCTGTACTTCATTTTCCTTATCTGTAAAATGGGACAATAATAGTGCCTATCTCCTGGGATGGCTCTGAGTATGTAATAAATTATACACATGAACTGCTTAGTACGGTGTTGATAAATAATAGCAATTGTTACAGCCCCCTCTTTGAGTGACACGTGTCATGGCACCGGATGCATCATGTATGGCCTCAGTACTGTAAGATCTGGACTTTTATTTATATTTCTATAGTTTAGTGTCCAGCTCATGACAGATATCAGGAAATGGTTAACTCTATACCAGATTTATCTTTCCAAAGACTATCCAAACCCTCTATTTGCTACAAAACAAACAAATTAATTATGTAGGAAAAGGAGTAATTCTTTGAGGGGAATTGCCATCAAGGTCTCAAATCCTAGCTGAAAAGCTTTGGCTATAATCAAAGATGTATTCTTATGCCCTGAGATGGATCATGACAATACTTGGGTTTTAACAAGTACTGGTTGTTTCTACCACATAGTAAGTCTCAGTTCGGGGTTGTGACGTCTCTGTGTGTCTTTGTCACTTATAATATGTGTCCCATGTAATTTGTTTTAATAAAATATTGAAATTTGCAAATTTATTTACTTTGGAAAAATAAATGAGGACAGGTTTAAGAGATTAGGGAGAGATTAAGTTAGAAACCTTAGGCTTCATTCTTGAGCAGTGGGTCCATCTGGGAAACAAACGGAGGTTGTCGGGTTCCAACGGCCACACACTTGTCCCTTGAAGTCACTGACTCTCAGCCTTGGATGCGTCCTGGAATCACCTGGAGACTTGTAAGTGCTGACCCAGGTATTCTGGTGCATTGGTCTGTGGTGTGGCCTGGACATAAATAAATAATAAATAATATGACTCTTGCTCAGTTATATTCAAATTTACTTTCTTCGGTGCGAGAAAAAGGGATATAGTTGCAGCCAGAACCCTGGAGATCCTTTGGTCACCTCGACTCATTGGGCAAATATTGTACAGCCTGCTAGGTGCTGGTTACCGTTCTAGGCATGGGTGAGGCACAAGACAGGCAGGGCCTTGCTCTCGTGGTGGAGGCACTAACCAGGTAAACACAGAAAAAAGGTGATTTCAGGTTGTGATCGTCCTGTGAAGGAACGAAATGGGGTTCATATGAAAGTAAAGAGCTAGGAGGTGAGGATGTGTTTAGGAAGAGAGGCCATGGAAACTCCCAGAGGCAGTGGTGTTTGAGCTTCCTCTTGAAGGGTGAAGAGGAACCAGCCCGTGAAAGGCTGACGTAAGAAGTGTCTCACTCTGAGGGAACAGTAGGAGCAAAACCCTGAGGCGGAACGGAGCTCGGTGCTCCAGGAAGTCTGGCTGGAGGGTGGCCTCGTGGGTATAAGCCCAATGCCCTTGTAGCTTACGTACCCCTGTCTTTAACCTGATAGAGACATATCCTGACAGGTGTCTCCATAGTTGCTGGATAAAGTTCCCCCTCCTCGGTGTGACCGTCGGTCTCGCCAGAGCCTGGCTCAGAGCCCTCCAGCGTCATCTCCCGCATTATCTCCACACACTTGCTCCAAACTGAACTCCCCTCTCTGCCATTTCAGACATCTGACCTTTCCTCGTGCTGTGTCCCCTGCCCCAAAGGTCTCCCCCCACAACCTCTTCTTGGTGAACCCTTCTCTTGAGATGCAGCTCACCGTCCCTCGCCTGCCCCCAAGGTGAATGACATCTTCTTCTGTGTTCTCGAGCCTCTTGTGCATCGTGGCGTTGGACTCTTTCTGAGCAAGAAGCGCATCTTGTTGTCCATGGCATCTACCCCTTCACAGAACAGCAGCTGGGAGATAGTCAGGGCTTGGTAACGATTTGCTGGGTGAATGTGACACAGCCATTGGCCTCTCCAAAAGGGAGTAGCCTCGTTAAGCATTCAATGTGTATCCTTCTGTGCAGAATAAACACGAGGGTGTTTTCTACTCGAAGAGAGGCTCGGATTTCTACTGTAATGATTAGCACCACTGGAGGAAAAAGGGAACCCTCAGGTATTCTTTTGTTTTTTTCAAAAAGACCTCAGAAATCCCTGTCATGGGCTCAGGAAAAATGCTGTCTGTGAACCAAAGGGAAGATGCAGAAAAGGTCAGATTCAGCTACGGTAATAAGAAACATAATTGCATGCCGGTATTCCTTTAATTGGAGGGTTGAATGCAAATTAAGCAGACATGCCCTTTCTGGAAACCTCGTTTTAATCAATTCTGTTGCTCTGGAGGAAGAGTTGAAGCTGAAAAGAAAATTGTAGGAATGTTGCTTTCACTTGGCATCCGAAACTAAGGTGTTACGTGAGTGACAGTAGTTTGATGTACCGGTTTTATTTATTTATTTATTTAGTTAGTTAGTTAGCTAGTTTGGTTGTTGAACTTGCAGCATCTTTGTGTTGCTGGGGTTGTTTTCAAGGGCCTGAGGTTCTCAGTGGTGCACTCAAACCAAAGAACTTTCAAGACAATTCTTTAGCCTCTTTTCTTTCCTATCAATGTGATGGGAAGAGGAGGAAACTGGGGTCCTGTTTCTGGCTCCATCTCTGACCTCGTTACGTGGCCTTGGCAGAACGCTTTCTCCTCAGAGCCAGTTTCTTTAGCTATAAAATGAAGTACTGGACCAAGGTGGTATCTAAGCTCTTTTCCATGCCAAGAATTATATGACACATAGTCCCGCTACTAGCCAACTTGTTGGGGGGAGGTGGTGGAATTTTGATGATTTTCTTGAGGTAGATCTAATTACCTGAGCAGTTCATTTTGGAAATTTCATTAAAACAAGAAGGGCATTTTGGACCTTTGTTGTCAATAAATCACCCACGCTGACATTTGAAGGACTTAACGTGGAAGAGGCTCAGGGATTCTGTCATCCATTTCCCTCATTAGAAGTTGTTTTGTGTAACTTTCTTGTTATGTGAAGCTGAGTTTGTTCAGAGGATTATTTTGAAGGCTTTGATCTTAAAAGTTAAAGAGAAATACTTCAGAGATCACCCCCTACTTGAATTGCCTTCTGATTGGGCTAAATCCAGTCTGAAGCCTTTAGCCCTTATAGGCTCCGGCTGGCTGACACTGGAGGCTGGTGTTGCAGGGAGGGCTGGAGCGGGAAGCTTCATCTGTGGGAGCAGGCAGCAGCCCTTGAAATACTGGAGGGGACCCGAGCGTCAGAAGCCAAAAGGGCAGGAGTGGGGTAAACTGAGTCAGAGAGTGGTTGGGAGACAAACATCTTAATAGAAAGATCTGCAAAGGCTGTGAACCGGCAGTTTGTAGAAGAGAAAACCAAAATGGCCGCTACATTCTTTGACCTCACTAGTGGCCAGAACACTGCACAGTAATGCCACAACGGGACAACATTTTGTTAGTTCAGCAAACACATAAAAAGTTGATCATATCAAGTATTGACCCACACGTGGGGAAATGCATCTTCTCCTACCCTGCTGGTAGGGGTATAAATCGATACGTTACGTTTGGAGGCCAATTTGCTGCATGTATGAAAATATAACCCATGTGTATCCTTCCATGCATGTAAAAATTTATACTCTAGACATGCTGAGACTTCTGCAAGATGTGTGCCAGGATGTTTATTGCCTGTTCCTTGTAAAAATGGACATACAGAGAAAAACAATCTAAGTGTCTGTGGGCAGCAGCAGAGCCATTGAACGAGTTGCACTAGTTAGACAATGTGGTCCTGGGCAGCCAGTAAAAAGCCTGGAGTCACTCTCTGTCGATGTGGGAAATTTCCATGAGCTATGGCTCTCTTGTTCGTCAAATTACGTGGTGATTATTTGCCCACGAGTCTACCTCTGTTTCTTGACTTGAGTTTCTAAGACAAGAACTGTGTATTTCATCTCTGGCAGAAACAGAATTAAAACCTAGGTCTGATTACCTTCACAACCTGGGGTCACTGCTCCTCTCCAGGCTGAGTTGTTGGTTTGGAGTTTCTGAGCTGGGTGACTGGAAATTGAGGAATGAGGAGAGACAGGAGAGAAAATGGAGAGTGGAGTGTCTTGCCCAAGGTCACACAGCTCTCTGCTTACTTGGCAAACATGATCCAAATGGCTGCTCTGTCTGGTGACTAAGGAGATGGTTCACTCCTCTCCGGGACTGGAGAGACACGCTTTACTTCTCAGGTTTAGTTTCCTTGTCTGAGAAACGAGGGTAACAGCAGTGTGGTTTTATCGGTTTGGTAACAAGATGACCGTATATCATACGCCTGGCACCTCGCAGGTTTGCAATCAATGTGACCCCCTCAAGTTGACAGGTGCACCCAGCAGCAGGGTTGAGGGATAAGCTGTGCAGGCAGTGGAGCGGAGGTTTCCCAGAGAAGTAGGGGAGGGCTGACGGAGGGAACACAATGCCCACCGAAGGCGGCCCCCAGTGCAGCTTCTCTGTGAGTCAGCTTTGGGCTAATTGGCCGACAATGGCGCTAATGAAAAGGCCATGTTTGTTCCCTGACAAAAGCACCCACCCAGCTTCCAAGCCTGGAGACAGCTTGAACCAGTTGAGTAGCTCTTGTCTTTGGGGAGGATTCCAGCCTACTGGTGAACTGGGGATGCAGACGCCCTCTTGCGCCAGGTCTGGGCTTCCACTCACTGGCAAGTCCAGTGGCAGGAATCTAACGTGGGGACTGAACTATATCACAGGGCATCAGAATGGGGAAGACCTTAGAAGTCTGAAGTCCTTTCACTTCACAGGTAGGCAAACTGAGGCCCCCAGCGGGGGGTGGGGGTGGGTGGGGGGGCTCAGATAGTAGCAACATTAAGAATAAGTCTAGACTTCTGACTTCCTGCCCTGGACTACCTGTGGGGCTGCAACCAGATATTAAAAAGTTACGGAGAGGTGGATGTGTGGACAATGGAGAGAAGGGTTTGTCAGCAGGGAGAGCAACCTGAGCAGAGGTAGGAAAGTGGGACTGCGAGGCCCATCGCGGAAATAGTAATAACCACAGCTAATATTTTTTCGGTATCTACTCTGCCAGGCATGGTGCCAAATGTTTGACGTTTATTCCTCATAAAGATGCCATGAAATAGGTGTTCTTGATATTCCTATTTTCCTTTATTTCAGAAGAAACTGATTAGCCCAGAAAGGCTATGACATTGTCCCAGGTCACACGGCTTGAAAATGGCAGAACTGGGATTCAAACCCAATATTGTCTGACTCCAAAACTGTAACTCTGTTTTTTTTTTATTTGTTTGTTTTATTAAATACATTGCGGTAACATTGGTGAATAACATTATGTAAATTTCAGGTATGCGACATTATAATTTGATGTCTGTATACTCTAATGCGTGCTCACCACCCAAACCCTAGTTTCCTACCTTCCCTTGTACTTGACCCCCTTTACCCAATTCGCCCTTTCCTCTGGTAACCACCATTCTCTTGTCTGTACCTATGTGTTTGTCTTTGTTTGTTTTGTTAGTTTCTTTGTTACTTTTTTTTGTTTTACCTTCCACATAAGAGTGAAATCATATGGGTTTTGCCCTTTTCCACCTGACTTATTTCACTTCGTGAAGTACCTTCAAGATCTAGACATATCGTCGCAATGACAATATTTTATCTTTTTTAGGGCTGAGTAGTATTCCATTTACATATATGTACCACATCTTTTTAATCCATTCTTCTCTCAGTGGACACTTAGGTTGTTTCCATGTCTCGGCTATTGTAAATAATGTTTCAATGAACATAGGGGTTCATATTTCTTTACAAATTAGTGTTTTCATATTTTTCGGGTAAATACCCAGAAGAGGAATTGCTGGATCATTTGGTAGATCTATTCTTAATTATTTGAAGAAACTCCATACTGTTTTCTATAGTGGCTGCACTGTAACTCTTAACCAGTCTTAACACTCACACTTAGATCATACATGTGGAAATGCTGGGCACTTAGTAGGCTTGAAAAATGTGAGTTGACAATTTTCATGATTCAAACTCACTTTTTTCAAATGCCTCCGAAGTACCAGGCATTTCTGCATGCATTCTCTATGTATGGGGTGTTAATTATTACTATTGCTACTATTGTGATTACCTCCTTTGATCAATGTGCCAGTTCTGCCAGGTGAGGCTAAGTTCCCCAAGTTTTAGTTGGGGAGCTGAGGTCCAGAGAAGTTAGGTGGCCTGCTTGCAGAAACACAGCCGGCTGGTGACAGAGCAAGGCATCAGACTCAAAGAGATAAGCATAAAGGATGGCCTGGCCAAATCTCAGGAGGTGGGGAGGGATGCCACAGGACCAGGCCCAGGGGCAGCAGCCTCTTCCTGGCTTCCTGACAGCGCTATTGTTTGAAGCCCGTTCTTGGACATCCAGGAAATGGGCGACATCACTCCCAACAAAGGAGAGGAAGCTGCTTGAATGTTTCAGCTCCACCTCATGCGCTGGCCCTGGGGCTGGATGGGAGCCCAGCCAAGGCCGCCTGACCCCTCTGCTCAGCCCGGCTGCCCAACCCCCACCCTGGTGTCTGGCCTGCTCCCTCTCCTCTCTGCTGGCCAAATCCTAACCCTTCAAGCTTGACCGGCAGACCTGCCTGCCCGAGGAGGCGTCCCCAGGGCTCTACGGACGCCCCTCTCTTTGAGGGCCTGCAGCCCTCGGGTCCTGTTGGGTGGAACTCACCTTCCGCCATGCCCCTTGGTGGGAGAGAAGGCTGCCCCTGGAGTTCTGGCTCCGGCTCTGGCTCCTCCTCACAGGGCCTCAGTTTCCGCATCTGTATGGAGGCAGAATTGGTCAGGTAAGGCTGGTCTGGGTCAACTCAAAGAGCCTTTTCACCTCTGATGCTCTGGAATTCTGAGTCTAAGCATCTTTCCTTCCTGGATGTGCAGAAGAAGTACCATGGGCAGCACCTGGGGTCCCAGAAAGAGGAGGAAGACGAGTTCCAGGGAGCAGAGCTGTCTTTGAGGATGGGACAGGGCAACTAGGTAAAGCAGAAATCAAGGATGGTCTTTCTACAGGGCTCTGGAATCTGGGTTCAAACCCCAGTTCTGCCACTTACTGGCTGTGTGACCTTGAGCAAGTCATTCCACCTCTCTGTGTCTTTGTGTTTTCACCCATGAAACGCATGCAGGGTGGTTGTAGGAATTAAATCGGGCCATGGGCATAAAAGGGGCACAAGGCACATGGCAAGCACATGGTGGCTTTTCCCTCACTTCGGTGACTTTTCTGGCAGGAATTGGGCTGACATGGAGAAATAGACACCGCAGCATCCTAATTAAGAAACTCAAGGCTCTGGTGAACCTGGGAGAATACACTATTCCGTTTCCTGACTCTCCAAGAGGGTGTGTGAAGCAAGGCCCATCAGTCGATGGGAGAGGTCTGTGCCTGGCATATGGCAAGATCACAGGTCACCGTTGCCCAGGGTTGCAGTGTCCCATGAGCTTGGCTTGATATAGAATAGAAAACGCAGACTGTAGGAGTGGGACATACCCTTGGGGGTCATCTGGTTCATCGTCTAATCTAGAGCACATTTAAGTGAGGCCCAGAAATGGCAAAAATATCCCTCCCCCACAGTCACAGAGCTAGTCAGAACTGGAACCCAGACCTCCTGCCTCCAAGTCCAGGGCTCTTTCCATTGAGGAAGTCCCTGGGATCTGAGAGGTTCCCCCTTTACGCCCCAGCTCCAGCCCAGACTCTTGTCAGCAAGTGGAAGGGAGACAGGCTCACCTGTTTGTGCTGGCAGAGTAAGGACGGTCCCAAGCACCATCCCTCACAGAGAGCCTTTCTCCTGGGGCCTCCCCAGCATTCCTGACCTGGCCCATCCAGCCAGGGCTGGTGACGTTGGCCCTTTTCTCTACCTCTCGGACCACAGGCTTCTCTTTTGTCAAACTGACATCTTGAAGCCCTGTAAAGATGAGGAGTTGTTATAGACCTTTAATTTTGGTAATAGCATTAATTGAGCACCTGATACATGCCACATCACTGCCCCAGAGCCACCCCGTAAGGGAGGCATCTCACAGATGAGGACATGGAGGTACAGAGAAAGGAAGGATTTACCCAAGGCCACATAAGGGGCCCGTGGCTTGTTTGAGACCAGAACTCCAGTCCCTGCCTCTGGTTCAGGGGAGCCCTCTCCCCAATACTACACGGTCCAGCCTGGCAACCCTGCCATGCTGGGGGTAAGGGAGGGGAGGACAGGAGAAAAGAGGAGGGGGAGGTTAGGACCACCCCCTCACCACCACAGCTGCCTATCACAGGGAACAAATCTCCAGGAAGCCCAGCGGGTGGCCAGGTCCCAGTGCTGATTGCAGGAGATGGCACCGAAGGCCCAGCGGTTGCCATGGCGACTTCCTGAATCCCAGAGATTGTGCCTGCTGTGGCTTTTGGAAGTGGAGATATACCTGGGCAGCCCCTGAGCCCAAGCTGGAGCTCTCTGAGGGGGAGGATGGAGGGGAATATGGTGTGTCTGCCTGCGTAGACTCCACACACATGTGCGTGAGCTACGGCAGCAGCAGGCGTGTGGCCAGAGCACACACGCAAGCATAGGATGCAGAGATCCATGCGTGGCTGAGCACGAACTTTCCTGACAGTGAGTGGAGCCTCTAGGAATGAGAACAGGCCAAGGAACAGAGGAATCCGGGAAGGGCGTTCATGGCAGAGGCATCGACAGGGAGGTACTGGAGAGCAGGCCAGGGAACTGGGCAGGATGGAGTTGGCAGGACCAGGGCACGTGGGGCTTTGTATGCCAGTCCAAGGAGCTTGGACCATCACCTGGAGGCACTGGGGAGCCAGAGAGGGCTTTGAGGCAGGAAGGTAGCATGCTTGGACCTGAGATCCCTCCAGCAACCCAGGGGGGATGAGTTAACCGGGAGAGAATGAAGGCAGGGAGACCAGTGTGGAGGCCGGTCCTCCTTGTCTGGCTCTATGTTAAAAGATTTGCATTTATACTTTCTAACATCTACCTTTTTATAATGCTTGTTGTTTACTGGCTGTCTTCCCCACTAGGATGTCAGCTCTCAAGAGCAGAGGGGTTTGTCTGCTTTTCGTTGCTGTACATCAGGCACCAAGAAAAGCGTTGTGGCACATAGGTGTAAAATAAATACTTGCTGGATGAACGAATGAGTCCTGACAAGAGGCATGGGGAGGAGTGTAAGGACTGAGAGAGATGTAAAAGCTGAAATGGGGGTTGGATTAAGGTTGAGTTGGTCAGTGGGTGGGCATATGCCAAGGCCTCTTCTGAGTTGGTGGGTGTGGCCCTGGCAGGTGCTATTTCAGCCCAGGAGTGAGGCTGTAGGGTGATTCCAGGTGGGGTGCAGGCTGCCAGCACCATGAAGAACTGGAGGACCAGATGGGGAAACTGAGGTAGGCCCCAAGTGCTGTGTGCTGGGCCTGAGTGCTCTGGTGTGGAGCCTTAGGGTCACTGTCCCTGAATGTCCAGGGTTTTCCCCTGGCTCCTCTGGGGTTGGGGTCTGCAGCACCGTCTAGATCACGGCTGTCCAACAGAAACGTAACACAGGCCACGAACGAGAGTCACATATGTCATTTTCAATGTTCTAGTAACACACTACAAAATTAAAAGGAGAGGTGAAGTTAGCTGAATAGCATATCTTATTTAACCCAATATGTCCACAATAGCATCATGTCAACAGGTTATCAATATGAAGAATTATTCATGAGATATTTGACATTCTTTTCTTGGGGTACAAAGTCTTTGAGAAACCAATGTGTATTTCACACTCACAGCACACCTCAGTTTGGACTAGTCACATGTCAAGTTCTCAACAGCCACACGTAGCCAGTGGCTACTGAATTGGACAGCACAGCTCTAGCCTCCAAGCCACCGAGCCACCGAGCAGTAATGAGGCCCTGGGTGGGGCTGAGTCTGCAGAGGTGACTGGGGGATATCAGCTGATTAGGGCTAGAGCTAGAGCGGGGTGGTGGGGGTGGGGGTGGGGAAGGGAACCACCTATGTCAACATCCAGCCTTTTTCTGCTGCCTTTTTGGGTTCATCCCTTCTCAGGCGATCACTCACTCGATAGACTTTTATTCAACACTTACTGTGTGTGAAACACTGTGCTAGGTGCTAGGGCTAGGATGGTGCATTGGGCATGGAGTGGTAATTCTTATTATAATGCTAGTCACGTAATCTAGATGAGGAAGCTGATCCTCAGAGAAGTTGAGCGCCTTTCTGAAGGTTACACAGCTAGTCCTCTGAGTCCTTTCCCCTGCCCCATGTTGCAAGGATCACCTAGATGTAAGTCATGCTCCAGGAAGGAGGAGGTTGGGGTGTAGGTGGGATCTGCAGAGGGACTTCCCCAAGGACACCCATGCCCCTAGGCTCCATGCCTGCCTGGAAACACGCTTCCTCCCTTTCCTCCTCACCCCTTCGCCCCCAACCTGAGCTTTCATACGCAGGACCTTGGAGCCAGTATTTCCTGAAGAATGTGCATTTAAGCCATCTCCTTCCTGGATCACACTCAGTCCAGCAACCCCACAAAAGGGACAGTGATTGGTGACCACTGTGGACCTGGTGACAGCTCCAGAGGCTGGCCTGGATGTCTCCAACCTGAGAGCACCGTTCTTAATGCTCAAAGGTATAGGGTGGGTCCAAGTCCTGATGCCTTTTTTACCAGCTGGTGACCTTGGGGAAGAGACTTGGACCCTCAGGTCCTGCCTCCATAAATGAGCAGAAAAGCCTGCCCCCCAGGATGAGGCTGCTTGATAGCTCCAAAATCACAGTGTCCATAAGAAGGGTCGCACAGAGCTTGGAAAGGGATCATTTTTCAAGAAGGACAAACTCTTCTGAGTTTTGCTTAGAAACCCCGACTCAGTGGCCTCCAGCAGCGGGGGGCTTGGCAGGGATTCCTCAGGAGAGGAAGCTCTGAAACATGTGCCTGGGGTCTGGGCTCCGGAGAGAAACCTGGCCCAAGAGGTCTCTTCCTTTGAGCTCTCCTTCATCCTATCATTTACTAAGCGCCTAGTGCCAAGTGGACACTGAGTGAATTAAATAGCTCTTCTTTACAGATAAGGAAACTGAGGCACAGAAAGGTATGGCGAGTTGCTCAAGGTCACCCAGCCAGGAAGCGGCAGAGCTGGGCTTTAAGCCTTGGCCTCCTCATCCAAAGCCATTGCCTCTGGCCCCTGCCTAGCACGCCAAGGGGCCAAGGGCTGTCGCTCACAGCAGCTGCCGCACAGATAGCCTGGGTCCCTCGAGGGTTGGGGTCAGCCATGCAGCAAGACACTCGTGTGGGGCCAAGTGCAGCCGGATTCACAGGTTGAAGACTGTTCCTCCTGGCTTCCGGACTCCGTGCCTTCCCCCACAGCCCCTTCCCCGGCCGCCTCCCTTCCTGGCCTGGTGCTGGGGGTGACCAGCGGGTGGGGTGGCATCCGGGCTGGGGCTCGAGCTGTGAAGAGGGTGTCTGGGCAGAGACTGATGGCCTGTCAGTTGGCTGCCGGCACATCCTCAAATTCTTTGTCTCTGTGCAGAACAGGGGACTGTGCAGGGGGGTGGGGGGTGGGGCACTGCAGAAGGCCGTGGCCTGCTGCCTCTGCTCTTTACTAGCCCTTAGGCTGAGTCTGGGGTGTGTGTGTGCACATGTGTGTCTGTGTGTTTGTCTATTTGTGTCTGGGGGAAGTCAAGCCCCTGTCCCCTGCTTTGGGGCCAGGCAGATAGGACTTCAAATCCTGGTTCTGCTCCCCACTTGCTGGTCTCTTTCCTGTTTTCTGTCCTGTACCTCTGTTTCCCCATCCATACAATGGGTCTGTCCAGCTCTGACATGCTGTCATCATGTAAAGCTGAGCAGCTTGGAACATTTGGCCCTGAATTCTAGAGGACTTGGAGTTCTCCTGATGGCAGGAGCTGAATCTCAGAACTGTCTGAGGGGAGGCATTGAGGGGACTGGGGAGGTGAACCTACAGGGTCTGCCAGTAAGGCAAAAGTTGCTTCTGTTCCCGGCCTGGGCACCCTGGCCAACTGTGCAGGGAAGTGGGGCTGACAGAGGGGCACCCAGGGAGGAGGTGAGGAGAACAGAAACTGTCATATGTCCCCCAGCAGCACCTGGGCCACCCACATACATGGTCCTTCCAGGTCACCTGGCCCCAGAGGACACACACACACACACACACACACACACACACACACACACACAGAGTCACAGCCCTGCTCACACAGCCTTCCCTGAAACACATAGTCATAGTCAGTCCTGTCACCTAGCCACTGTTGGGGAGCCACACTCAGCTCCATGGTCTCACAGAGAGGGCACCAAGTAACCGCACACACCATCACAGCCCATGCCACTCACACAGGCATATCTGCAGATGGCCTTGTACACATGCACACATACACACACGCATACACACAATCACAGGATACCCGGTCACAACCACGCAGGCACAAAGCCCTGCGTATAGTCTCATGCTGGCTTGCAGCATCTTAGGTGCCCCTGCTGCCAGCAAGTGTGAAACCCACACATGCATGCGTGTCCCTTTATGGGGGAGCCCACTCTGTGCCCAGCTCTTTGGGGAACCACACTGAATCCTCATAGACGCACACAGTATCACAGAAACCGACTTTAGGTGGGGTTTGGGGCCATGAGGAGCTGTCTGTGGGCTCCTGATCCCCCGTTTAATAAAAGGAGCTAGATAGCCCCCTCTTCCAGCATCCCCCAGCACCCGCACCCCCTATACCCAAAAGTCCCCCAGCCTCAGCGTCCTAAGCACGTAGGCATCCTTTCTCTCAACTGATGGCCCCCTTTAGTTCTGCGGGGTAAGTGCAGCGATCGCCTCAGAGGGGCAAACAGAGGCTGGAGAGGCGGGGGATTGCCCTGGGACAGAGCCAGGTGATGTCAAAAGCAGGATTCTACCCAGGGGGCGTTGGGCAGCCCCAAACCCGCGCTCTCCCAGTCACCCACTCCCCAGATGCTGGGCTGGGGACTCCGCCGCGTGCTCCGTGCCCCTCCATCCCAGCACCCAAGGTTTGTCGGGCACAAAGCCACTTGGCGGCGCTCAAGGGAGCGCGCGTGGGAGCGCGCACGGGGGCCCGCGCCTCCGGCCAAGATGTTCCCTCTCGGCGTGATTGACAGGCTCGAGTGCCGAGAAACAAAATTGTTTATGCGCTAATGAATAAGGCCCTGATTGCAAGATCCTGTTTGGAAAATTATAGTGCGGCGGCGGCGGCGGCGGCCGCGGCGGCCCAATTACAGCCCGCGCGCTGCATATTCATTTCGTCTCTCCTTTGCATCGAGATGAACGGGCGGCCCTGAGCCCTGCAAAGGCAACGCCAAATTTAGTCCCAGGTTCCGCACTCCTCCGAGCCATTGTCTGTCCAGGGCCACCTGCCTCCTGCTGTCCTGATTGCTGGCCACAGGCTTCTGTCGGAGGGCGTGAGGAGAAAGTTCCATCCTACCCCACCTCCTTGCACCCCTTCTCTGTGTCCTCTCCCTGCCTCCCCCTGTTTTCCCATCTCTCTCTCCTTTTCCCTCTTCCTGTCTCTCTCCCCGTGTCTCTCTCCTTTCTCCGTGTGTCTGACACACTTTCTCTCTAGATCTCTGAGTGTGCATCTCTCAGGTGTAGAGTGTGAAACACACGAAACTCTTTTCAGCCATTCCCTGGATTCCTGGGTCCTTGGGGACAATAGGAACAGTGACAGGGACCTGTCTGTTCTGTGGAGTCCGAGGAGATCTGAGGCGGATCCCACTCCCGCCTTGGTTTTGAGGATCGGGTGGTTTGGCCGGCCCCACAAGCCAGGCTGCTTAGGAGAAAGCGTCCTTCCTGTCACTGCATCACCTGCCTCCCTCATGCATCACCTGCACACATCCTGCGGCTCAGGCACCTGGCCCGGCCAAGCTAGGCTCTCACACGGTGGTGCCTTTGTGCAAGCTGTTCTCGTGCTGGCATACCCTCCTGCCCTCCAGACCCTCCCAAGTAGCAGCAGGACAGCTCCCTCCTGGAGCACCCTTGTTTCCAGGTGTGTCCTTCTGTTATAACAGTGGGCAGGGGTAAACACACCCTTCTCCAGGGGCCTGGCCTGTGAGGCCTGGGGACTGGGGCCAAGTTGCCTTAGTGCCCTAGTGCCCAGTTCAGGGCTGACCAATCTAAACACACCTCCTCTATGATCTGGGGACATATTCACCTCATCCTTGTAGGGCTTTGATGGGTAGGAATGGATCTGAGGCTGGGAGGGAGCACATGGGCCCCACAGGCCAGCATCAGCTGCGCCTCCAAGCCTGGGGCTTTGAGCCAGCAACAAGCATATATGTCTGCCCCCTTCTCCCTGGGGTCATTGCATTAGTCAACAGGTACCTGCAGACCAGGTCTCATGGTGATGGTGGCAGGGGCTTTTCTGAGGGTGAGGACCATGCACAGGGTGAGGCTGTGTTCACCCCTGTCTCTCCCTGAGGCCCCTGGAGTGACCAAGACACTTCTTCCTGGGGTGGGAATTGGGGGACCCAGATGTGAACAAAAATGGACAACCACATATACCAACTGGCCTAGACAAACATCCTTATCAGAGACATGCAAAGTAACACACACAGTGTCTCTCTTCTGTCCCTGTTCCTACCCCTACCCCTACCCCTACTTCCCTGAAAGATCCACACCATCTGAGACACAAAGACAGGCTGGTCCCAAGGGCCGTGTATGGGGCAGCACTGCCCTCTGGTGGCTACTCCAGCAATCTCTGTCAGGCCCAGATTGGCTTCCTAGAGTGAGCACTGAGCTGTAACGAGGGGCACCCAGACTCAGGCAACTGGGGCACCCAGGGAAGGAAAGGCATTTAAGTGTCCCTGAGGAGGAGGGTCTCTAGAGTTCCAGTTCCCTGTCCCTATCCCCGTGTACTCCAGGAGCAGAACTTGCAAACAGCAGGATCTGTCCAGGGATAGTGAGAGGGAGCGAGCTCCCCATCATGGGAGGTGTACAAGCTGAGCCGGAGCTACCTGCAGACTCACAGGCTTTAGTGGCAGAGTGTCAGCTTGGGATGACATGTCCGGCCCTATCCTACCCCTACCCAGTCCCAACTCCCCCTCATTCAGTTTATTCATTAACCATCAAACTTGAGACCTTCTCAGCACCTGGACCATTGGTATGAGATGGGTGGTGGAAGATAAGGTAGCAGAGGTTGGCAAAGCCACACCTTGGGGACCTTCAAGGTCAGTCAGGAGCATGGACTTTATTTGGTGGTAACAGGGATTTGGGGACAGGCTCAGAGAGGGAAGTGACATGGTCAGCTCAGCATGTAAGAGCCAGCTAATGAGAAGAGACTGAGGCCAGGAGGGCCGGCCATGGGGCACAGCAGTGGCCTGAACCAGGACAGGAGCAGGAGGGAGTGGTGAGAAGGATGCGGATTCCAGGGTTATTACGATTGACTCAACAGGCTTTGGTGAGGGATCGGCCTTGGAGGAGGTGAGCATCATGGCGAAGTCACCTCTGGGGATGTCAGTGCTGGGTGAGGGGTTAATGGAGAGATGATAAGAGTTATTTGGATCTGTTGAGCCTAAGAGCCAGCGGGGAGGTCTGGGGGAGGTATCCCCAGAGTGGGTGAACTCAGGTCTGGTGACATCCACGTGGGAGCTGGAAGGTTGTTGATTGACAGGTTATTGATTGACAGGTAGTTGAAAGCCCAGGTCACCCAGGCAGGGCCCTCAGAAGCCCTACACACTGAAAAGATGATGGTGCTCACCCTACCTCCACTAATCAGGTAGAAGGATAGGATACTAAATTGTAAAATAACATTTACACGTGTTATAAAATTTTTATTATTGCCAAATGGATGGGTTCATAGAAACTGACATTTTCCTCCCTATCTTCCTGTTTGGGTGTTCCTGAGGCTGCCTGCCTGCCTGCTAGGTGATCCAACTCCAAATCCAGGCCAGAAGAGAGAGGTCAGAAGCTCAGGAAACAGCACCTGTCAGGGTCAGAGGGGCGCAAGAAGCTCACAGATCCTGAGAGGGAACAGTCCGTGAGGTAGGGCGGTAGAGGGGAAAACCAGGAGTGTTGCTTTGTCAGAGCCAAGGAAAGAGAGACTTGCAAGATAAAGAGTGTGGTCAGTCTTATGGAACAGAGAGGGCGAGGAGGTGAGGACTGGAGGCGTGCTCCAGATGTGGCAGGGGTCTGCCAGGTGTGCCCTGGTGCACTCAGCAACAGGAATCTGGTTGCCCCTCCAGGTAGGTGTCCCTGCCCAACAGGACCAGCCTTGGGCGCGGAAACCTGGGTGCTCTTTGACCTTGAGGCTCCTTCAGACTAAGAAAAGGGAGGGGATGGTACCCCAGGGCAGGGGTTGAGGAGAGCTGGCCTGGGAAGGACCCATACACCTGGGGATCTGCAGCAGGAGTTGTCGGGCTGCCGGTGGCAGTCCTTCCTCTGATCACAAGAGGGCAGCATAAGAACAGGTCATGCGTTGGCCCAGCATTCTACACGTTAAGGACTGTATTTCCAGATCCTGCCATGTGATCTTGGGCTCACTGGGTCTCGGTTTCTTTCCCTGCAAAGTGTGGCAGTTGGACATTATAATCTCTTGGGACCTGTTGGAGGTTCCCTTCATTTCGTATGGAGAAACACAGACCTACAAATGTGCACACACCCTGTGTCAACAGCATGCGTGCATATATATATATATATGCACATGTACACGCAAGCCGAGGCACACACGGACACGAGTTCATGGGCACATGTACAGGCACATGCAGATCGACAGGGGGACATGCCTTCCTCAGAGCACATATCACTCCTCCAGGCCACCTGGGGGTCCAGGCTTGGAGCAGATGAGACATATGCCTCCCCCCTCAGAGGGTAGGGAGGGGGTGGAGGAAGGAACTTCACCTTTTTCTTGGACCCAAAAACATGGCAATGGTGGGTGTCTTGGGTGCCATGTTGGGTGATGTAGCCAAACATCTTCAGGTCCAGGGAGTTGTGGCACATATAGAAGATTCTGGAAGAGGGGAGGTACAAGGTATGACTTACACCGGCAGCCACCAGGCCCCATACATGTCAGGTCCCCAGGGGCTGAGGCTGAGCCAAGGGGCCTCCAGGCCTGTGGACAGGGTCATACAGCATTAGGACCGAGCCCTCATCTTTCGGTGGCTCTGGCCTCGGCAGAGAGACTGGGAGATGAGAAGTCCAGGCCATGCTCTCGGTGAGGGTTGTGGGGTCCCAGCCACCCATGCAGGGAATGAACAGACCCAGACCAGGCGCAGTGGGGACAGGAGCAATTTCAGGGATGCCTGAGTTTGCCAGGGGCAGGAGTCTTCTGGGGCCACCAGGGCAGCTGTGACCTGCAGGAAAGTCCTTGTCCTGCAGATAGGCCTTGACCTGAGCCAGGACTGGTTGTGGCCTTGACCTCCGAAAGTCCAAGGGCGCCAGCTAGATCCTGGCCACAGAGGATGCTAGGAGGGAAGGCACCCAGCAAAGGCCAGAAGCCATCCCAGTTCTTAGAGGGGAGCCAAGGTAGCTATGGCTGGGGTGCTTGGAATGTCCCTTCTTTGGATGCCCATGTTGGGCCTCGTGTTTTGCAGCCCATTTCTCATTTTATCCTCATCAGCCCTCAAAACAGGTATCATTGGCAGTACCATCTTGGAATTTTAAAAATTGGGATATCATTTATCTACCATAAAATTCACCATTTTAAAGAACACAATTCTGTGCTTTTTGGTATGTTCACAGGAGAGGCTGCAGGGTCTGGTGGGCTCATCTGCCCAGGCACGGAGCCCCTCTGTGCAGCCCTAGAAACCAGGAACTCATGGGAGATAGGCCAAGGAATGAACCAGAGAGGTTGGCGTTGTTTAGAGGGATGGTCAGAGGAGGTACCACAGAGAGAGGCAGAGAGCTGGCTGCTACTGGTCACTGCTCCAGCTGAAATGTGAATTACTGCCAGGATGCTAACACTGGTAGGGGCCAATGGAGACCCTGCCAGGGCCTTTGCATCTGAGTATGTTGGGGGCTGACGAGGGCTGCCCTCTCCTCTCTGTGTAGTACTGAGCTAGCCCTTCCTCTCTATATACCTCTTCCCCACCAGGACTCTCTGCTCTGGGACAGCACCACTGAGATTTGAAGATTTGAAGATGGAGATAGCCACTGAGTTTTTCAAGTCTCTTCCACTGCACATTTACTGAGCACCTACTATTTGCCAAGTACTGTGCCAGCGTTGCCTCTCCAGACCCTGTCAATGGCCTTAACAGAAAGGCTCAGAGAGGTTAGGCTGCTGGCCCGAGGTCACACAGTAAGTGTGTACTAAGATAAAATTCAAACTCAGGTCTGCCTGTCTGATGATCCAAGGGTTTTTCCATTGCTCCAGTCACCCTCCAACTCCATGGTTTTACATGCCTCTGCTTCAGAATGTGCTTCAGTTTGTCTCAGTATTTTCGGGAACTTTTTTCCCTCCCCCCTCTCCCAGGTTTGGTTGGAAAGGGAGGGAGCACGGAGAGGGCAGAGGTGGGTGTCAGAGCGGTCTCCTCTGCCTCCGAAATTGCCTCTGGATTCTTCCTTGGAAGCCGGGCAGCTTCTTCAGGCACACCTCCTTCTCTTCCTGCAACCCCCTGGCCTCTTAAGAAGCTGGAGGAACAATTGCTAATCAGCTTCCGAGAGAAGCTGGGGAATGAATGCAAGAGCCAACAACACGCCTCAATTGCTGGCAGCTGGTTCCCTTCACAGGCGGCAGCCCCAGGGCTGGCTCCTAGCTCCCTTCTCAATTCCAGTTTCTCCTCCTTCTGCCAGATTTTCTCAGGTCTTTTCAGGTTTCTTCCTTGACTTGATGAAGCCACAGGGCTTGAGAAACACCCCCCACCCAGCCCCTTCCTTCACATACCTCTCTATGGTGCAGCCCCCAAAATGCTAATCATATTTTCAACTCTGAGCCTTTGCACACCCTACTCCTTCTGCATGGGCAGCCCTCCTCTAGCTGACAAACTCCTACCCATCTTCCAAGGTTTGTCTTGCATGTCACCTCCTCTGTGAAGCCCTCCTAGACCTCTCCTGCTCCTCCAGGGCAAATTCTCTCCTTTGGGCTCCCCTAGCAGTGCCCACACTGTAATATCACAGCAAAGTCCTTTTCTCCACTGTCCAGCACAGGGCCCGGCCATGTGAGCAAGCAGTATGACAGCATGATGTGGTGGGAAGAGCATTGGAAGTGGAGTCCAATCATGGCTCTGACTCGTAGTTGGTCAAATTACAAGGCTGAGCTGCTTCTCTGACTTGCCTCTGTCTGGCTGCCTCCCATTCCTCCTCCACCAGGTCTCAGCTTCTCCGTGGCTTCTTTGGGTAGCCACCTCTGACCCCTCCCCACAAACTACCCTCCCAGGGATCCCTTTCTTCCACTGGGACTGAGGACTCGCTCAATGTCCTTGGGCTCCTATAGGGTAGTGGTCCTGACTGCATGGTCACCGCTGCATCCCCAGCACTTGGGGAATGATGAATGAATGAATGAATAGAACCTTGAGTTTCTCATCTGTAAAGTGGAGATAGAAGTAATTCTGCCCTTTCAGGGCAGCTCTGAGCATTGGCTAAGATCAAAGTTTGCTTTTTGCCAACTCTCAGTATTCATGCTCTAAGTATGATTATAAATGTTTATTGAAGGGAACCCTATTCCCCAAGGCCGTTCTAATGGGATTCCTGCAGGCAGGGCACCTGCACGGCTCCTCAGAGGAGCAGCCTGCCTGTTAGTGGGAGCGGGGAGGGTGCGGGAGGGCTGAGGGTTTGTGCAGTCAGGCTGGCTGGCCTGGGCCCTCTCTCCCCCCACAACCTGAAACTGCAGGCTGAGCCCCAAGTTATAGCTGCTCAGGAAGCGAGATCAGAAAGGGTAAGGAAGAGGGCCTGGCAAGTGGTGGCTCTGGCCCACACGGGGCATGGGAGAGGCTGGACTGGAGCCTGTCCACTCTGGTAGAGCACCCACTGTGTCTCCCTGTCACAGCTCGGCCCCTGTCTCCCTGCTAGCCTGGGAGTCCCACGAGCATGAGGGCTGGGGGTTCCGCTCAGCTCTGCGTCCCCAGCTTGAAGTCCGGCACACAGTGGGTAGTCAGTAAAGGGTGCTGAATGAAAGAATGAGCGACAGACTTGGATGCCTGAGCACTGGGATGGACCAGTGTCCTGGGACAGGAAGGATGGCAGGGGCGGTGGCGTCTGGACCCTGCTCCTATGTGGGCCCCAGGGAAATCCATCCTGCCTCCCAGTCTGAACTGCCCCAACAACAAGGCTACAATATGAAGTGAGAATCAGGATCCAATAGCATCCCTAACGGTCAGTATAATAAAAATCGTAATATGTCAACAACCCACATTTGCAGGACACTTTGTAGTTTGTTTCCATGTCCTCATTTGATAAGAACTATTCAAGATAGGCATGTTCGTTTCCATTTAACAGATGAGGTACATGAGGCTCTGGGGGGTAAGGGCTGTGATGGTCAAGCCCAGGTCTGCGGAAACCCAGAGGTGGCCCCAAACCAGGGCCCCCGATGCTCTTGTCAGGCCTGGACCTCACGTGCCAGGACTGTTCCTCCTCCCCCAATTCTGACCTGCTTCCTTGGCGGCTGTGGTCTGGGGCTCAGTCTGGAATATCAGGTTTTTCTGACCCCACGGCTCAGGCTCTTTCTGTTGAGTCGTTCCGAAGACTCCAGCCCAGAGGAGGGCGTGGGGGGCTGGCCAGGGCGGCATGGGTGGTGGGAAATGTGGCTTGTGGCATCGGGATGGCTGAATTTGAACTTGAGCAGGTTGTGCGACCTAGCCAAGACACAGGCCCCTCATGTGTCCGCTGGGCACAATAATGGAGTTTCCCTCTGCCCTTTGCCCAGGCGGCTCTCCCTTCCGGGAACATCCTTCCTGCCTTAACCACCTGGGTATGAGCTCAGGCGCCAGTCTGGTGGGCAGCCTTTCCTAACCTTCGTTTCACATTGACCTCTTCCTCCCTCCCTGGTGTCCCGGAAACCCGCACATCCGATGCTGAGCTCTTGGGTGTTCGCCGTGTGCCAGGCACTGTGTCAGGCTCTGAGGATATGACACAGTGTCCTGTCCGCATGGAGCTGGTTCACAGATGGGCAGGGCAAGCCGATATTAAAAAGCAATGTCAAGTGTGATGAGGAGGACTAGGAAACCCACGGTGCTGTGAGAGCTACTCTGGAGTTCAGGGGTGGTCGCTCGCCCTGAGGGGGCTTCTCTCCCCTGCCCTGAGCCTTCTCCTTGACCCTGGCTCCCTCTCGCCTCCCTCCTAGCTTTATGAGTCTTCCTGGGCCGGAGCTGAAGAGACCGCCCCAAAGCCATGGTTCTTGGGCCTTAACTCTGCTGCTGGGATCGCACACGCTACCAAAAGTGAGTAAAAGCAAACACAAATCACTCAGTGAGTGGGTATTATGGGCTGGCCTCTTGATAAGAATTTTATCTGGATTATCTGGTTTAATTCTCAACAATTTCCTCAGTTCCATTTTACAGACGGAAAACTAGAAAAGGCTGGATAATGCGTCTGTCCCCCTGCCTCTCCGCATCCCTTGGGAGGTTGGCGGACAGTGTTGAAGTTCCCCACCTCCCTCCGGACCCCTGGGCCACACCTGGTTCCCCTTCCCCTCCCATCCTATCTCCTCCTCAAATTCCCGTGGGGTCTCCCAGCCCACCAGCACACACCCCTGCAGCCCCTCTGTGTCCCTGTCTCACTCCCACCACCAAAAGGAGAAGAAGCACAGACCAGAAGTTGAAGGCAGGGAAAATATTTGGCCACCCCAACAGCCAGGCTTATTATCCCCAAGACATAAAAGAAAATTTAGACTGGGAGACATCGCCATTGGTTCCGCGGACATCTCAAACCCAGCACGTCCAAAACAGACTCGCCGTCATCCCCCAACCCTGGCTCTCTTCTGGTTCCATTTTAGCGAATGATGCCTCCATCCCTGTCAGGCAGCCTGGGGGCAGTCTGAGGGTCACCCCAGACTTGCTCTCTCACTTGTCTCCCAAGTTACCTCCCAGACATCTCCAGGTTCACCCCCTTCTCTCCATCCCCACTGTTCCAAACTGTGCCCAACACTTGAAACGGGGCCTGACCCATAGTAGGAGCTCAGTGACCATTGCCTCTAAACGCCCTCCCTTGGGTCCACTCTCCACTCGGTAGCCAGAGTGACATGTTGGGAACCAACCCCATCCTGCTCATGCTCCAGACCCTTCGTGTCCCCTGACTCCCTGCTGAGCTCAGGATGTGTTCCTGCTCCCTCTCCTGGCCTGTAAGACCCTGAATAACCTGGCCCCGTCTGCCTCCCCAGACTCCTCTCCCCACACTCTGCTATATATAGAGATGTTCCGGTCACAACACGGGGCTTGTTGTGACGGCACCAGACTGGTTCACGCTTCTGTCTTTGCACAGGCTGGTTCCACTGGCTGGAAGTCCTCCCTACGCCGCCCCATCTGCCTGCTGAACTCGCGGCTGCAAGAGCCACTTTACAGGTCATCCTGGGGCTAAGAGGTCCAACCAGACCACCTTGCATGTCTCCTTCTTACAGCCCTTCAAGCTCTGCTGTCATGTGTGGATGCGTCTGGTCTCTCTGTGGACAGGGAGCATCCCCAGGCCCAGGGCCCTTTTCTTATTTTTTAATTTTTTAAAAAGATTTTTATTGGGGAGTTGGGGGAAGGGGAACAGACAAGTTGCTGTCCTTTTGTTCTTCAGTCTAGTTGTGGAGGACGTTGCTTCACTGGCCCAAGTTGGCACCATCATTGCGCTCTTCCCGGGCGAGGCAGATCAGTCGCCGGCTTCTGGACAGCCGCTCACTGCGGCTGCTGGCCGCTCACGCTGGCTGCTGGCTACACACGGTAGCCCATGGCAACCCACTGCAGCAGGGGTTGCAGCCTACGCATCGCCAGCGACTCACGGCAGCCCAGCTCCAGGTTGAGCTGTTGTTCAGCATCTTAGCTGCGGAGGGCAGTGTCACTGGCCCTCATATGTGGGATCCGAACCGGGGCCCTCTGACGTCCCAGGCCAGCTCTTAACCAACGCACCATTCGGCCGGCCCTCATTCTGCAGTCTTGCCTGAGCATCTTTAAAGCATGGCACTAGTGTCCATTAGGGAATGTTCCAAGGCAAGTTGTAATGTGCAAGACCTTTTTAGGCCTTTGCTTGTGTCATTCTTGCTAACATTCCATTGGCCAAAGCAAGTCACATGGCCATTGGGACTGGGGTGTGGTCCCCTGGGGTCATCTGTGTAACTGTCTACCAGGATCATGTTTCCTTCTTTAGAAATGATCGTAAATAAAACTGAGAATGCTTTCTATCTGTCAGGTCAAGGCAAGTTGAGTTAGTCAAAGGCAGTTTGAAATGTCCTCCGATTCCCTTGCTTTGAAGCTAAGGCCCAGGCCCAAGTTGGAGCTTGTCCCATTAACCAAGGCTGGGTCTGGAGGTGGGGCCATCTGGGAGACACACAGCCCCAACCTCTGTGTCAAGCATCAACCTTACCCCTAGGAGGCTGAGTCTTTGAGAACAGTGCCCTCCCATGGGACGCCTGTCACTCTAGGCAGTAGAAGGGAGATGCTCTGCTTTTCTACCAAGACTGAGAACAGCAGGGGGTTCCCCTGAATGGTGGGCCTTTGGTTTGGAGAGGGTAGGCAAGAAGACCCTTTTCTCCCTCTTCCCCACTCCCTATTTGTCGCTTCCTGTTTCCCTTCCTCATCTCCCATTTCTGATTCAGGAACTTGGGCTAAATGACCTTCTAACATCCATGTTGATTCTTCTGTCATCATCCTTTGAGGACCAGGTAATGCTGTATTTATTAAGTGCCTACCATGTACCAGGCGCACACTGGGCACTTCACCTGCCCTCGCCCTAGAAGCTCCCTGAGTTCCACAGTACTGCCCTCTAAAGTTTGGCTTCCTGGGCCTGGGGCTCATCGCCCTGGTCCCTAGCTGAGGGGCATTGTGGTTGGCATGAGAGAGAGAGAGCTGAACACTCCTGGCTCTTTCTTCAGCACATGACAGAACTACCTGGCTTCTCTACCTCGGAAGTTATGCTTGTTCTGGCCAATGCTATATAAGCAGAAGTGTCGCGCATCACCTCTGAGTGAAGCTTTAAAAGCGAGTGTATAGCTCACCATGTCCCCTTTCTTCCCACCCACGGTGGTCATAGAAGCATATGTTAAAATGGAGCTTCTGTTTGTCTATGACCTTGAGTGTTGCTATGTGCAGAGACCTGGCCCTGTATCCATAGTGTGAGTTAGAAATAGACTTCCCTGTCAAGTCTCTGGGATTTGGGGGATGTTTGTCACTGCCACACAACAAAGCCTATCCTGACCTATACACACATTTAAGTTCAACAGAAGAGACTGCAGGGCTGCTGGAACCACCTGTCTGGTCCTCATAGCCAGCTTTTATGGAAAATGGCAAGATATTCTTCAAGCTATTTCAAAATCTATCTGGTAAATTCCAGTAGAAGTCAATGTGGGTCTCTGTAGCTAATTGGTCATGGAGGGATGGGGGAAATGGAGGAGTCAGGTACCCAGAAACAAGGAAATCCCGTCCCTAATTCAGCCCTAAACTAACCAGGAAAACGATTTCTTCTCAAATTGGGCAAATTGGGAATATCAGAGATCTATCTTGTCCCCTCCCCTCCCATCCCCTTCCCTCCCTTCCCTTCTCCTCCCTCACATTGCTTTTCAAAGTTGGGTTACAATTGAATTCTCAGTAGTGTTGTTGCTTTTTCCTAGTACAACTCCACCGATACACTCCAATAGCCCCCACTCCTTGACCCAGGTGAGGCATCTGTCTTGATTGCATACGGATGATTGCTTTATAAAATATTTTTAAACCCTGACAGTTCTCCAAGAGAGAAGCCTGTTGTCAGAAGAGCACAGTGGCTTTCAATTTCTCTTGACCTTCTAGGAAAAGTAATTTGAAATTTGGTATTTATTCTCCCTGCACAGAGCACTTGGGGAAACAGGGGGTATCATGTTGTCAGTTATGTTACTTCCAGTTTCCTGCTTCACAGTCTGGCCATTATTCTATTACCTGTGAGTAGAGTGTTGTGCATCTCCTCTTCTCCTGGGGGCTGCGCGTGCATGATAGTCCAGCAAAGGAGGTGGGAAATCCATCCTCCAGGCTTAATGCTGGTGACACAGGATGCATGGTGCATGGACCTGGACCCCAAGATCCAACATTTTCATGCCATCTTCTTCACCGATTTGTAAAACGTCATACTTTCAGCTCTTAATAGCTCTTATGAGGCATCCTGGCCAACATCACCACCTGGCTTAGGGCAGTCGGAAGCCCAGAGGGCGCAAGGCCAGGCCAGGGCCTCCCAGTGAGTTAGGACCTACCTGTAGGTGACAGCACGATAGAATGGCGGAATAAAAAGAACACGGGCTTAGCACTGGACGGATTGAACTTTGACCATCAGCTCTGTCATTTTGTCAGCCTCGGTTGCCTCATCTCTAAAACGGGAACCATAACAATCATCAACATTTATAGATCACTTATGTGCAGACGCTTTACATATTTCAACCCACTTAACTTTTTACAGTGACACTCTGAGATAGTACTATTATTATCACTTCCCTTCCCAGGCGAGGAAAGTAGAGGACAGAGGAGCTACCAACTTGCCTGCAGTCACAAAGAACACAGATTCTGACCCAGACAGCCTGACCACCCTACTCTACATGAGGGGTCAGCAAACCGCAGCTGGTGGGCCAAATATGGCCCACTGACTATTTTTTAACAGCTTTATTGAGATATACTTCACATGCCATATAGTTCATAGTTTTAATATATTCAGAGCTATGTATCCACCACTATGAGCCATTTTAACATCCTGAAAAAAGAAACCCTATACCTCTTAGCTCTCGTCTCCCGTTCCCCGCATTCCCCCAGCCCTCAGAAACTACTAATCTATTTCCTCTC
>NW_017732230.1:346887-354617 GCF_001890085.2 Hipposideros armiger
TGCCATATTGCTTCCCGTTTCTTATGTTTCACTGTCCCCCGCTGCCTCCCTCTGGAAATGCTCAGGATCTTCTCTTTATTCCCAGCGCGCGATAATTTAAAATGATCCCGTGGTGTGGACCTTTTCTGCATTCACTAGGCTTGGCACGCAATGGGCCTGTTCAATCTGAGATTGTCATCATATACTGAGAAATTTTATTATTGCCAAAGAGTAGTCCATTGAATAGATAATACCACATTATATTTATCCAATTATCACGTCAATGGGTATTTGAGTTGTTGCCATTTTGGGGCTGTTGTGAATAGGGCTGCTATGCACATTTGAGTACACGTTTTTGTGTGGACATATGCTTGCATGTGTCTTGGGTCTGGGTCACATGGTAACTCTATGTGTCACTAGACTGTCTTCCGAAGCAGCTGCACCATTTTACATTTCTACCAGCAGTGTATGAGGTTCCAATTTTTCCGCATCCTAGCTAACGCTTACCTGTCTTTCTTTATTATAGCCATCCAGTGGGTGTAAAGTGGTATCTCATTGTAGTTTTGATTCACATTTCCCTGAAGGCCAATGCCGTTGAGCATCTTTTCTGCCTGTTTTTGTAAATAAAGTTTTATTGGAACACAGCCACGCTAGCTCACTCATTTATGGCTGTTTTCTCAATGTAGTGCAGAGACAAGGGAATGGCAGCTGCTTCCTAGAGAATCATAAAGTCAGAAGGGACACAGAGGAGAGCAAGTCCCCTGCCAGTCTTTCCTGAAACATAACAGAAATGAGCAGGTTACCGAATGAAAATTATGTGGCAGTTAAGAGTTTGGGAGTAGGAGTTGGACATGACTTGGTTCAAATCCTCCTCTCCTACTAGCTCTGGGATTTTAGGTAACTGACTTCACTCGCCAAGCCTCAGCCTCCTCCTCATTTAAGAATAATAATGGCTAATACTTATTGAAGGCTTAATATATGCTGTCTATTTCTGCCCTAAATGATTTATGTGTGGTGGATAATTTAATCCTCAAAACAACAGTAATACAGACATTTTAGTGTTTTTGTAGTTGAGGAAAGAGTTATAGAAGTAACCCACCAAAGGATAATCAGCCAGGAAGTAGGAGAGTTGAGACTTGAACTCCAGAGTCCATTCTCAACTTCTATGCCAAACTGTCCTGTGGGGAATGCTTTCCTCCCTGGAGGATTCTTTGGGAGGATTGAAATGCTAGAATCCCCAGCAGGGCTTGATATAGAGGTTTGCTCAATGAACAATGGCGATTGCTGCCATTCAAAAAGAAATTACCTATTTGAGAAACAGTTAACCCAGCACTGCATACGAAGCTGTGCCCCGTCATTAAGACTGATCACTCCCCATTCCAGGAGCCCCAGTGCTCCCAGATGCTCTATCACACCTTGTCTAAGAAGAGGAGGGGACTTTGGATCTCAGCCTTAAGGATAAACAGCTCACTGAGCAGACAGGGGGTCAATGGATGCAGGGGAGGATGCGCCGGGCAGAGCAAAACCATGGTGAAAGCCTCGAGATGCAAAAGTGCGTGTGTTCGCAAATAGAGCCAGGCGGGAGCTGGTCGGTTTTACTGAGATGCTTGTTGCTATGGGAACTTCCCTGCACGTCATCGGTTCAGCGTCTTCAAAAACCGTACCTCAGGCGCCACCTGGTGGCAGCCTCTGACACTAATAGGGCCCAAACAGCCAGCTGGAGTAAAAAACTGCCCACACCCCTCTTCCCTGAACTGTTTCTTCCTGTCTCTTTCCGCTGGAAATGGACTTGCTGTGAAAGTAATAGAACAACAATCAAGGAACATTTTTTTAATTTAAAGATTACATTTGTTTCCAGTTATCAAAACAGTGCATACTTATGGTAAATAATTTGGAAAATACAGAAAAGAATAAAGAAGAAAAAAAAGTCACCCTTAATTCCATCCCCTAGAATAACTACTACTCATATATTGGCATATTCGAACCCATTGTTTTTTATCTGCATGTAATTTTCACATAGGTGAGGATTAGTATATATATATATATATATATATATATATATATTTATGTAGACATGGACTCAGCTATGTTTAAACATGTTGCATATTTTTGTGAACAAAGCCTTGGTGTGGGAGTTAGTGTGAGTGTTGGGAGCTAGGTACCAGCGTCAGACCACCCTGACTTTAAATTCTGCTTTTGCTTTGACTAGCCGTGTGACTTGGGCAAGTGACTTCTCTGAGTAGCACCTTCCTTCACCAACTGTAAAATGTGATTAATAATTATTGGAACTTATCCCAGGGCTGTTCAGAAGATGAAAAGACATAACATATACAAAATGCTCAGTACAGTGCCTGGGACAGAGAGGTTCCTCACTGACAGTAGATTGCAATGTAAAGCTTAGTCTGCCTTCCTGATTCATAGCAGAAATCTCTAGAAATGGGATAAATTTTTGGGGCTCAAGGATAGGAAGAGCCTCAAAGTTGATACAGTTTGCCAAAATTGAGAGGAAAATTTCACCAAGACCTCATGTCTCCAGCACCACAGCTCTTCTCATGTGTCTCTATATTCTTCTAGGCCCTGTTTACACAGAACAATTTTCAGCATTGTGATTAAGTGCTTGCAGCAGTTGGCTTAATGTTACATCATCAACATCCTAAGTGGCGAAAGCTGTCATTGACTTTTGGAATAATTTGCTTAACTATTAACTTATTGTTGAATATCTGAGCAGTTTAATTTTTCATTCATTCATCCACAAAATAGTTATTGAATGCCTACTCTCTGCCAGCCACTGAACTAGGCATTGGATATGGTGGTCACCAAGAAGTGTACAGTCTTTACTTCTGGCGCTTGGACTCTGGCCAGCGAGACAGACCATTACAAGTAAACAAACAAGTAAAACTCTATAAGCTGTGGCAAGTGCTGCGAAGGAAAAGCTGAGAACTACTGGAGAGACCTAGGGTTTTTTTTATACATTTATGTATTTTTTTGAAGTAGTCCGAGTCCCTAGTTCTAACCTGCTTTTGCTCTTCAACAGTCATAACTGAAGCTTCTCTTTGGGGAGTCCCATATGGGGTTGCATTTTCCACTAACCTGTTTTAGAGTTTCCTGACAAGTGAGCGCTCACTGTGGCATTAAAGACCCAACAGTGAGCTCCAGTGGGGCTTGTTTCCTGTTTTCCCTCCCTCTAAGGCTTGTGTTTCAACCAGTCCAGTCTGCTCCCTCACTCCCTGAAGAGGCTTATGATGATCTTCTTCTTAAATCTACTTGTACTGAGACTTTTCCTGACCTCCCTTCTCAATGCAGACCTCCATTAGCCCCAGGAGCCTTTGAATCAATCGGCAATGGTGCCTCTTTCTGGTGGACAAAGCCTCGATGGGTGAGGCATGGTGGACAGAGCGTAAGTTGGATTTCCACCCCTGTGAGGCGCTGTGGTTCACCTGTATGATTATTTATGGCAGCCCCATCCACAGCCTCTGGACCACCCCACCTACTTTCTATCTACCTGATTCTCACTCCATCTTGAAGACTCAGTTTATAGTCCAGCTTTTATGTGAAGTGTCATCTAGCTTTCTAACACAGTAAATTCTCCAGTCCTTGAACTCCCAAATAATTTTTTTTAACTCTTTGCCTCATTTGGCACTTAATTGTATACTGCCTTACGATTTCTCTTGTTTTCCTCTTATGTTATAATTTCATCTGAAAGGTCTGATTTGGATTGAGAGATCAGAGGCATATCTGTAGATGTGTCATTTACACTGAACGCTGAAGGAGAAGTAGGCAGAGATTTAGAGAAAGAGTGTGCTAGGTAGATAGGTAGAGGAAAGGGCACATGCAAAGGCCCTGAGGCAGAAGATTTTTGCGATGTAAGACCAAAATGAATATCTCTACATGGAATGGCCTTTCCAGATTTGACAAATGAAGTGGAAAACAACTTACTAAGTAATGCTTTAATACTACTTTATGAGGGTGTCATTGTTCACGCCCCTGGAAACAGGGATATGGAGATTAATCAAACCAGACATGTTTCTTCCCAGACTAATGGAGGAGGCTAAGGTGATTTCTGTACAGACAGACCATGGTGGAAGGTTATGATGTATGTCAGTAGAAGGGTAGAGAGGGTAACTATTTCTGCCTGGGCAATGAGGAAATCTTGTCCAAGGAGACATTAAGTGAGGTTTGATGTAGGAGTTTTCCAGGCAGAGACACAAAGGAAGAAGTTCAGACTGAGTGTTCAAAGGCATGGAGGCACGGAGAGGAGGGTGGTTTCACAGAATGGTAATCAGAAAGGGTCTCTTAGCACAATTCATTGTGCTTGGAATTTATCTGTAGATGGTGGGAAGCCAGAGGAGGTTTCTAAGCCGGAGAGTGGCAGGTCTGGCTGCAGGATGGACAATGGATAGGGGTGTGGTGGAGACTGGAGGCAGGGAGAGCCATGAAGAGGCTTGTGCAATGGCTCAGGCTAAAGCCTTGTGTTTCAACCAGTCCAGTATGCTCCCCGGATGGATAAGAGAGGAGGAATGGGCGAGAGACTTCAGTGTAAAATCTATAAGGCTTGAAGGTGGATTGGTTTTAGAAGGCCAGGGAGAGGATAAGTTAAGATGTTACAACTTTCAATCATAGATGACTGAATGAAGGTGGTGTCCCTTAAGGAGACCAGAGATGCCAGGAGGGGAGACAGGATTTGAAGGGTAGTTTGGTGGAGAGAGATTGGGGGGCAGTAAGGGCTTCTTATTGGTACCATGGACAGCTCCTAGGATCTTCAGAGGCCTTGGAATAGAACAAGTAGATTAATGATTTTTGACTCACTGTCTTAAAATCAGCAGAGGAGCTAATTTAACTTGGAGACTCCCTAGATGCTCTGTACCAAAGTCTCTAGGGTTGGGATTCAGGGGCTGCATTCTAAATAAGCACCTCAGGTAACTCAGGTACAGCCGATCAGATGACTATACTTAAACACTGAAATAAAGCTGTGGTGGGCTCCAGAGGAAGAGATGAGAGCGCCCTCTGCTGCTGGAAAGGAGGTTTGGATCTCTTGAGTTTATGACTTGTGCATTTCAGGCAGTTCATTTACACAGGTGAAATCCTGGGCCAAAACAAAGGTACAAGATATTTGAAACGATGAATGAGGAGGAGGGGCCATCTTACTTGATAACTTCTGTGTTCCTTTCACCCTATAGTGCAGTGTGTGGCCAAGTTCACCTGTATGCAGTTATGGTCACTGTCTTCAGTCTGGGATTCTCTTACACCTTCCCAACCCCATTCCCTTAAGAAAACCACATGTGGCTCCCCAAGGTGAGGTTCGATTGGCTTTAAAAACATATGGCAACCCCAAATAATTGCAAGCAGAGACTTTGAAAAGGTACTTGTGCACCCATGTTCATAGCAGCATTATTCGCAATAGCTAATGGGTGAAAACCACCCAAAGGCCCATTGAGGGATGGATGAAGACAATGTGGTGAATACATACAACGGAACATTATTCAGCTTTAGAAAGGAATGAAATTCTGAAATATGCTACAACATGGATGAACAGTGAAGGTATTATGCTGAGTAAAATAAGCTAGACACCAAGGGACAAATAGTGTATGATTCCACTTATATAAGGTACCTAGAGCAGTACATTCAAAGAAAGTAGAATGGTGGTTGCCAGGAGCTGAGGGGAGGGAGAATAGGGAGTTATGGTTTAATGGCTATAGTTTCAATTTGAGAAGATGAAAAAGTTCTGGAAATGGATGCTGGTGATGGTTGTCGCACAACAATGTGAATGTACTTAATGCCATTGAACTATACACCTTAAAATGGTAACTTTCATGTTATGTTTGTCTTAGCACAATAAAAAAACGACATACTAAGAAAGGCAGTGGTTAATGTCCTCAACTTGACTGGGAATCTGTAAGGCTTCTCCATGGCTTCCCCGTCCCAAAGGGAGCTCTCTGAGAACAGGGAAAGGTATGTCTTCTCTCAGGATGGGGGCCCTCCCAGGAGCAGTAGGTGTTTCTTCAATGGATAGCTGCTCCGAGAGGGCCTGGACTTGTCACGTCCATTGTCAGACTGAGGTGCTTCCTGATGGTGGAGTTCCTTAGAATGGGTGAGGTTGTGCCTCCTGCTTCAGACTGGGAATTATCCCAGAGAGTGGGTATTGGGGTGGGGGACAGTGAGCTTCCTGTTTGAGAGTTTTGCTTTTCCTTCCAAGTCCCAAGGCTCAGGAGCCCCACACGTGCCCGACACCTTTCTACTCTCCATTTCACTTCCAGCCTTTCCAAGTTCTGCGCCCTTAGACATCCCGCGCATCCTCTGGGCAGGCTGGCCAAGGAGGCTCTCTGCCCTCTTCCAAGATGGCCGCCGCCGCCTCTGTGACAGACCTGGTCACGTGGGCTCCGTCGCCTATGAGGTCGCTGGGGCTTTGTAGGCGATTGTCCCTTCCGCGGCTCCGTCCCGAGGCGGTGACTGCTCTTGTCAACCGGTGCCTGAGCGATCATGGCAACGGCCTCGGGCGGAGAGCGCGTGGCAGCGGTGGCAGCGGCGGCAGCGGCGGCAGTTTGGTCGCGGACCGGGGCGGCGGAGTGGCGGCGACGGCGGTGGCAGTGGCGCCTGCACCGGCCCTGATCGCCATGCAGCGGGGAAGCTCCGAGAGAGAGCTGGCTGCCGGGTGGGAGGCGGAGGCGGCGGAGGCGGCGGCGGCAGGGGTCCGCGTGGATGCGAGCGCGGCCGTGGAGCCGGAGCGCAAGGCTGGGGAGAAGCAGGCCAAGGACCCGGCCCCCACGCAGCCCCGCGCGGCCGAGGAGGGAGACGCCCGCGTCCTCCCGCGGCCGCCGCCCACGCTGCCCACGTCCAAGCCGAAGCCGAAGCCGGCGCCTGCGCGGGGCCTCTGGCCGCACGGGAAGCCCAGGAGCAAAGGCCGAAGCTGCAAGCGGAGCTCGGGCCGCCGGTCGGAAGAGCACCGCTCTCAGCGGCCCGTCACCGTGGACAGCTCCAAGGCCAGGACCTCCCTGGACGCCCTGAAGATCAGCATTCGTCAGCTCAAGTGGAAGGAGGTGAGGCCCGGCCCCGTCGCGTGGGCACAGGGGGGTGGACGGGACGACCTCACCGGAGTCGGCCCGGCCCAGGCCAGGTCTGAGGGCTGAGCTCCAGCGGGGCGCCACGCTTGAGCTTACAACTGCTCATCCTTTAAGACCTAGCCCCCAAGTCCCTCCTTCCAAAGGCTTTCAGACTCTTCTAAGTCAGGTTAGCCCCTACAGCGCTGTGGTCTGCAACCCTCAGCACCTGCCTCCCCACATTGTATATTTGTTTACATGTCTGTTTCCACTAGTTTTTGCATCCGGGAGGCCTGGGACCCTCTCACTTTCCCTTCATTTAAGTTCTGTTTGTTTTAGCGCTTACTGTGCGACTCTTGGGCAGTGTAACAGTTTGTACTTTGGAGGCAAAATAGACTTAGGGTCTCACTGTATTCTGTCGCTTAGCCATGTGACCTTGAGCAAGTTGCTTTGCCTCTGAAACCTATTCCCTCCTCTGTAAAGTGAGGCTAATGATACCTTTCTTATCGTTTTGTTAGTATTAGAAGACTCACTGCTTATTGTAGCATAGCACAAGCGTGCAATAAATACCACCCTCTCCTTACCACACTCTCCTCTCCGTCTTGCTCCATCACCATCATGATCATCGCCATCACAGTCACCATCATCATCACCATCACCAAATACAGGCACTGTATTTTATGTTCCAGGACTTGGCATATAGTAGGTGTCGCTAAG
>NW_017732230.1:355875-358244 GCF_001890085.2 Hipposideros armiger
TTATTATATGATGTATGTTTGTGTATTGCCTGTTTCCCTTATTAGAATGTAAGCTCCACGAGGGCAGGGGTTTTGTTTTATTTACTTCTGTACCCTCAGGTGCTTGGCACACAGACGGTGCTCAATAAATTGTTGTTGAATGTATGACTACATTACATGATGAGTGTTTCTCTTTATCTAAACGTGTCTGTGTCGTGGGAGGGGGAGGAGGGCCAGCTCAGGGACGGCTTCCTGGAGGAGAGACACCTGAGCTGAGTTCTGAGAACTGAAAAGGAGTAGGTGTTATTATTTTGGTGCCGTCAACTTTGGGTCCCTGGTAGAGGGAGTAGTTTGGGCAAAGCAGATGTGCATTTGGGGTTCAGTATGGCAGCACCGAGTGGGCAGCAGAATGGTGAGAACTGAGGCTGGAGAAATGGCCGGGGTCATACCGTGTGCCACGCTGTGGGATTTGGTCTTTTTTGGAAGGCTATGTGAGCCACTACAGAATTTTAAGTTTCTTCCATTTATTGGCTGTGCTACCTTGGCAAGTGCGTTAAGCTCTTAAGGCCTCAGTTTGTCTATCTGCCAAATGGGGATGGGTTGAGCTAGTTCAGTGTTCCCCATCTCTACTCCACAGCCACATAATGGTGATGTTAGTCTACACGAAACCCTTCCTTACACTGGTGAACCCAGTGGGGTGGACAGTTTCCAGGGTACTACCTATAATGGTCCCCTCTGCCCCAACCCTGCGTTTTTCTTCTGCTCAGTAAGCATATTGTCATGTAAGTGGAGATGCTCATTCTAGTATATTTTAAAACATAACTCACAACAATAAGACTTCACTGTTAGATGTGTGATTGTTTACTTAGCCCCACTCTCCTATTAGTTTGGAGGTCCTAAGGGCAGGGGCGGTGTCTGACTTGTGTCCCCAATGCCCTGCACCTAGAAGGTATTCAATAAATATTCACCAAATGAATGAATGAAATATTTGCAACACAGCCCACATCTTCTCTTGACATCCTAGAATGTGGAGTTTGAAAAGTGGCAGACTAGGTAAACTTTAAAGTTCCTTCCAGCTTTAAACTATGATGATGGTATTCTTATACCTGTTACAAAGTTGACTTTGTGACAAGTAACATATATACATATATATATATATATATATATATATATGTAAGCCAGGTACTAACAAAGTGGAAACGCACTACTCCTCCAGGCCTCAGTGTCCCCCTCTGTTACAGGGGCGATGTTGGACAAGATCATCTCTTAACACTCAGCACTGACCTTCTAAGGAGCAGGGGTACAAGGCATTGAACCAGTGTCCCCACACTACTGCTGTAGGATTTGGGAGTACCCAGCAGGGGTGGGTGGGTAGCCAAGGTAAGACACGAGGGCACGAACACCAACCAGGGTGAAAGCCCCGCGTCTCCCTTTCTGAGTGCATAGTGAGGGGCTGCAACCCAGTCTACTTAGCAGGGCAGTGCCCAGCCAGCATGCGAATGCAGACATTTGCTTGGCCACAGGGCACAATCTCCCTTCCTCCTCCCCTTTTCTTCGTTCCATGCACCTTTAACAACAACAAGAACACTGGTAATTAGCAACTATAACGAGCTTTTACATATGGCAGCCCCTACCCTGGTTAACATATCCAAGGTCACACCGCTGGTAGGTGGCAGAGCTAGCATTTGAAACAGGTATCCATTTGTAACCAGCCTTCACCTGTGTGCCCTTCCCACGCTCCCAGCCAGCTCTCTATCTGCAGACCCTGGCTTAGGGGTTGCACATATCGATATGAATGGGATTGACTCCTTGCGCCCCAGCAGCTCCCAGCGTCTGTCCCAGGGAGGGACAATTACAGTCTAGCCTGGGCATTGACTGGGTAAAGGGCATTTCATACAGAGTAAGAACAAAGGCAGAGAGTACAGATCAGGTTTATATGCAAGATGGGATGATGGCAGCCTAGGGAGCATGTGGGAGAGGGGAGAGAGGGATAAGGCGCCAGATCACAGAGGACGTTGAAGGCCGTGCCAGGAAGCTTGCACTTCTGACCGAATGCGGTCACAGATTCTTGCCGTATATAGACCAAGCTTCCTTTGCCCACTCTCTGTCCGTCCCAAGTGAACCATGCCAGCTGATGACTCAGTTTTCAGTTATAGGCACTCTGGTCAGGTCTAACTGAACTGTGTCCACAGTGTAAATTTGTTTCATAAAGGAAAATTCACAAATATTAGCTCTGTAAACTTGTAGATAAGTCGAAAGTTTATTCTGGAATAGCAAAATCATGTTTACAAGGTCAGCACTGAAGTTACAGCATGAGAGAGAGGGATGGTTCCTGGCACACAGTAGATGCTCAGTAAATATTTACAGACTTGTGTGGTCCACTTCCAATC
>NW_017732230.1:360494-368446 GCF_001890085.2 Hipposideros armiger
CATCTAGGTTTAAAAATTTTTAAGTAACACTGATTTAAAGTTCTTTTTAAATCAATTAT
This sequence comes from Hipposideros armiger, assembly GCF_001890085.2. Classification (NCBI taxonomy): domain Eukaryota; kingdom Metazoa; phylum Chordata; class Mammalia; order Chiroptera; family Hipposideridae; genus Hipposideros; species Hipposideros armiger. The sequence continues at coordinate 360,554 of NW_017732230.1, forward strand.
ACTTTTAAGGTTTTGTGAGTTGAATTGAATTTTAAGAAGCCACCATTCTGGACCAGCGCCTAGTTCACACTCTGGCTTATTAATTATATACATCACCATGGAAACTTATTTTAGTTATTTGAGTGACATCAGTAAGTTTCTTAACTTCTGTGTTCATAAAATAAATAAGGTAGCGAGTTCATGGGGAGAACTAAGGTGGTTGTATGTGAATGTACTGGTGAGCTGCGTGGAAGATGCCAATTTCCTGGGCTGATTTCTTTACTCCTTACTCACATCCCTAGGCACCCTCCCCAGTGACCCTGGACGTGGGCTTGAATCTTGGCTCTGTGATCCTGGACAAGTTGCTTTACCTCTCTGAGCCAAAGATCCCTCATCTCTAAGAACAAGTATAAAATACTTGGTAGGATTGTTGTGAGGATTAAATCAGACAAATTTTAAAGTGCCTGGTGCTTAAGGTATTCTTACCTGTTGGTTTGGCTTACCCGCTGATGAATTTCTATGACATCTTCATTAAATTTTTAACAGAAAATGGGTGGATGAATAGGAAAATAACCTTGCTATTCCTTGAATGTGTTTTGAACCCCTCTTGTCCTTGTGGTTGCTCCTCTGGAGTGAGGATTGTCCCTGAGATTCTTCCCCCGAGGTTATTGTTTAGCCGGAGAGAATAATGATCATGTGTCTCTATTCTGGATGGACCAGCATCTCTCTCCACATCACGTCAAGTCATGCCTTGCCTTAACGGCTGCCTCTGCTGCCACTTGTGTAAACGTTTGTTTCACTGGATGTGTTTAAATCATTATCTAGTAATTTTTAGAGATGCCTTCTAAGTCCTTAGCAGGCATTTCTCATGGCGCCTTCTCTTTTTCCATCTGCTTCTATGTCATCTGAGTAAAACCTTCTCATCCTTAATGGAGCTGGAAGAAAAGGGCAGTTTGTTTCCTGTGCCGTCATCCCTGGGTGTAGTGTTACTTTTCCGAGAAGTCCTTCAGTCCATCTGCCTAGAATTCTTACGACGGCCAGTTTTCATATTTGCTCTTTATGCTCATAGGGATATCTTATTTCTCTTTGTGTCAGAACTGGGCTTTATTGGAATTTTAAAAAGCAACAGTGAAAAATTTCCTGGACATCTTAGATTATTTACAAATGCCTTTGTTCAATTTCCCTAAACATTATTTGCTTATAAAAATGTATACAGTTCCCAAGTATATAAAACAAAAAGCAAAGATCTCCCCTGCCCAGTCTCCATTGCCCTCCCTTTCCTCCTCCCCCCGCGCCCCCAATTCTCCTTAGAGGTAGCACCAGGATTATAGTTTGGTAGGTTTCTTTCCAGATTTTTTTTCTTATTTCTGTAAGTGATCAGGGTAACTAAATTGGGCTATAGTAACAAGCAGCCACAAAATATCAGTGGCTTAACAGAAGTGTATTGCTTGCTCACACTTAGGGGTTCAATGTGCGTTGGTAGGGGTAGGGGGACAGGGGGCTCTCATCAATCTTGGTTATTGGAGACTGAGGCTTCCAGCTCATCACCAGCTTCAGTGAGTTACTGAGAGGAAGGGCATGTAGCAAATTGTGTCTNTCAAGTCATGCCTTGCCTTAACGGCTGCCTCTGCTGCCACTTGTGTAAACGTTTGTTTCACTGGATGTGTTTAAATCATTATCTAGTAATTTTTAGAGATGCCTTCTAAGTCCTTAGCAGGCATTTCTCATGGCGCCTTCTCTTTTTCCATCTGCTTCAGTGTCATCTGAGTAAAACCTTCTCATCCTTAATGGAGCTGGAAGAAAAGGGCAGTTTGTTTCCTGTGCCGTCATCCCTGGGTGTAGTGTTACTTTTCTGAGAAGTCCTTCAGTCCATCTGCCTAGAATTCTTACGACGGCCAGTTTTCATATTTGCTCTTTATGCTCATAGGGATATCTTATTTCTCTTTGTGTCAGAACTGGGCTTTATTGGAATTTTAAAAAGCAACAGTGAAAAATTTCCTGGACATCTTAGATTATTTACAAATGCCTTTGTTCAATTTCCCTAAACATTATTTGCTTATAAAAATGTATACAGTTCCCAAGTATATAAAACAAAAAGCAAAGATCTCCCCTGCCCAGTCTCCATTGCCCTCCCTTTCCTCCTCCCCCCCCGCGCCCCCAATTCTCCTTAGAGGTAGCACCAGGATTATAGTTTGGTAGGTTTCTTTCCAGATTTTTTTTCTTATTTCTGTAAGTGATCAGGGTAACTAAATTGGGCTATAGTAACAAGCAGCCACAAAATATCAGTGGCTTAACAGAAGTGTATTGCTTGCTCACACTTAGGGGTTCAATGTGCGTTGGTAGGGGTAGGGGGACAGGGGGCTCTCATCAATCTTGGTTATTGGAGACTGAGGCTTCCAGCTCATCACCAGCTTCAGTGAGTTACTGAGAGGAAGGGCATGTAGCAAATTGTGTCTCTCAAGACTTCTACCTGGAAGTGTGGCTGCTCACGTTTCATTGCCCAAAGCAAGTTACACGCATGGCTAACTTCAGAGGGGCTGGGGCCATGCAATGCTACCTACCGTGAGGGTGGAAAGAGGAGAATGAGATTATCCGGGCCAATGACGACTCTATGACTATACGAAAAACTGTTGAATTGTACACTTTCCATGGGCGAATTGTATGGTCTGTGAATCATATTTCAATAAAGCTGTTGAAAAAAATGCCACATGCTTATCCAGTTCTCATCCTTGAACAGTACTTGTCTCCTGTTGGAAATATGCTTCAGGAACTCAAATCAGCCCAGCGCCCCCTGTTGTTAATTCTGCATCGCGGTATCGTCTGTTACTGGTGCATGGACTGCTTGGACACCTGTTATCTAATGGAATCCTGTCCTGGTGGCACAAAGCAGTGGCAGCTGTAACAGCATTCCAAACTTGCATCATAAGAGTGAGTTTTGTTTTTTGAGGGGTTAACTTGAAGATCTGCCTGAAGAATAAAGTTTAGGCTCTTTATGAAGGCCCCATGTGAGGCCTCCATGATCTGAGATGCAGTGTAGTATGGTGGATGGAAGCCTGGGCTTCGGAGGTCAAACAACTTACTGTGTAACACTGGGCCAAGTTTACTCTGAGGCTCAGTTTATCTATAGAATGGAATGGGCATAATGCAGCCAGACCTCATGGAGTAGTTTGCTGCCAGCATGAAAAGATATAANTGCTTGTGGCCAGTATACAATCCTGTACCATCTTTGCTAACCCTTTGCAAAAATCCACCCTGCAAACAGTTATTCTACTATTATCATCCCCAGATAACAGTTGAAAAAAACTGAGGTGGGCACAGCAAGTAAGTGAGAGAACCAGGGTTCAAACAGTAGTCTGTCTTGTCCCAAAGCCCACTTTTCAGTGTGTTTTATGGTTCTCACACCTTCACCCTCCCGTTCCTCCTCTGACTCATAACTCTCAAATGACAGTGGAGTTGCTCAGAGCCAGGAGAGCGATATTGCAAATAGGACTTAAAATAAAACACATTGAAATGTATCCTGGTTGGCAGAGGGAGCATTGGTGCCTGCACCTTCCAGGTCCTGTCTCGTCGCCTCCCGCAGGGGACACGCGAGCCCGGTGCCATTGGACAGGCCGGGCTGCCTTGCTCCCCTGTGGGGTGTGAGCCTGCTGTATGAACCGCTGTGTCTCCAACTCCTGGAAGAAGGCAGAACATACAATGAAAAACTGGATAGTTTGACATTCCCTCCTTTTCTCGTTTTAATGATAGTCCTTGCAATTGGCTTTCTGTTTTTTGAAAGTGGCATTTATATTTAAGGATGGTTTTTATCCTACTCCATGAAATAATTCTTCAACAGACATGTGATTTTAATGTTTAGTCCACCAGAAGTTTTCCTTTGGAACTTAAGCTTGTCATACCATAAAAATCACAATTCTCTACTTACCGCTGTTGTTTGAACAATACAATACGTGTAATAGCTTTGTGAATCCACACAAGCACTGTACAGTCCTTCAAAAGACAAAATTCCAAGGTATCATATTCATGGTCTATAAATACTACAAATTAAAAAAATTTTTTTAAGCAGGTGTTGTAATTTCTAGAACTCTTTTCCGTGTTATACGGACATATGTCCTCTCTTATTGTAAATAGCTTCAATTTTGGGAGCTTTCTGCATTCTGGTTTTGTATCAGCNGGTGAGCCAGAGAGCTCACTCGCTAGTTATTATGATCCAGGGGAGGGAGGGCGGTGTTAAAGGGAGGGAGATGAGTGGCAGCTGACCCAAGGCTCAGGGCTCAGTGAGGGCGCCCTGTAGCAGGGGCCTCCACGCTGAGTCTGCAAGAAAGAGAGGAGTGAGCAAGGTTTCCAGGGGTGGAGGCAGGACAGATATTCAGACAGGGCTCAGCATGCAAGGCATCATGGTGGCCAGGTAGAGCACAGAGAATTGCAGGGACTGCAAACATTTTACTTGGGCAGGAATACAGAATTTGAGGAGGGGAGAGCGATGGATGATGCGACCTGAGAGATAGGCAAGATCCCAGTCATAAAGGTCTGAACTGCAAACTGAGGGGTGTGTGTGTGTGTGTGTGTGTGTGTGTGTGTGTGTGTGTGTGTGTGCGTGCGTGCCAGAAATCAAATTTGTATAGAAAGACCCCTCTGGCTGTGCTGTGGAAGGTGTTTTAGGGGTTGGGTGGTGAATGAGGGAAAACCTTGAGGGTGGGGAGAGACCCTTCTTGGTCAATTTACAGCATCTGACCAATGAATGACTGGGGTGTAGTCAGCACTGAAATGATACTTTGCGTCAACCTGCAGAGACCAGCAAGGTAGGATCGCAGCCCTCATTGCAGAATGACAGCAGAGCTACTGTCACTTTACTAGCCAGCTACTCTCGGAGGCAAGTAGGGTACATCTCATTAACTCTACCTTATAGACGAGGTAACCAGGGCCAGGACTGACCAAAGGACTCAAACCCAGGTCTTTGTTGATGTCAGGTCAAGTGCAGTCTCCTGGATGCATCCTGCAGGGCGGGATTGGTGGCTGTGCTGGGAGAGAACTGGCTCCTGGTGTCTCATCTCCCCAGGGACCACTGTCCTCCTTTCTAATGAGAGAGGGGTCTCAGGCCACCTAGTGTGTCCCTCCAGGCCATGGTGCCCCCTTCCCTGAGCCTCCTTTCAGGCAGAGAGAAATGGAGGCCTAGGGGGCAGCTGAAAGCTGTCCTCACCAACGCAGTGGGGAGAGATTTGTGGGCCACTGGCATTCGCATCGCCTGGGGATCACGCTGCTGTTTAATAAAGGCCTCGTTGCTTGATGGGCCATTAAGTAACCAATGATATATTTCAACCTCATTGAGGAGGGAGGCGCAGAGGTAAATCAAATTCAGACCATGTGGAAGCAAAAGAATAAGGAGACTGTTCACATGCAAGGCTCTCCTCCAGGGTGAAAGGGACGGGACCAAACCATCAAGGGGTCAGGCTGAGCCGGCATAGGTTCGAAGCTTTGGCCTTGGCCTTCTTAGTACTTGTGGAGACGGTGCTGTGCGTTCTGTAGGGAGGGAAGGGGAGCGCCCAGGACACCAGCCACGGAGGTGGAGTAGAATCCTAGCCCAGGTCTGTTCTCATGGTGCCTACCCCTTTCCCATACCTCTGCCTCCCCTGTGCAGTCTGTTCCCTCCATGGGACAAACAATGACTTATTAATATTTCTGTGCAATGAGCGAATGGTGCGGAGGTCAGCAACCTGTGCCAGTTTAGACTGAACACTCCCCGAAGGCAGGAGCTCATCTGTCTGCCCCAGGTCCTGGTGCGGTGCTACACACACAGCCAGCGAAGGCTGGCATGTCCTTACCGCCCTAAGCCCGGCGTCCTGCTGCTGGCCTTTCTACCACCCTCGCATTTCTTTCCCTTTTGCTTGCCCTCTTCCCTCGCCTCTGCTTCTCTGCCCCTCAGAGACACTTTTCTGGCCCTCCTTGCAGATAGTTTTGAATCTATCCTGAGGCCTTTGCTGGTAAGTAATGAGCTAGTTAATGGAGAATGAGCTGTGATGCCTCCTTGGGTGTCACATGTAAGACTTTAGAAGANTCTTAACCAACACGCCACTTGGCCGGCCCAGTCTCAGAGTATTTTAGATTTACCCACATGCTTACCATTTTCTTTGTTTATTATTCTGTTTTACAACTCATACCTTTCTTCTGGGATCATTCCTTTCTCCTCGAAGTAATCTTTTAGAAGTTCTATTTGTAATAAACTATCAGTTTTCACTTGTACAAAATTACCTTCATTTTGCCCTCATTGTTGAAAGATAGTGTTGTTGCACATTCAATGCTAAATTGATAGTTAGATGATCTCAGCACTTTGAGGACATGCCACTGTTGACTCACTTCTATTTTTGCTGTTGAGAAGTTAGCTGTCAGTTAGCTTTTTTAGTTTGCTGGGAAAGTGTCTTTTTCTTTCTGACTGCATTTAAAATCTTTGTCTTAGATGTCTTCAGTGTTATGATTTTCAAGTTCAGGATTTCTTTTTATTTACTCTTCTTGAGATTTGTTGGGACACTTCTCTCTGAGGTTTTCTGGCGTTTGTCAGTTGTGGAAAATTCTTTCAGTATTGCCTCTCACCCAATCTTCCTCTTCTCTCTACCTGAAATTCTGTTTTAGATGTTTGCTCGACCTTTTTTGATAGTGAGCTCATGTTCCTGGGAACTTTCATCACTGGGAATTCGTTGAGGCTTGGGTTTAAAGTAGGAATTTTCATATTGTGCAGATGCCTCAGAGGGCTCTACTAATCCAGAATACTTAAAACGAAATTTTCGGTCTTAGGCTTTTTAGGCTATAGGTAAAGTTGAATTCTGACTCCAGACTTGCATCAGGAAGGTGCCATAGTTAGGCATTCTGAGGGGACACTTTTCCCCTTCTATTTTCCTTTTCCTGAGCCAATGCCAAGACAAGGCAGGTTCATTGTTGTTATTGGTTTAGTTCACCCACTGAGGATATGGCCTTATGGAGGGTCTGGCTTGATCTAGGAGTTTCCAATCTGATGCTTGCCTTGCCAGCAGGCATTCAGGGCCCAGACCACATGCAGAGGCTGGACAACTGCCTATGTCCAGGGAAAAAGATAATTACACTTGCCTTTTAAAAAGATCACTCTGGCTGCCCTATGGAAACTGGCTTAGAGAGGGTTCTAGTGTGGAGGCAGGGGTAAGTTAGGATGCCATTGTAGGCCTCAGGAGAGAGATGGTGCTACCTGGGACACGATGGTGCTGGATGGTGAAGGTTATTCATAGAGATGGCTTGTCTCTTCCCCTAAACTATAAGATATTCAGTAGCAGGGAGCTTATCTTATTTATCTTTGGGTCTGTCAGTGCCTGGCACAAGAAGGTATTGAGCAAATATTAATTGAATTGAACTGTGTAATCAGTAATGGTTCTAGTGCTATTTTTTCTGGGCTACCTTCAAAGTGACTATTTTCTAAATCCCTATATGAAATGACATAAAGGATTCCAGGCAGTGAACTCATTCTGTCTCTGGCATTGCAAAGTTCAAGCCAGAAATAGAGGGCCAGCTGTTTGTAAGCCCCTGCAAGACTTTAGATTTTGGCTGGGTTTATTTTCCATGATAACATAGCTTTCTTTAGCCTGTACACTTGTTTACTTCTTAAGGAATCTTAGGCTCTATTTGAAATTGCCTACACAATGCTTTACTATCTTTCTGGATTTTTTGACATTTTCTCAGAAATGACTTTGTGACTCTCAAGGCAGGCTGCAAAGATGTTCCTCTAATGGTATGTTCTAACTGTGAAAACTTCTTACTCCTAAGACACTTTTCTCGGAAGAAGTGCTCTGTGTCTAGGCAAATGGTCCCTGCTGGGTGACAGTTTAATGAGCTTCAGCTGGTCACTAAGGACTGTTGTTTGAAGAGTCTATGCAACATTATTCCATTAGAATGTGC
>NW_017732230.1:371506-372552 GCF_001890085.2 Hipposideros armiger
TATAAACACTGAAAAATATGTCTCTTACTCATCCCACCTTCAGTTCCCTTAAAAGCAATCATGATTAGCAGTTTTTTGGTGTTCCCAGAGATAGGCCTGCACAAGCCCACATGTGTAAATATCCCTTTTTATTTACCTAATCTTTCATATGATACACTCTACTCTGCACTTTTGCTGCATAATGTTCTGAAGTATGAGTGTAGCATCACTTACTTAATTGGTGCTCCACTGATATGCATTTAACAGTCTACAGGGTGCTGCTACTCTGTAAAGCTGCAATGAACATACTCCATACATATGTCTTTGTGCACTTGTGTGAGAATGTCTGTAGGATAAAAAAAATCTAGGATTCATAGCATGCATTGAATCCTCTTCAAAATTAGGATTTAAAATTTGGAATGCTTCACTCTGGAAACTGTTGTGGAGAAAAAGGCTTGGGGATTAGAGACTTGGCTTGTCATGAGAAAGTGAGAGAGAAAGGACATTGTTTTTTTAATTTTAAAGCCTTTAGTAAAACAGACCCCTGTTGCCTCTTCCCATGATGCCTTGGGTTCCAGATTCCACAGCAGGAATATTTGGCAGATTTATAAACCAATGCAAATCGGCTTTTAGCTTCAAAGTTTATTTTCCCACATAAACAGACTATCGACTAACTTTCTGAATCCCACACCCATCAAAGAAGTTGGATTGACCATAATAGAAACAGAGTCCACTTTTTCGTTTGTTTGTTTTTGAGTGGCAGAAAAGCAAATAGTATAGAGTGCTTTCTCTGTGTTGGGTGTTTCTCATAAATGATCTCATTTGATCCTTGCAAACCTTTGAGGTGAAAATGTTATCCCTGTTTTCCAGACAAAGAAAGAGATGGGTTCACAGAGCTTAAGTAACTTGCCCAAGGTCATGCTGAACCAAGATTTGAACTTGGCCTGATGACCATACTGCACTGTGGGCCTCTCTTGCTCTTAATTAGGGCATCAGTAGAACTTCCCTGTATGTCAGCTGTTTTACCTGTTGCATAATCATCTGATAATTAGCAGTGCCCCTTAAAG
>NW_017732230.1:376237-379740 GCF_001890085.2 Hipposideros armiger
CGAATAAGAACATTGACTTGTGAAAATTTCTTCTAATCCTTTGACTGTGAAATCCAGGCTGATATTAGGTAACCAAATTCAGATTTTTATCTTGTTTGCCTACCCACTTAGGAATAACTTTTGGATGTATGACTGGCATTCAAATTTAAAGTATAGGAGGAGGACTTGCCTTTCGTCCTTCCATGCTGGCAAGTGGAGTTGCCCCAGTGCTAGGCTGACCAACTGTCCTGGTTCGCCTGGGCCTGAGGTGGTACTTGGAGCACTAGACTTTCAGTCTTAAATCCAGGACAGTCCTAGAAAACTGGGATGAATTGGCTGGCTATCTTATTCAGTGCACAGAGTGCGTTGTTGAAGGAACTGGAGTAACAGTGAAAGAAACATTAGCATACTTTTCTTTTTTTGTTCTTTTCTTTTCTTTTTGTTTTTTTAAAACACAGGAACCCAGAAGTTAAAACTGCTTTTAAAAAATGTGTGTAAGTTTTTGAAAAGTAATATCACTTTTAAAGCCCCTAAACTAAATATAAGTGGTCTTGAATAAATGTAATTGCTTTTGCACCATTTAAAAACTCAGCGGTAGTCATTTAGAAATGAATGGTATTGGATTGTAAAACCCAATCCTGTCTTCACTGCACCTAAAGGGCTACAGCTAGCCAATTTATGTGACTCATTTTCTAGCACTAATCACTTTCACTGATATGCTATGAATAGTTCATCTTCGAACTATTTTTTCCGAGTTAAACATCAACAATAGAACTGATATCATCATTGATGAATATTGAAAATAGGTCAGTTTTGAAAGAATGGTCATAACTCACATAAATTGTCTATTATTACTGAAGTCTCACAAGATAAAATTTAAAATTATTTTAATATGTATTTATGCCTATCTTATTCCCCAAACGTATGTAAAGTGGCTTTCAAAAATACGTGCATTGTTACAAGTTTTTTATGAAAAGTTTAGGTAAAAAAATCAAGGTACAGGAACAATAAAAATGATACAATGATGAAATCAGGGAAAAGTTAGTATCTCGCAATGCATGATCTAAAGACCTGGGACAGTTTTTACGATGTGACACAGATTTGGTTCAGAGCTTTCTGGTTACTGAGAAAGAACAGAAACGTACCAAGTTGAAAGTCATGGTGCCTGTAAGGTAAAATAAAAGACCTTACTTAGAGACCGTGCAGCTCTCCCTAGCAGCGAAGGCTGGGAGCAGTTCCTCAGAGGGCCTTTGTAAAGGAACCCTCGTGTGATTGGCAACCCTCTTTCACCCTCTAATCAATACAGTATCAAGGTTTTGTATCAGCTAGCGCCCCTCAGTGCACTCTGACAGTATAACAACCAAATGCCAATAAGACTGGTTGGTTACTTATATTTAATACAGTGGTCCTTCCCTGGGGCCCAGTGTCCTGGCAAGCTTTATAGCTTTATAGCTTTATAAGCTTTATTCAGATACCTAGGTCCAAGCCCACCTCTAGTACTTCTGTATTTCTCTACTTTGAAAAAACTCCTGAATCATCGTGATAGCCACTTATTTAGAGTAAAAAAAAAAAAAATTTATTTAAAGAGGAAACCCAATACCCAATAAACATTTGAAAAAAAAAATTCAGTCTCACTGGTATAATCCTGAATATGCAAATTCAAACAACAATGAGATTTCACATCAATTAGATTGGCAAAGATATTTAGCAGTAGCTAACAGAGCTGAATATGTGTATACTCCATGACTCAAATACTTGCACTTCTAGAGAAATTCTTATCCATGTGCACAGAGATACAAAGAGGATGTTTATTACAGTGTTCTTTGTGATGAGGAACAATTGGAACACACCAGTGGTGGGATGCATAAATGGGTGTTGTCTGAAGCCACTAGGTGTCTTAATTTTTTGTGCAGCAACAGAAAACGAACACAAAGAGATTACAAGTTTTTCCTTGGGTCATAGAGCCATGTCTGGATGTCCCTTCAAGAATTCCCGAAGGCTGGAACTACATCTTATTGATCTCTGGAGTCAGACTGGCTAGGGTTGGGCCTTGGCCCTGCCACTTATGAGGCTGAAAACTGAGGCAAGTTGCTTTACTTGCCTGTGCCTCAATTTCCTCATCTGTAAAATGGGTGTGATAATAGTACTTACCCCTAGCGTTGTTAGACCTTTTACATGACTTTATATGTGTCAAGTGCTTAGAACTGTGCCTGGCACATAGTAAACACTCAGCAAATGTGGTGGTGGTGATTGTTATATTTCAGCACTTAGCCCAGTGGCAGCACATAACAGACACTCGGTGTTTGTTGGGTGGGTGAACTAACTAATTAGGACTAGAATCTTGGTCTCCTGATTCTTAATCCTATAATATTTCTACTAATCATTTGCAATAGGACACAGATTTTTCCTAAGCTAACTTTACTGGACCAATTTCTTCAGGGTGCACCAGGAAAGAACTAGATTTACAACAGCGTGAAAAGTCAGAGGAGTTTAAATGGGTACCAGAGTGCTTAAACACCTGCAGGCTGTGGAAGCTGACTGCAAGCCACGAGTGGGCTGGCGTTGCCTTAATAGACCGCATTAGCTGGTCCAGGTGACATACACTTAATGCAATTGCCTAATTACCCGGTCATTTGGGAAATGCCAACTGTCATTGCCAGCTGAGCAAGGCCATCAATCAGTTTGTTCTGAGGTCATTAAGTAAATTAAAAGGTATTGCTTAAAGACTTAGTAGAGGAATAACAACTCTGATCTCAAGGAGCTAGTGAAAGCAGTGGTTTTGCCACAGTTGTTGGCTGTGTTAAGTTGTGAAAAACGAGCAGATTTGAAACTCGACAATAGAGTTCAACATGGGAAACCAAAGGAGAGTCCAAACTTGGATAAGGATGCCCATACTCTCATCCCCGTTCCCATCACATTTGGATTACTGCTGATAATTTCTTTTAAAATTCTAAAAACAAGGGGGGCCCCAGCTGTGAACTAGCCCATTCCTCTTGAACTGGCCCACATGGAGGGGCGTACCTGTCCGTTATGAGAGCTGCCTCATTCACCTGTGGCTTATTAACTGTGGGCTGGAGAAATGAAGAGCCTGCACATGTCTGCTGCATGCCTGAGCAGTTTCACATTCAGATTTGTTTTGAGGCTTATAGATTCTGGTTCTGTTCAGTTTCCCTTCGGTTGCAAGACCTCATAAGTCCTGCTTTATTCCCTCCACACCAAACTACATGCCATTCACTCCTCCAGAATCTACTGATATCAAAAAAAGTTAGCAATATTGTTACAACAAAGTTGGCGAACTTAATTGTCAGGCCTTATCAGGCCTCATATGACCTGCCACTCCCCCTTCCCCAGGCACTGGGTGAGGCACTGGAATACAGACAGAATTAAGATATTCCTGCCCTGACGAGACTTTTTTAAAAATTATATTAAGTTTATTGGGGTGACACTAGTTAATAAGCTTATATACGAGTAGGTTTCAAATGTACAATTCTGTAATACATTCATCTGTATATTGTATCGTGTGT
>NW_017732230.1:379805-385749 GCF_001890085.2 Hipposideros armiger
GCAGCTCAGTGGCAGCTCAGCTCGGGCTGGGAATCGAACCGGTGGCCCTGTTGCTTAGAGCTCGCAAGGACAGGAGACACTTCTAATCAAATTCACTCATGCTCTCATGCCTTTGCACACGGGGCTCCACCAGGCGAGACTGCCTTCCTGACTTCTGGGAGTGGCAAATTCCAGCTCATCAAGTTTCTACCAAACCACATCTTCCCCCCAGAAGAACAACTGGTATCCTGCTTCATGCCCTCATAACCCTTTGACCCTCATCTGCTAGAGCGTTTGCTGCTGTGCACTGTGATTTATTTACAAGTTCACGTCCTAAAGACAGACTGTGCCTTTTTCTTCTCTGAGTCCCCAGTGCCTGATGTTGAGTTGATGCATAATAGTATAGAAGAGTATAACTATTCTTATACAAGGTGCGCAGAAGGGTAGAGGTGGGAATGAAGCCGGAAAATAAATGTGCTATTCTAATATCTCTGTTACCAGCAGGGGGAGAGATGTGTTTATAAATATCCCATCATGTAAGCCTTTAGGCTCTAAGGTCTGAAAGGCCAATGAGAGGTTCAGGGTCTTTCTGAGTCTCAAATTTATAAGGAGCCTTTTTACTTCAAGCGTGAATGGGTATGACCTTGATTAACTTGAATCATGTCACCTTCTGGCAGGCTAATTTCTATTATTCCCTTGAATACTTTGCTATTTCTTGTTATTTTGGGGGGGAGGTTGAAGAGTGCTGGAGTTGGAGAGTTTATTTGCTCCTGATACCCACCGTCTAGGACGGCTAGGAAGGAGTCCCCTTTCCTCTCTGACCCTGGCCGTTTGCTTTTCTTTCTCAGCAACCACTCCAACAACACACTCACCCTTTCCCAAAAACAGACTCGCCCTTTCTCCCGTTCCCTCCTCTATGACTCACGAATTTGTACTTCTTGCTTTGACTTCACTCCCACTCCTGTTATTTCTAATCCCATGCAGGATAGTTCCAATTAGATGTCCTATTATCCCCTCAAACTCAGTACTTTTAAAAGTTAACTGTTTCTCTCCCAGATGGACTCCCTCTTTCATTAACTCTATTCTGTCAGTGGCTCTACTGGGCACGGAAATCCGGAGGTGAGGGTGAGGACTGGCAGAAGTGCCCAGGCAGAGACAGGTGCTCTGAGTCGGCACTTTGGTAGAGGAGGTTCAGCACTCTGGAGAGCTCCCAGTGGGGGCAACTTCCCCACGCTGGGCCCTCCCTCCCGTGTTTCTCCCCCGGAAACACCAGCCTTAGTATACACCTTCCTGTCACCGGAATTCTATGGTTGTTAAAGAAATCCCATTCTCATTCATTTCTCCTAGACTTAGTTCTCTGCGGACTGAGAACATAATGGGGCTGGATTCTGTTCCATGCTCTACCACTTACTGGGCACGCTACTGGAGACTTGGTTATTTAATTGCCCTGACCCTATTTCTTCATCTGTAAAATGGAATGGCACTATATCTACCTACTCGATAGTGTTGTTGTGAGGGCAAACTGAGATAGTGCATGTAAAGCACGAAGCAAATCATATAAACTCCATAAATAGTAGCCACAATTTTTATTATAGTAGGACTCATTGGCACACTTGTATCAGTTCTTCATAATCATATGTGATGGTATGACTTGCGGCAGTGGCATGTCTCTGAGATTACAGGCTAGTTTTAGGGGTCAGGAGGAGCAAATGAGCTTGGGGGGCAGAGTCCATCCTCCTTTATCTAGGAAGTCCTCTGGGAAATCACTTCCTTGTCCCTTGGGTACATTATTAGGATAGCAGTGGGTACTTTAGGGTCAGCACAAATCATAATAATTATCATAAAAGAAGAGCAGGCCCTCACAGATTTGCAGAACAGGAAATACCCTGTGTGTGGCAAGTGGGGAAACAGGCCCGAAGACATCCAGTAACGCCCACGGTGACTCAGACGTTTGTGGCCACAGACAGGAGGACCGGCTCTCCGGCCTCTTGCTTGGTTCTGCACGTGCTGTTGCTTCCTCCTGGGGGAACCCCTTTCCCTCTCTAGTCGTGGTAACTTCTCTCTTTCTCATCAAGAATCAGCTCAAATGTCACTTACCTGCCTGAGCCTCAGTTGCCTCTCCTGTGAAATGGGAATACAATGGCTGCTCCTAAGGCTGTGTGGCGATTCAACTTGACCATGTGGGTAAAGAGCTTACCTCTGAAGCTGGTGTATAGTAGATGCTTAGTAAGACGGTGGCTACAGGCATTACAACCATCTGTTTACCTGTCTGACGTAAAGTGCAGCTGCTACACTGTGAGCTCTTTGAAGGTCAAGACTGTTTCATTTGTCCTTCTGTTTTCACCTCCCCAGCCTTGTCTCCAACCACTAATCCGCTGCTCCCATATGTGGAACCTCCTGGCATTCCCTGGGCTCCGCAGGCTCAAAGGCACGACTTACTTGTGTGCTGAATGAATGAACTGATGTTCTAGCTGACCAGGGTGCCGTTAGACGGGCTTTCTATGGGCAATGAATTCAATGGGAATTGCCACGGGAAAGTCCTGAAATGACCTGAGTATCTGGTTAACTGGGGATGAGCTATACTAAGCGGTGTCAGAGAGACCTCAGGAAAAGTTGTTTGATATCCTGGGGGAGGGGCGTGGAGGAAAGTGCTGCTAAAATGGGAACCTGACTCGCTTTGTTTCCATTTCATTTAATAAACACTGTTAAAGTTTTGATGTGGAAGAGACTGGGTAATTGGAGGCCTAGTGGTGAATTAATATAATTTATCCACAGTGAGGGAGTCGAGATCAGGGAGATTACTGTTGATAATTTTGCAGAGAGTAATGGAGTTAATTTATAATTGATATTGGAACTCTTTTCCATAGGCTGAATTATGAAGGAATGGAGACAGATTCATTTAATGTGGTTATTTTGTTGTTTGTATCACCCTCATGAATTGGAAAGTGGAAAAAGAACCTAGAGCTAAATTGGTATCTAATCTTTTCAGAGCTATTTGCTAAATAAACTGGAATTTTAATTAAAACTGCAAGCCAAGAGATAAATCACTTTAGAAGTTTGTGGAGTTTTTCTTTTTCTCTTGCCTAATATAATTACCGCTAATAAAGATTCTTTACGGGTGGGAAATTAGACACCAGAATAAATAACTGGAGGAGATTGCTATGGGGCACTGAAATTATGAAAGGGGCAGGGATTTAGCTTCATCTCCTACTAACAGCGGCTTTTTTTTTTCTGTAGTTAAATTGTTTGGTAACAATTTTGATCTCATTAAAAGTTCTGCTATCAGAAGCAGAAGTGATGTGGACAACAGGCCGCACTGCAGCTCTTCCAGCTTTAATTCCTATAAGTCAATTATAATGAATGGATTTAATAACAAATACAACCTGCTCTGGTGATTAACTCAGTGAACAACGAATGGCGTACTTGCCCCGAGTATCATATTTGCAGGAACGAGGAAGTAGTGAACAGAAAATTCTTCATAGATCATGAGAATTGCTACTTTCCAGCAAAAGCTTGTTAATTACTTACCCTCTTGCTATATTTATTGGCTCTATTAGAGGATGAGTAATTATTGTCTTCCTGGGAAACCCACTGGAGCCAGACAGCACCTTCATTAAATTGGAAGGCTCCTCGGAGGCGAGTTATCCCTGTGGGATCCTTTCCATCTCCAACAACCAGGATCCTGGAGGAGGCGGGACAGGACTGTTAGCCCAGGGGCATAAGGAAAGGGGCTCCTTTAAAGCACGTGGGCTGTCAGAACAGTTCCTACACACTGAACTGATGTTTGCCCTTACTCCTCCGCGCCTCGCCTTCCCCACGCCTATTCCCAGTGCATTCTTCCTCTCTGCCCAGTCCCCACCCCACCCTGTCCCCTTTCTCCCAGCCTTGGCCAGCTTCCTCGTGCTCTGCTGCCCTCAGTCTCTCTCCACCTGCACTCCATTGTCCAGTCCAGCCTTGCCCCGCTTAAGCGCGGCCCTTGGTACTCCTCCGCCTGTAGAATCAAGTCCAAGCCCCTCGGCTTGCCCCGTGAGCCCTTCGTGATCTGCCTGGGCTGGGTGGACCTCTCCAGCTTGGCTCCGGGCACGAGGAAGTTCTCGCGTTTACTTCATCTCTGCCTGGCAAACACACCAGCTCAAACGGCCCCTCCTTGGTTAAACTTTCCCCACCTTGAGCGCAAACCTTGCCCCTCCTCGGCTCTCGCCCAGCACTTTGTCAGCATCCTGTGTGTATCTGTTGACGGCCTCTAACCCCCAGGCTGGCTCCTGAAGCCCTGGAGCTATGATTCCCTACTGTCTTTCCAGAGGGGCCTCCGCTTTCTCCACCACGGCGATGTCTGGAGACTGCCTCTCTGCCTTGCTCACCATGGGACTCAATTAGGTGAGGGACACTCCAGGGGGCTTGTTCCCAATATTCTGTAATTGGGCGACTTTAGCTCCTGGGAAGTGCCAGGCCGTTCACATTCTTTCACTTGCGTCGTTATTTTTAATCTTCATAGCACCCCCTGCGAGGAAGGTTTTGCGAGTCCTCTTTCTCAGATGATGAAACCAAGGCCCTCAGTAGTCGGCAGGGCTGAGATTTGAATCCAAGTTCTTGAACTGAAGTCAAGGAGCTTTCATGCAAGCATGGGCTTTCCCAGGAGGTTGGGGGCATAGCCAGGAGGTCTCCATGGCTCCAAATACCCTTAGTGTACTTTGTGCACGTTTAACCTGAGGCTGGTTCTAGAAAACACCCCTACCCACCAGCTCCTTTGGGTAAAATCGTACCAGGCAAGAGGTCAAGAGTGATGGGAAATAATGGAAGAGAGGAAGGACAGCAGCATTTTCTTGAACACCTACTGCACCCCAGGCACTGTGTACCAGGCACCATGCGAGGTGGTTCAAACACATTATTAATCCATCCAATAGCCCAGTCACGTTGCCATTATTTTCCTGCTGAGGAAACATGCTTGGAGTTGCCACACGTGTGTGCGTTTCCCCCAGCCCCATCCAAAGACTCCCTCTGGTCAGGAAGCTGGCTGTTCCCTCACCGGCACGGGGAGGCCTTTTCTCATCAGCCCCACTTTCCACAGGCAAGAGGGAGCCCGGCCTCTCCGTGGCCCCTCAGCTGGGTGGCTGGCTCTTGTCATCTGTCTGGGAAGAGAGCGGTGCCATTGGCTGAGATGTGAGCTTGAAAGGGGCTGGCCTTCTTTTGATATGCTCCCATCTGGCAGATGGAGCCGTGTTCCGTCTGTCAAACCCTCCAGGACTTGAGGATTTCCACCAGTATTTTCTTCATCTGCTTGCTTTCTTGGTTGAAGAAAAGAGTGTTTTTAGACCACCCTTGAAGGGCAATTGCTCAGTTCTTTCCTTGTCATCACTGGCCTTCTCTGGGCTTTTCTGTGCTACATTCTCCCTTGAGTTGTTAACTGCAACAGATTTTTGCTTTTTCCACAGATGTATTTGCACATTTTTCTTTACTGATTAATCCATCTATCCATTCATCTGTCTTGGTGGAGTCGAAAGGGCACAGTCTTTGAAGATTGACCAACATGACTTCGAATTCCGCTGTGCCACTTATTAGCAACAGGATTGTATTTTTTAATGTGCAAAACGGAGGCGTGTCTGTAAGATACCTGACACATCAAATTAAGTACTCAATAAAAGTAATTATTCTATTCATTGCAAAGGTGTATTGGTCTTCGATCCCTTCCTTCTCAGAATGCTTGCGTTCTCTCTGACCATGTTCTAAAACTGGAATGGCGTATTCATTATCTATTGCTGTGTAACAAATCTCCCCAGAACTTAGCAGCTTAAACAGCACACATTTATTACCTCACATAGTTCCTGAGGGTTAGGAACCTGAGCGTGGCTTATCTGGGTGTTCTGGCTCAGGGTCTCTCACCAGGGCCACAGTCTTTGAAGACTTGACAGGGGCTTAAGGATCCACTTCGGCTTCCCCAAAGTGAGTGATAATGACGAGAGAGAGA
>NW_017732230.1:388674-394143 GCF_001890085.2 Hipposideros armiger
GAACAAAACAGGCAATATATCATTCATTGATCTTTGTTCTTTATATAAATAAATGACCTTTGAAAAACATAGACAAAATACGTCATGACTTTTCCGAAGACCCAATAATTAAGACCTTCCCCCCATCCTTGTCCTTTTATGGCTTGATATCTCATTTCTTTTTAGTGCTGAATAATATTCCACTGTCTGGATGGACCACAGTTTGTTTATCCATTCACCTACTGAGGGACATCTTGGTTGCTTCCAAGTTTTGGCAGTTTTGAATAGAGCTGCTGTAGACCTCTGCATGCACGTTATTTTGTGGACATACGTTTTCAACTCATTTGGGCTTTATGCCAATTTTTATACCAACAATTGACATTGTAACAATATTAAGTCCTCTAATCTGTGAATATGGGATGTCTTTTTACTTACGTGTGTATCTTTAATTTCTTTCAGCAACATTTTGTAGTTTTCAGTGTATGTCTTTTCCTCTTTGGTGAAGTTAATTCCTAAGTATTTTATTCTTTTTGATGCTATTGTAAATATAACTTTTCTTAATATCCTTTTTTCGATTGTTCATGGTTATTATGTAGAAAAACAATGGATTTTTATTGATTTTGTATCCTACAACTCTACTAAATTCATTTATTATTTCTAACAGTTTTTGTGTATGTATATAATCTTTAAGGTTTTTTACATATAAGATCATGTCATATGCAAACGGAGATATTTTACTTCTTCCTTTTCAATTTAGATAACTTTTATTTCTTTTTCTTGCCTATTGCTCTGGTTAGAACTTCCAATACTATGCTGGATAGAGATGCTGAAAATGGGCATCCTTGTCTCATGCCTGATCTTAGAGGAAAAGCTTTCAGTCTTTCACCATTGAGTATGATGTTAGCTGTTTAAGCTGTGTTTAAAAAGATCTTGAAAAGCGTGGGGGAATTATGAAGTCCTGGGACCTATTTAAAATTGTGTTCCTCTGTGTTCTCAGCACCTAGCACAGTGTCTGGCACATAGTAATTATTGAATGAATGGATTAAGAAAAAAGGCAGTTCTCAAAATGGAATGAGCTACAGGCACTTCTGAGTGAAGGGCTGATTTGGAATTCATGAGGGTGGCGAGGATTGAAGGGCGGCCATAGGGCGATAAGGAGTCACCAGTTGTCCACTGACCCGGAGCAGGTGCTGGCCCCACATTTCAAGCAGCCAAGCCGTTTGGGTCTTAGTGAACTTTGCTTGGATAGTTCTTTTTAGAGCTACTTCCCTAGTTATTTCCCCCTTCTCTATATTAGCACTTAACAGCTGGAAGAAAAGAACATATGTTGTATCTCTCTGTATTTATGACTACTGAATTAATAACTTCAGTCCATTGGATGCAAAGAAAATGAGTGAAAAGCTATAAATGATGGATGTGAGATGTTAATGCTAATAGAGTGTGTAACATATGCCTCACTATGGCGCAGCTTTGAAATAATGTGAATGTGCTTGAGCGTGTTTGCCTTCATTTTAATTTGGAATAGTTGGAAAGCACTGAGTCACCACCATTTCATTAGTAATGCTGTGTTCTTCCACTGGAACATAGCCCTCTCAACTTGGACTAGATAAAAAGTCTGATTAACTATAGTCTTAGAGTGGGAAAATCAAGTGATTTTATTTAATGTGTCGGCGTTTCTCTTCATCTGGACTTTAAACAAGCAGGTTCTAAATATGAGCGAACATGTCCCCGCTTTTTTCCTTTAACAAGGGTCATCTGAGTTACAGGTTTAAAAAATACATTCTATAAATGCAGAACTTGATAACAATTCTGTAAATGCAGAATTTGATCAAATTTGGTTAATTTGATAACCTCGGCTGTCGTGGAAAGAGCAAGCCCTTTTGTCTCAGTGAGGGAAACCCCACAGCTTGTGCAAAGGGGGATATATTCTAAGAATACAAGGCTGTCTTACAGGATCCGAGGACAGGAGGGCCAGCCAGGCTCAGGAGCTAGGACCTAGACCTAGAGGCCTAGGACCCAGAGGCCCCAGGAACTGAGGTCACGCAGTCTGTGTCTCCAGGGCCACCGGGCTCACCTCGACTTCTCTCTCTGCTCCTGCCTCTTTCTTCTCTCTCAGTCGATTGGCTGCCTTTGCTTCTCTGTGCACACAGCCAAGCACCGCTCCCCAGCTCTGGCTTTGTATCACTTCCAGTTCAAGGGCCAGCAGAGGCTGCCTGATCTGATTTTCAAATTCCTGGAAGGGAGAATCTGGTTATTTCATTTGAGTCAGATGACCCGCATCTGGTTTGTTCATTTATTTGTTTAAAAAGTCTTTGTTGAATGCCAGGAACTACTTTAGGCACTGAGGCTGCATCCTGCCCTTGGACCTTGTGTGTGTGTGTGTGTGTGTGTGTGTGTGNCAGGGTCTCTCACCAGGGCCACAGTCTTTGAAGACTTGACAGGGGCTTAAGGATCCACTTCGGCTTCCCCAAAGTGAGTGATAATGACGAGAGAGGGAAGGAGAAAGAGGGGGGGGGAGAGGCTATACTCTTTTGATAAAGATAACCTAATATCGGAAGTATCCTGGTGTCTGAATATCACTTCTGCTGTAGCTATTGGTCACATAGACCAAGCTTGTGACAATGTGGGAGCAGACGACACAGGGTATGAATTCCAGGAGGCAGGGGTCATTGGAGACCAGCCTGGAGCCTGCCTACCACAGATCTGGAGGTGGGGGAGAGGATGGGGGAGAGGGTGGCATTCTGTTTGGTGGAGAGGCAGTCATGTAAACGAACGCACCGTACTAGGTGGTGGCTGTACTGCAGGCAGCAGCAGAGTGCAGAGGGAGCATGGGAGAGAAGTCTGTTTAGTCTACCTGGGGGCGTCCTAGACAGCTCCCCAAGTGCAGGTACACCACGGCCACCTCATTCAAGAGCTGTCCTAATGAGGATTGATATTCTGGTGGCTTCTATTTTAGTTGAAGTTACTCATCGAGGTGATTTCCTTGGACGGTAAAAATAATAACCTATGCTATGTAACAGCAGTTTACTGTTTACAAGTGCTTTTCCATGCATTACCTCAGTCCACATAACAGTCCTGGGAGGCAGACAGGTTTTATTGCTGTTGTTTTACTCTCTACAGATGAGCTGCTGAGCCTTAGAGGGGTAAGGTCAAGGTCTCCGGGTGCGGTGTGGGGGTCGGCGCTTGAGCCAGGGTCTTCCCAGCCCCAGTTCAGTGCTCTGGCTGCTGCATCTCCCTTGTGTGTGTCCCCCCTGAGTACTTCGGGCCCCTCATTTTGAAGCATCAGTTTGGGTCATTTCTCTTTGTAGATTCATTACACATACGCTTGCCTGTATCAAAGCTTATTTGCCACTTTTAATGCCCCGTCACTTGAAAGATATTCTGTCCATGAAGAAGCTCTCAGAAGAAAATCATTCACAAAGTACAGAAAAGTGAACTGTGCTTTCATCAGCATGCACCATGAAATTTCATTTTGCAAAATCCCTCGGGGGGGTCTGGACTTGCTCTTTTGGCCATTAGAAGAGGGACCCTAATATCAGTTCCGTAAGCATAAAAATGCTCAAAAGAACACTTAATGGGTTCAGTTCTTGTCTGAGCCTGACTGTTTTTGCAAGTGTGTTTCAGTCCCTCTGGGCAAGAGGGAAAGGGATTTGGGGTCCACTCGGGTGTATATGTTGAGGCAGGAACTTCCTTTGTGGCCAAGGTGGTGGCATGTTGGGATGAGGAGTAGGCTAGTTACTGTAGCTTGTGTGTGACTGATGAGCAGTTCAAGGTCAGCTGTGTGTAGCGCTTCCATTCATGGGCCTTGGAATCAGGCAGACCTGGATTTGACCCTGACTCTGCCCTTACTAGGTCTGTGACCTTGGGAAAGTTATTTAATCTCTCAAAGCTTTGGTTTCTTCATCTGTAAATAGGATTAATAGTAGGACCTTTCTCATACGGTTGTTGTGAGGATTAAATGGGATAATATATGCAAAGTGTTTAACATATAGCCATAGTAATAAATATTTCATAAGTGTTAACTTTAATGATAATGATGAGGATGATAATGTATTTGAGTAGTTGCTACTCATACGTTCCTTTATTCATGTATTCATTCATGAAACATAGTGCAGATGTTACTAACCATGGTGTCCGTGAACTAGAGGCTTCACAGAGTTTTTGAACACCCTAAAGACATATGGAAAATCTTGTGCATGTGTGTTTTTCTGGAGAGAATCTCGGAGTGATTCTTGACCCACCAAAAGGTTCGCTTTCACTTAGAAATAAATATTGGGTCTTCGGAAAAGTCATGACGCATGTTTACAACAGATGGCACTAGTTCATTTTTGGAAGTACTAGAGTCATTCACAGCTATGATATTCCTATATCATTTGAGAGCTGACAGTTCTAGCTTCAGTCTAAAAAAAATTGAGCGATTTGGTTGAGTTTTGGAGATTTTACAACAAGTTGAAGATGGAAGACCAAACTGTGCATTTTTGCCATATTTTACCGTTTTACTTCCAGAAAGGGAAGAATGCATGTCAAGCTTGTGAAAAGTTGCATAAAGTTTACAGTGACAATGCTCTACAAGAATGTCAGTGCCAATGATGGTTCACGAAATTCCATGCTGGTGATTTTGATCTCAACAACACTCCTCGGTCAGGGATGCCCACCGAGGTTGATGATGACAAAATAAAGGCATTGATCAAGTCAAACCCACGTAACACGACATGAGAGATTGCGGAAACATTGAACACCCATCATTCAAGCGTTCACGACCACCTGAAGAAGCTGGGATACATAAGCAAGCTCGATATTTGGGTTCCACGTGAATTCAAAGTTCATTTGACAGCGCGTATAAACATCTGCAATATGCTCATTAAATGTGAGGAAAATGATCCTTTTTAGAAGTGACTGATAACTGGTGATGAAAAGTGGATTGTTTACAACAATGTGGTGTGCAAACGGTCTTGGTCCCGATGTGATAATTCTCCTCAAACGACATCGAAAGCAGACATTCATCAGGGGAAGGTTATGCTCTCAGTGTGGTGGGGTTTTAAAGGTGTGTTTTTTGTTTTTTGTTTTTTATTTTTTATTTTTTTATTATTATTATTAGTTTCAGGTGTGTTTTTCAAGCTCCTACCAAGGAACCAAACAATCAATTCGAATATGTACTGTTGGCAATTGGACAGTTTGAATGAATCCATCATCCAGAAACGTCCAGAGTTTGTTAATTATAAAGAAGTTGTGTTCCATTGCGACAATGTGAGACCACACAGAAGTTTGATCACCTGTCAAAAATTATTGGAGCTTGGATGGGATGTGTTGCCACACCCACCATACTTGCCTGACCTTGCGCCATCAGACTTCCACTTGTTTCGCTCTCTTCAAAACTCCTTGCGTGGTATAACGTTCAATTTAGATGAGGCTGTAAATCAGCACCTTGTTCAGTTTTTCACAAATAAAGACAGGTCCTTCTATGAATGAGGAATTATGAAGCTCACTGAA
>NW_017732230.1:397038-407278 GCF_001890085.2 Hipposideros armiger
GAGAGAGAGAGAGGAGAGAGAGAGAGAGAGAGAGAGATCATTCTTTTGGGACAGGATTGAGAGTTGCAATTTTCAGAGAAAGAGAAGTGTGGCTTGGGATCCGGATGGACCTGGATTAAATCCCAATTCCT
The DNA here is from genome assembly GCF_001890085.2 of Hipposideros armiger. Taxonomy (NCBI): domain Eukaryota; kingdom Metazoa; phylum Chordata; class Mammalia; order Chiroptera; family Hipposideridae; genus Hipposideros; species Hipposideros armiger. The sequence continues at coordinate 397,170 of NW_017732230.1, forward strand.
CCCCTTACCAGCTCTGTGTGACCTGGTTTAGATTATTATTGGATTGATTACCATTCTCAGCCCCAGTCTTCTCGTCAGTAAAATGCGAATAATCCTTCCTAGGTAGTTACAAAGATTAAAATGAGAATGCCTGTAAAGCGGTGAGTCTGGCGCCTGCCACATAGAATCAGAACTCCACCCCATCCCTGGTTATGACCCTAAACAAGTGACTCAACCTGTCTGGATCTGCTCCTTCACCTATAAAATGGGAAGACATATCAGCTACCTCATGTGCTCGTGTGGTCATGGTGAGGACTGGATCCTGCGATGTGTGCCAGGGTGCCAGGACTTCGTACATAACAGACATTCAGTGTGGTCACTGCTCCTCTTATTCTTGTTATTAGTCACATTTTTTCCTTTCTTCTAGTTCCCTTTTGGCCGACGCTTGCCCTGTGACATCTACTGGCATGGAGTTTCATTTCACGACAATGACATATTCTCCGGCCAAGTGAACAAGTTTCCAGGTATCCATTGTTATTGTTGGCATTTAAAAACGTTTCCAGGGCTTGAGTCTCAGGTTACACGCATCTACAAAAACATGACAGTGTTTTACGATTAGACTCGAGCGCTCTTAATTGGGAATTGCTGCCTACACTCTGCCGCGGTGCCATTTCCTTGGGAGGGGCGTTAACGTGGAGGAATCATGACTTAACCCGCCAAGGATTTAATGATCAGAGGCTCAAAACCGTAAAGAGACAGGCTCTCCTGGGCTAATTCCACTGGCGGAAGAAAATAATTTTCACCTTTTGAGTTATAAATATAAAATGGAGGTGTCATGAGGGGATTGTAGTCTCAAAATGAAAAAAAAATAGACCATGTCACTTCCATAATTTGCAGGAAACAGAAATACCAAAGTTCCAGGGCGATGTCACAGACATGGGGTTAACAGTTTTCATTTTCTTGAAGTATCACCTTTGGAGGCACCATTTTTAAAACCCAGTGCAGCCATCTCCGTGCTGGGAACACCAGGCTGCAGACAGCCTTGCCTCTTACCTCAGGGCATTGTCCCAGCGGGACTTAACTGCAAGGGGACTCAGTGCCAGAAAAGCGTCACGGCCAGCACTTTAAGATACCCCCTCGCACTCCACTCCCAGCCTCCCCATATGCCTGTCCACTTTGTTTTTAATCTCCACCACCCTCTTCTGCTGTGATCACTATTCATTATTGTTAATGGCTAAGTGAAGAGGGTGGTTAGGGTGAGTGCTTAAGGGAAAGGGTTAAGATGGGTCTGAGCACAGCCGAAGGGTCTTCCACTGATTTTCAGAAATTTTCACCTACTGCTCACACCATATTATAATACAATAATAAATACTTTTTAAAAAAGAACATCACCCTGAATCCCATCCCTCATTTAACAAAACCACGATGTGAATATTTCCATATTTCCTCCCAAACCTTAACCACGTTTATGGATCATTTTTACATAGTTGCTGTGAGAGTATGGTTGCCTGAACATAAGGTGTTTTCTCTTAGCATTAGATCATTGATGCTTATTTGAAACAGGTGAATCAACTTACACTTTTTCTTTGGTATTCCATGCCAGGTCTTTAAGAAAACATCTCAGAAAACCCAGTATCCATATTTTATACACTGGCGAGTTGTGCCACACCCACTAGGGGGTTTTCATCTGAGCATGCACGCTGCCACAGGCCACACTTGGCTCAGCTTCACTTAGAAGGATATAGGGCAGGAAACGCGGCTTGCCAGTCAGTCAATGTCAGACATCTTTCTATGGTGGCATCTTTGCAAGAGTTCCAGGGGCTAGTCTCTGGCCCCCCAAGTGAAAGCTCAGGTGTAAGGAGACAAGACCCACCTGGCTAGATGTGGGTCTGTCTTGGCTCACACACCTTATAGGAGCCAATATCTTGTGTAGTGGCGGCTTCATTGCATAGCTGCCAGGGTCCCCGCCGGGGTCATGCTAAGTGACAAGCATCACTACAGTCATGAAAGCCTGGAGCTGTGGCTTCCTATCAGGTATTTATGGAATTTGCCAACCAGTTGCCAACCAGGCGTCCTTTTAACCATATGCTTTTTTGTCTAGCAACATTGCTAACTTTCCACCTTTATTGATTTACAGGGGAACGGAGCTAGAAAATTAACCCAAGGTCAGGTTTATCCCTAGAGAAGGAGACAGGGTTTTGTTAGCGAACAAGAACAATTTCTGCAAACAGGTTCTTGCACACAGTTTAATGGGATAGCTATTATTTTCTCTGTCTGGCTGCTCAGAAAAGGTGACTTTTTGATGACACTGGCGGGCTTTCTGGGCTATCCAGAGAACCTAATTTGAAAGAGAACAGCTCTTTGAATGCGGAAAGCTTCCTAAGACACCAATCATCAAAGGAGGCCTCATTTACATTTTCCCAGTTTGCTCAGGCCTCAGCTAATGGCTGAGAGAAGGCAGGAAGTAGCCATGGCGCTACATTTGGACCACTGATTAGAAATACAGAGAAAAATACCCCCAAAGGGCTAGTTTCGTTAAAGGTGATCTGAGAATATTCATCTCTAAGAAGCACGTTCGTCCTGTCCCATGTTCCACACGCTAGTGATTAGAACATGTAATTTTCCACTTTACTAACAGCAGTTAATTAGCTCTAATGACAAAGCAGCTCCCGCACCTCTAGGCAGAGGAACATACGCTCTGCTCCGCGAAAGGCAGCGATCATTAGCAACAGGCTGATGGCAGAACAGCCTGTCCTTCAGCTCCTGTTTGTGTCCAAGCTCATCTTCTGTTTCTTTTATATCCCATGATTTTGAAAATGCATTTTGTGTGCACTGGATGTTACTTAGAGTAAGGTCTAGTGGCCGTGTCAGGCGAGTATGAACTTCCCATGCTGAAGAAACTGAAAACTTTTGGATATGCATATGAAAAGAATTTCTTTTGTATGTGTCAGCACGTTAGCTTTTAGTTGCTTTTTTTATGGGCAATTTCCTTAAAGATGTGTTATTATATCTTAACTGATGAATTCAGACTTTCGATAAAAGTAGTCTGATTTAGATGTGTGTCTGCTTTAAGAAAGGGCAAACCTGTCAGTTCTTAGCTTCCAAACAACTTGTGGTGAGTTTTAAGATCTGAGATGTTGGCAGCACATGGCAGGTGGTGCCTGAGAGCCACCATGAGGAGGGGACTTCCTGGTGAGAGGGAGAGGGTTCCCTCCAGTGAAGAGCCTACAGGGCAGCCATGCCTCAAGCACTGGTATGGGCTGGGGATGCACAGACAAGGAGAAGGGCATGTAGAGAGGGAAGGCAAGTACAAAATAAGTGCTGTGCCTGAGGAAGGTTCGGTGCTGTGAGAGTCTGGAATGAGGGCAGCTGACCTAACCCAGATTTGCTCAGGGGACAGGCAGGGTGACAGATCCTGGAGGAGAGGATTGACATGTGAACTGAACCTCCAGGACTGGATGGGCCTGACCCTCACGCAAAACAAGGGAGCAAAGTTGGTGCAAAGATGTAGCGTGCTTAGAACATTCTGCTCACTCAGTGAAGGGCAAGTGGCCCACGATGGTTAGCAAGGGTCAAGTGTGACGGGGCAGTGGAGAGGTGATGGACTTGGACCAAAGGTCATGGGAAGCCACTAAGGAATTTTTAAGCCAGAGAGCGACATGGGCCAGCTTGGGTTTTAGAAAGTTCAGCCAGAGGGTTGCACTGGAGATGGGTGGGAAGGCTGAGAGAGGAAGTGGAGAGAGAGCTAAGAGGCTACCGCAGCATCCAGGCAAAAGATGGCCGCATCAGTGGTGATGGGGACAGAGAGAAGAGGGTGGATCTGAAAGCATTTGTTCTTTGATGGTTGTAATGTGGTTTTGCCAATAATTATTGTTATAAATGATATTTGGATTGAATAATGCTCCCATCATGGCTCAGATTTTATTTTATTATTATTTTTAAACTGAGCAAGCCTGAGGATCAAGCTGTTACTCTCCTGGTAACATCACACCGGATGAGACCCACCAGGCCTTGAGCCTCTGGTGTAGCAGACAGAAGAACCCAGATTCAGCAGGAGTGGCAGAAGGCAAGCTCTTGGTGTGAGAAGCTCTAAGCTGATTTAGGGGGTTTTCCCAGTCCACAGGGGAACTACCCCAAAATGGACATCTAGGGGTCAATCTTGTTGAGAAACCCAGGTAGGCATGGGCCTCAAAAGAACCTGTTAGGAGGCACTGAAGTCACAGGCAGGAGGACCCCAGCCCTTGCAGGGTAGACGTGAGGGGAACAGGAGGAGGAGTCAGAGAGAATGAGGCAGAGGCATTGCTAAAGCAGCCACCCAGGCACCAGGAGCAAGACAGGCTACCAAAATTTGGGGACAAAGCAATGGAGCCTCAGAAAAACAGTTAAAAATCCCCCTTATCTAATTGGAGTACAGTTAGGGTCAAAGCTTTCCTTGTTCCCAAGCTTCGGGGTTGCTGATGGTCAAATCTAGAGTTTCCACCTCAGGTCAGAATGGGTCCCAGAGCCTGGGCAGGGGTCATAGGTAGGGCCAGGTCTGCAGCAGCTTAGAGAAGAGAGGCAGAGCCTGGAACCAGCAGAGCCTGGCAATCACCCCCGTTTTCACATGTTTACCCTGGGAACATGTACTCTGGCTCAGCTGGAAGCCCAACTACTCTTGTCAGCATCATACTGAGGGAACATGGCGCTCCCCACATGTGTCTGAGCAACTACCAGACCCAGGGATGCCAGCAGCCTCCCCACGCGGAGTCGAATCGGGTGGGACGTGTTCTCTCTGGCAGCAATGGGTGGAAACACAGCCTCGATATGGTGTAGGAATAAGAGTTTCGGGGGTAAGTGGGTTGAGGGAGGGCTGCACTGGTGCCTTCTGGAGACAGGCACGGTTAGGGGGAAACTGTCTGCAGCCTCAGGCAGGAAGTGTGCAGGGAAAGTAGCCATTGGCTTGTAGGGGTGCTTCTGAAGCTGGCTGTTTTTAGTGGAGAACTACCTGGAGACAGACACAAAAGTAAACTTAGAAAGAGATCTGTTGGCTAGTGTGGGGACTGCCGATCCACCTCACAAAACGAGCCATTGCAGATTCAAAATGAATATTTACGGGCTGGCCGAGTGGCTCAGTTGGTTAAGAGCTCGCTCAAGAGTTTGAGCTCTGAGCAACAGCGGTTCGAGTCCAGCCCGAGCTGAGCAGCCGCTNTTGGTTAAGAGCTCGCTCAAGAGTTTGAGCTCTGAGCAACAGCGGTTCGAGTCCAGCCCGAGCTGAGCAGCCGCTGAACTGCCAACAGGTAGCAGGATGGCTCAGAAAAAAAAAAAAAAAAAAAAAAAAACCCAAAATGAATATTTACTCCATTTGCTGGGCATTGATTTTCACAAAACTTTTCTGGAGCATCTAAATTGCACTTCTGTCTGTGCTGTGCGAGTCCTGCTGACCAGCTGAGGGATTTCTGACCCTTCCCCTGTCACAGTGCCACTCACACACAGAGCGTACCACAGCACTGTTTGGTCAGGAGGCATCACCTATTTGATGTGAAGTGATGTGTTACAGTCAGTGATGAAGGTTTTTAGTTTCATACTATAACTGAAACATTAGTCAAATACCAAGGAAAAGGCTCCAAAAAAGTTGAAACCTTGTTTTTGTGTACTTTGTGTTCAGTTGCAGTGTTTATAACTCAAAATTTCTAATTTCATAGGGGAATAAAATGGAAGAGCTCTAATTTTCCAAATTATTTATTGGGAAGCTCAGAACAGTGCCCTCAGTGAGTTTTTTGTTTTTTGTTGTTTTTTTTAATATTGAAGAGTCCACGTCAGAGCACGATTTATAAGTGCTTTTTAAGCTCTTTTATTTCTTACTTAATCCTTCTCTATAGCCTTCTAAACAAGAATGAAGAACCTGGGCACTGACATAGTGAAGCTGCGATCTTTAGATTTATTGCTGATTTTAAGATGCTGAGGGAAGCACGAAGCAGGTTATTAAAACCCTCATTCTCAAATGTTTACCCTTTGCTTCCTGGACACGGGAGTTGAGAAAAGCCTCATTCATTCTGATTGTGCCCATTTGGAATGTGTGACAATTCGGCCATGCCAAGCTGACATGGAACTTTGTACTTTCTATTAAAAATAACTTTGCCAAGCAAATTGCTAGTGTCAGTGATGGAGCTGTGTAGCCTCTTTCAGGATGAAGGTCGATTTTAGTCTCCATTTTTAACGGTTATATTTACCTCAAGAAATAAGCATGCTAAACTGTAAAATAATTTTTAGCTATTTGCGTAAAATTTGCTAGGCTATATACTCAGATTCTTCTCTTGTCAGAGTTACTAAAGATGTGACAAGAAGAAAAACGTCCACTGTTCTTTGAAAATGTTTTATAAGTGAGACATTTCAATCCCCTCTGGGCAAATTAATGGAACCTGGTCCATATCAGTGTCAGTGCTTAGAACTGAAGAGCTCCTACGGATTCCATTTTTTCCCCTTAAACTATGAATTATGCTGATATCCTTTCCACTCCCTGTTCTTATTTCAAGGAGACAGATTTTATGCTAAAAGGTGTATATTATATTTTTCTATTTTATACCTTTTGTTAATACTCATGAACGATTAAAACAAAGCAACTTAAACTTCTCATAATGTCAGCAACGTCCACTACATAATATTCTCTGGGGTTTAAGATGGAAGGAACCCCAGAAGTATGTATGGAGGCCCCAAATTAAAGAGGATAATAAGTTTTAATTGCAAGATATAAATGCTTCTCTTATACATTATCAAGGGAGCTGACAAAGCATGGAATAATAAGTTAGGCAGGAACTCATTCCTTCAAACTGATGCTTCATTTTTAATAAGGAAACAAAATCCACCTATTACCTCAAGTTTTTCATTAATTTGGTAGGTCTTTCCAAACCATGAGTCACCGCTGTGGGGAACAACTCATACCTTTTTTTATCTTGTCTGAAAAAGTCAATATGTCGGGTGGGTGGTTTTAAAAGCCCCAAATAATGGCTGTTTTATAGCTAGTGGCTCACTGTTGTTAAAACCTCACAGCTTCTCTTCTCCCCAGGCATGACGGAGATGGTGCGTAAAATTACCCTGAGTAGAGCAGTGAGAATCATGCAGAATCTCTTTCCTGACGAATACAACTTCTACCCTCGCTCATGGATTCTGCCTGACGAGTTCCAGCTCTTTGTTGCTCAGGTAGATGATGGCACTCTGCCCTTATGACCCTTGAATTATGTTATGGTTGCACCTGTGTCCTGGGTCCCATGCTGGGAGCTGAGACTGGCCAAGGGGGTGTTTAACAGTCCATGGTATGTGTTGGCTGCGGTCACAGCAGCTTGCAGACCTGAGCAGGGAGGGTGACAGGTAAGTAAACTGAAGAAGTGGGTCTTGACATGAGGAGAAAGGCTGAGATTGGGAGCTGGATCATGGGGTTGGCATTTGCAGCATCAGGGAGACAGAGCTGGAGCAGGTGGTTGAGCCCACACGAGGACTGGGACTGTTGGGGTGAATCCTAGAGGTATGGTCTCCCCAGCACCCCATGGCACTAAATGTGGGAGATCGGGCTCCGCTTCAAGGCCAGGGAGTATAGGTCTGACAAACGGGGTGGGGGGTGGGGAATCTTTTAAGTGTCCTCCTTTACATGTGTTCCAGAATCCATTTTCAAATCACCCATTCCATATCAAAGTGATGTGTTTGAGCATGAAATACGTTGGAACCTTCACCACTGTGAAACGGAGCCAGTAGGGAAGCTGAGTTCAGAACTGCCATTTTGGTTAGTTTTTTCCTGATTTCATTTAGGGCCATATCAAAGCCTTTGTTCATAGGTTCCGTGGTCCATGTCATACCTCTGAGGGTATCAGTACAACAAATGCCTGTCCATTTGTGACAAGGCTGATACCATTTTTTGGCCCCACTAGACTCCTCCAGACATTGTGTTAGGAGCTTAACATTATTTCTTTTGATCCTCACAGTGAAGTTGGTTGTATTATTATCCCCATTTTATGGATGAGGGAACTGAGGCTTTGAGAAATTAAGTGACTTGCTTGAGAAGTAGGATTTAGTCCTAGAGCTGATTTCAAGGCCTACGCTTTTTATACTGTTTTATTGCCTGCCATTGTTTTGGTTTTAATATTAAATTATAAAAACTTGTGATAAAATTATGATTTACAAAGCACAAAAAAAGCTTGAAGTGATCATTTTTAAAAGGAAGCTCTGTATGGGATGGTATTCACATGGGTCTATACATTTTTAAAAATTCATCAAATCATAACTTTAAAATGAGTGCATCTTATTGTATGCAAATTACGCTTCAGTAAAGTTAATTTTTAAAAACAAACTGTCAGCGTTTCCCCATACTGACTGCCCCAATGTTCCACTTTTGTGGCTGTGCTCGTGCTGTTTTCCCTATGTGGAATACCTCCCTTTCTGTTTCTGCAGCTCGATATCTAACAATTCTGCCACGCTGAATGTAAGCAGATACCAGCTTGTGCTTTCAAAACCAGATAAGTGAGAAGAGCATGTCCATCATCCCCAAAAGTTCCTTTGTGTCTCTTTGCAGTCAAGTCTCTCATCCACCCTCACCCTCCCCACCACAGCCCAGGCACCTCCTGATCTACATTTTCATCAGAGATTAGTTTTGCCTGTTCAAGAAATTCATATAAATGGAATCCTACAATACAGTATGTACTTTTTTTGAGGCTTTTTTTCTTTCAGAGTTATATTTTTGAGATTCTTCCGTGTTTGTATTTATTAGTAGTTGGTAATTTTATTAGTGAGAGATGTGTTCCGTTGTATGAATATACCACAAATTGTTTATCCATTCACCAATTGATGGGCATTTGGGTATTTCCACTTTGGGGACATTATAAATAAAGCTTCCATGACTAATCATGTGGATATACAAGGTCAGACAATTAAGTGCGCGAACTTGTTGCAATGATGTTGCTAACCTTTTTTGATATCAGAGGGATTATACATTTGTACCAACTGGGCAAACAGTTAACCAAGTTTGCTATTTGGAAGTGCTGAAAAGACTGTGTGAAAAAGATGAAAATGAAAAAGATGAAAACGACCTGAACTTTTCGCCAATTCATGACTCTTGCATCATGACAATGCATCAGCTCACAGGGCACTGTCTGTGAGGGAGTTTTTAGCCAGTAAACAAGTAACTGTATTGGAACACCCTCCCTACTCACCTGATCTGGCCCCCAATGACTTCTTTCTTTACCTGAAGAGAAAGGAAATATTGAAAGGAAGACATTTTGATGACATTCAGGACATCAAGATGACAGCTCTCATGGCCATTCCAGAATAAGAGTTCCCCAATGGCATTGAAGGATGGACTAGGCGCTGGAGTTGGTGCATAGCTTCCCGAGGGGAGTCCTTCAAAGGTGACCGTAGTGATACACAGCAATGAGGCGTGTAGCGCTTTTTCTAGGATGAGTTTGCGAACTTAGTTGCCTGACCTCGTACATTGTTATTATTTTTGCTTTGAGAAATCAATTATCTTATAAAGAAACTGAAAAATGAGTATATTTGTCTTCTGTACTCACCCATGTATTTACATTTCCAGCATTCTTCATTCCTTTGTGTAGCTCTGGGATTCCATCTGGTATTATTTTCCTTCAACGTAAAGAATTTACTTCAACATATTTCTTGTAATGCAGGTCTGCTGGTGGTAAATTCTCTCAGCTTTTGTTTGTTTGGAAATGCCTTCGTTTTGCCTTGAGTTTTAAAAATGTTTTGAAATAATTTTGGGCTTACAGAAAAGTTTCAGATATAATACAGAGTTTGTTCCCATATACCCTTCATCTAGCCTCCCCTGTTATTAACATCTTATACAAGTACTGAAACTGGGAAATTAACATTGGTATAATATTACTAAATATCTACAACCCTTCTCGGCATTTTTCTTTTCTTTTCTTTTCTTTTTTAAAGATTTTTATTGGGGAAGGGGAACAGACAAGTTGCTGTCCTTTTGTTCTTCAGTCTAGTTGTGGAGGACGTCGCTTCAACTGGCCCAAGTTGGCACCATCATTGCGCTCTTCCCAGGCGAGGCAGATCAGTCACCGGCTTCTGGACGGCCGCTCACTGCGGCTGCTGGCCGCTCACGCTGGCTGCTGGCTACACACGGTAGCCCATGGCAACTC
>NW_017732230.1:408468-498831 GCF_001890085.2 Hipposideros armiger
GAGGGCAGTGTCACTGGCCCTCATATGTGGGATCCGAACCGGGGCCCTCTGGCATCCCAAGCGAGTTCTTAACCATCGTGCCACTCGGCCGGCCCCCCCAGCTATTTCTTTAAGAGTGTCCTCACTTTGGTTTTGTTTGATTTTTCTCATAAACAGATTCAAATTACACATTTTTGGTAAGAATACCACAAAAATGATGTTGTGACCTTCTCAGTGCAGCACATCGGGAGGTACAGGATGTCTAGAGGTCTTAATTCTGAGGAGGTTAACTTCGATGTTCACTCAGTTAAGGTTGTGTCTGTGAGGTTTCTCTCCCATAAAGGCACTACTTTTTCTCTTGTAATCACTAAGTATCTTGTGGGGAGATATTTTGGGACTGCAGATAGCCTATTTGTCTCATGTATTTTTTTAAAAAACAACTTCAATTAAGGCATAATTAACATAAAGAAAACTGCAAATATTTAAAGTATGCAGTTTGATATGTTTTGATATATGTAAACCCCCCATGAAATCATCACCACAATCAAGATAATGAACATACCCATCACCCCAAAATGTTCCCTCAGGTCCCATTGTAGTCCTTCCTTTCTTCCCCTCCCTGACTTCTACCTCCCATCTCCAAGCAACTGTGGATCTGCTTGCTGTCAAGATTAGCTTACACTTCCTAGAATTTTATGTAAATGGAATCATACAGCCGGTACTCTTGTGTGTGTGTGTGTGTGTGTGTGTGTGTGTGTGTGTGTGTGTGTGGCTTCTTTCACGCAACACTGTTAATTTAAGATTTCATCCATGCTGTAGTATTCATCAATACTTCATTCATTTTTATTACTGAGGAGTATTCCATTCACTGTATGTACCACTGTTTGTTCCTACCATTACCTGCTGCTGGACATTTGGATTGATACCAGTTTTTGGCTATTACAAATAAGGATACTATGGACATTCGTGTATAAGTCTGTGTGGATATAGTATGTTTTCTTTCTGTCTTTCTTTTTTCTTTATTGGGAAACAGTGTGTTTTCCAGGACCCGTCAGCTCCAAGTCAAGTAGTTGTTTCAATATAGTTGTGGAGGGTGCAGCTCAGTGGCCCATGTGGGGATCAAACTGGCAACCTTGGTGTTATAAGCACTGTGCTCTAACCAACTGAGCTAACCAGCCGCACTATAGTATGTTTTCGGAGTAAATGCTTAGGAATGAAATGTCTGGATCATATAGGAGGTATACATTTAATTTTAAAGGAAATACCAATTCTTTTCCAAAGTGGTGGTGCCATTTCCTGGTCTCAACAACGTATGAGCACTTTAGTTCTACCACATCCTTGCCAACACTTGGTAATAGTCTTTTAAATTTTAACCATTCTAACAGGTGTCTAGTGGTTTTTCATTGGTTTTAATTTGTATTTCTTTAATGGTTAATGATATTGAGCATCTTTTCATGTGCTTATTTGCCATCCAAATATATTCTTTGACAAAATATGTATTTACATCTTTTTCCCATTTAAAAAATTGACTTGCTTATTATAGTTATTGAGTTTTGAGAGTTCTTTATATATTTTGAATATAGGTATTTATCAGATATACCAATTGCAAATATTTTCTCCCAGCCTGTGCTTTTTAAATTCTTTTAACAGTATCTTTTGAAAAGGAAGTTTTTAAATCTGATGAAATCCAATTTATCCATTTCTTTTTTATGGATCATGCTTTTGGTGTTGTATACACAGAATCTTTACCTAACCCAAGCTCACAAAGATGGTTTCTTTTCTTTTTGCCTAAAAGTGTTATAGTTTTAAGTGTAATTCTGTAATCTTGACTTAATTTTTTAATATTATGTGAGGTGTGAATTAAAGTTCTTTTGTGTGTGTGTGTGTGTGTGTGTGTGTGTGCATGTAGATATCCAGTACTTTTAGAAACATTTGATGAGAATACTAACTCCCATTCTCCAGTTCCTTTGCACGAAAATAGTTGCTGAAGTATGTGTGGGTGTACTTTTGAATTCTCTATTATATTCCATTGATATAGTTGTCCATTTATGCCAGTACCTCACTGTCTTGGTTACTATAGCTTTATAATTAGTCTTGAAATTATGTAGTGTGAGTCCTCCAACTTTGTTCTTTTTCAAAGTCATCTTGGCCATTATAATCTTTTAATCCGCCATGTGAATTTTAGGATAAGCTTGTCAATCTCTATTAAAATCCTGCTGTGATTTTGGTTGGGAATACATTGAATCTATATATCTTATATTCACTTTGGGTAGAGCTTAACGACATTGAATCTTAACGACATCTTAACGACATTGAATCTTCTTACCCATGGACATGGTTTATTTCTCCTTCTATTTAAGTCTTCTTTAATTACTTTGAGCAATTTTTTTTTGTTTTTAATGTATAGGTCTTTCACACCTGTTGTCAAACTTATCCCTGTCTTTCAAATTTTTGATACATTGGCAATGTTTTGTTTTTAAACTTTAATTTTTAGTTATTCATTGCATGTAGAAATGCAGTTGACCTTTATATATTAATCTTGTATCCTGCAACCTTGCTAAACTCACCTAATAGTTCCAGTAGCTTATCTTGTAGGTTCCAAGGGATTTTCTACATAGATTTTCATGTTTTCTGAGAATAGGATGGTATTCTGTCTTGCTTTTATATCAGCCCTTTATATCATTTCTTGCCTTATTGTACTGGCTAGAATCCCTGTACAATGTTATTTAGGCAGAGATGCTGAGGGTTATATTAAGACATTAAGACAGGAGTCTTATGCAGAGAAGGACAGATGTGAAGAGTATTTAGAAGGCAGAATATATAGGACTTGGAGACAGATCAGAGAGGGGGATGGAGAGGAAGGCAGAACTGGCACTTTCAGGATTCCGGTGGGGACGCTGTTTACCAAGATGGGAAACCCCAGAGGAGGAGGAGGTTTAGTATAAAAGATGGAAATCTGAGCACGTGCTTGTTGCTTAACTGTTGGCTTTCTGATTTTAGCCATTCAGAGAGACGCTTTGTCATCAGTAAAATGGGGAGTTGGGGTGAGGCAATTGCTGTCTCTTCCTATTTTAACATTCTAAGCCCTCAGGTGTCAAAGCCCATTTGATTGATGCTGAAGGTACTTAGAACTGGATAGTTCCCTAAGATAAAGGAGGATTTCTTTATCTCTAAAATAACCATAATTTAGAACCTGCTGACTCAGGGCCTGGCACATGCAGAATGAGACTCTGGAAACCCTACCGTGATCACTTGCTGGCACCATCTCTTGTTCTTCATGGGCTCTCAGGCAAGTCCCTTCTCCTGGCCCCGTTTCTCCGACGGTTAAATGGGGAAATTATTATAACCTCAGAGTGACTGTGGGCATCCGGCAAGTATTCGATGAAGAAATGCTTTATTAAGCTGCAAACCTGATAAAAACACGTGACATTCTTATTTTTAATATCTCCTTTGTCTTAATATAAAACAATGCATTCACATTAAGAATTGAAACAATAAAAGAATGTGCAAAGTAAAAAGTGGAAAAAAAATGACCCCACTCCTCAGAAATGGCTGGACACTTTAGTGTATATTTTTTCCAGCTTTCCCCTATGAACAAATATACACTGTAACACACATAGGCTTTTTTCTGTACAAAATGAGATTATACTATACATCCTTGTCTCTAGCCTGCCTTTCCCTCCACTGACTATGTTTCAGACCTCTTTCCATGCCCATGCTCTATAGGAGTCCATGGTATGAACGCACCAAAACTTCTCAGACCATTCCTCACCTGATGAACATTTCGGTAGTTCTCATACTTCTTGGTTCGATAAAAAATGCCGTCAGGAATGCCCTAGTAGAGGTATTTTTGTACACCTCCATGCCAGCACTTCCTGAGATAAACATCTCAGAGTAGAATTGCTGTGTTAAAGGGTATGTGCATTTCCGTTCTGGACAGTTGAAGCCAAAGCCAAGGCTGTGTTAGAAGCGGTGCACGGAACCGTGAGGGTCAGCTGTCTTGCAGGAGGGCAGCAGCGGGTTCTCAGTGTGTGAACTTCCCTTTGTGATTCCTGGCAACGGCAGGAGGATGCGCGAGTAGCTGGAAAGCATTTTAAAACCTGACACTTGGTGGGTATTCTGTTTCTCACACTAATTAGGATTAAGTCTACTTCATTAAAGAAAAGGGGAGATCCACGTTCCCTCCGGTATAACCGGTTGCCAAACTGGTACCCAAATGCGATCAGCAGGTGGCAGTAGGGGGCAGCAAGTGGGATTCTCGGTGGAAATTTTTCTGAAGACCGGTGGAGGAGGATGCGGGCTCTCTTTCCAATTTTAGCAGATGGCCAATAAAAAAATTCCTTGGAGTTTATTTTGCATATGGTCTCCCATCTGGGTATTTGAGAAAAGTACAGTTTTGTTATCAAAACAGTATTTATTATGGTGAAGGAGTTTGTATTTCATAGCAGAAGAATTTTTCAGTGACTAAAGCCAAAAACCTGTTCAATAATGTTTTGCGGTTTCTTGGAGGGAACCGGCGAGCATGGGGCTCTTCCATTGTCCTCTCCAGTTACCATCCTAAGTTAGCTTTTATTGATTCAGCTTCTCAAGGCTGAATGAAGTGCATTATTTGCAAAATCCCCAGAGAACAATGTTCTCCACTGGGCTTAGGAACTAGGAAAATGTGGAATTATAAGTGGGTCAGAGTCGAGGCAGAAAGAAAACCTGCCATGTGAGGCATCTATTCCTTGTTCTGATTCCACGCTTAGCAAATAAACTTCTGGAGGGTTGATTATTTGCATCATTTTCCTTCATATAGACAGTATTCTAACTTGGCTGACTTTGGCTCACGCGATGGTTGAAGTTCCCCCAAAGGATGAAGTTTAAACTGCTTCACATGCCTTGTAGAGAGAGCCCCTGCCCATCTCTGCGTTCTCAGTCCTCACCATTTCCGACCTTTTCCTCTGGGATCCTTCCATATTCAGGCTTCCTAGGTGCTCGGGGGCGCCTCTGCACGGCCTCTCCTTTTGCCTGGAGCGCTTATCCTCCTGCTTTATGCCCCCCCCCCACCTCCAAGGCCGCCTTCTTACACCCACCAACTTTGCCAGTTCTTCAGACCCCTGCTTACCTTTTCCTCTCTCTATAAAGCCTACTCTGCCTCCCCATGTCTGGGGGGGGGGAACGCTCTGCTTTTCTCTCTTCGTGGTTCTTATGTCTATCACACTGTTTAGTGACTCCATGTTTAGTTATCTTTCTCTAAAAGATAAGGCCAGCGAGTCTTATTCATGATTGTAACCCTAAGTGCCTATCACAGTGCCTGGCACATCATGGGAAGTCAAGTATATTTGTCAAATTGAATTGCAAATTAATATGCAGATGCAATCGTTGGAAAAATTTTGTCTCGTGAGTTTAGCCATCAAAAGTTAGTCCCCCAGGGCCAAAGGCATCAGCTTGACCCAGCCTGTCACTTTATAAGGGTGCAGGCCAGATTTGGACCATGAGGAACTTACCTAAGCGATGTCATCCAGTGAGATGGTGGTTGGGCTGCCGATGTGTCTGCTGATGCCCCAGCCTCCACCCCCACACAGAGCTCTTACACGTCTGCAGCAAGCTTGGGAGTTGTCATGGAGTCTAGAACGCCTTCTGCTTATGTAGCACAACACCCCCAGAGGCCGGTGCCGTGACCCAGGGTTCCGGTGCGTGACCAGTGGAAGAATGAAGACAGAAGCAGGGGACTCCAGCTGTCAGAAGAAGGCAGATGACTCACAGCTGCTGGCAGACACGCTGTAGAAACCCTGCTTTCACCTCCCCATCTGCTTCAAGTTTTATTGCCTTTGTTGCCAAAAATAGAACTTCACCTCCTGCTTAGATATATCATGCTGTTCTTGTGCCCCTTGCTTAACAGCTCAATTTGTTTACTGGAAAAACGATAGATATCATCTGAAACTCAAGATGCTGCTCCTCTTTGGAAATGCAGACTTAGGTACTATTCACTAGGAAGTCCTTTCAAATAGCCCAAGTGACAACTGGCACAGGTAGTGCTTTGCAGTTGTGCTTGTGCCTTTTATATGCATGACCTCTGTGATCCTTACTCACTGGGGAGCTATCATATCTCCAATTTACAGATGAGAAGATAGAGATTCAGAATTGAAGGTGCTGGCTCATGGTTATACGCACTCTACGACTCATCAACTCAGATTTCTGACTCAGTCTAGTTCAAACATTTCCTGAGACCTACTGAGCACCACATGCTAGGGCTACAAGACAGGTTAGGTGTGTCCTTGCCCTATGCAATCACTTAATGTGAAATAAAACACTGGACCAGGGTCAGGAGACCTGGGTTCCAGTCCTGGCTCCATCTCTTTTTTTTCCCTCCAGCTTTATTGAGATATAATTGAGATACAACGTTGTGTATTTTTAAAGTGTACAGCATGATGATTTGATACACGTATATATTGCAAAATGATCGCCACAATACGGTTAGCGAACACATCCATCACCTCACATAATTAGTTTTCTTGTGGTGAGAACCTTTAAGGTCTACTTTCTTAGCAACTTTCAAGTATATAAAATAGTATTGTTAACTGTAGTCACCATGCTGTCCATTAGATCCCCAGAACTATTCATCTGGTAACTGGAAGTTTGTGCCCTTTGTCCAACTTCTCCCCACTTCCTGCATTCCCCTGCCTCTGGTAACCACAATTCTACTCTCTGTTTCTATGGGTTTGGCTTTTTTTTTTTAGATTCCACATATGATATCATAGAGTATTTGTCTTTCTCTGACGTATTTCACTCAGCATAATGCCCTCAAGGTCCATCCATGTTTGTAGCAAACGGCAGGATTTCCTTCTTTTTTTTAATGGCTGAGTATTCCGTGTGTATGTGTACATGTGTGTGTGTAACATTCTTCATCCATTCATCTGTTGTTGGACACTTACTTTTGTTTCTGTATGTTGGCTCTTGTGAATAATGCTGCGATGCACATGGGGGTATAGGTATCTCTTAGAGATGGCGATTTCATTTCCTTTGTATAGACCCAGAAGTGGGGTTACTGGATCATATGGTAGTTCTATTTTTAATTACTTGAGCAAGCTCTGTACTGTTTTACATGGTGACTATACCAATTCTTATTCTCACCAATAGGGGTGAGATGATATCTCATAGTGGTTTTGATTTGCATTTCCCTGATGATGAGTGATGTTGAGCATCTTTTCATGTACCTGTTGGCATCTGTACATCTTCTTTGGAAAAATGCCTGTTTGGGTCCTCTACCCATTTGCAATCAAACTATTATTTGCTATTGAGTTGTACGAGTTCCTTGTATAATTTGGATATTAACCCCTTATCAAATCTGTGGTTTGCAATATCGTTTCCCATTCTGTGGGTTGCCCCTTCATTTTGTTGATAGTTTCTTTGCTCTGCAGAAGCTTTTCAGTTTGATGTAGTCCCACTTGTTGGTTTTTGCTTCTCTTGCTTGTGCATTTGGTGTCATAGCCTGGTGCCACCTCTTAGCTGGCTATGAGACCCTGGCCAAGTCATGTACCCCATCCCTCCAGGGTTCAGTGCTCCCTCTGCAAGAGGATAAGTTTGTAGCACGGCACTGAGATCCCGTCCAGTTCTCATCTTTTGTGATTCTGTGAGTTTGGCTTTCCTGGACTTCCATAAAACTCCCTGCTGGAGTTAAAATTCTGCACAAATTCCTGCTGCCAGGGCTTCAGTTGGAGCACAAAGGGCCTTATATAATCAATCTTCTTCCTGCTAACGCTGGGTCAGTGTAGCCTGGGGCTTGGTGAAGTGCTGATAATGAAGGCTGCAGGACAGCTGCTTCGGGAACTGTGCTGGGGCTGGCCGTGGCCGGCTCCTCACCTCCGTCTCATCCCTCCCGGGAGGGTCACTGGAGCTGTGTCTGCACATTCCATCCCCAGTGGTCCTGTGGTGTGGTTGGCCGAGGCCAGCAAATATTGGCTAAGCCAGGACAGCCTTCCTGGTGGTTCCCTCTGAAGCCCGTTCAGAAAGATTCACATCTCCCGAGTTCTTGCACCTCTTGACAGTTTCTTCTGCCAGGGATACCCTTCCAGCTCTTGTCCACCTGACAGGCTCCTCCTAAGTCTCCGTGTGTCAGAGCCAATGACGCCATGTCTCTGAAGGCCTTTCTGATACCCCCTTACCCACTTACTCCACCTCCCACTCCGCTGCCGTCCTGACCCATAGGCACTTCCTCTGGGTCCCAATTCTATACTCTCCCTCAATTATAGGAGCCCCAAACACGGTATTTTGTTTCATGGTTTCTAGTTGACAGGTGGTGAGTCAAGAGTTTGGGGTCGTTACAGGCCTAGGTTAAAATCCTTTCTTCATCACCTCCTATGTGTGTACCTTGGGTAGGTGACTTAATTACTCTGAGCCTCAGTTTCCTCATCTGTAGCACCATGGGGATGCTATGAGAACCACACTCTGCCCACTCAGTGAATGGACATTTACTTATCTTCTGTCCCTGCTAAACTGGGGGCCCCCAGGGAGCTGGGAGATTCATTTCCATCTCTCGAGTGCATGGCACAAAGGGGACCCTCAGGCATAAGTGTGTGAAATGAATGAATATTGAAAGAGGTTTTGTGGTCTCAGATGGAAATTTAAGCTGGAGCGAAGAATGCTTACACAAAGCATTCCGCGTGTTTCTGGCTTATTGGAAATGGACCTATTTTAATTTTTAATAAAAATCTAATCTTGAGACTAATTATCTCATTATTTGATGATAGATCATTTAGGAGAGGGAAAAGAGCTAAGACTTCTCTTTGAATGGCATCCCAGCTTGGCTTAAACTTGTTTTTTTCCTTAGATGTTCCCCTTGCCCCTCCCAGAGAGCCGTGTGTAGTATAATATTTTAAAGAGTACAAGCTCTATTGTTTAATTTTTCTAAACTTCAATTTGGCCTCAAATACATTTAGTGTTTTAAATCACAGCTATTATAATCTTGCTACTTTGCAGTACTGATTTTGTATGTAGAATTTTGAGATAAATGTGATCATTAGAGGGCTACTGCTTTGAAGTGCTTCTCCCCACCCTCTAATGGCAAGCTCTGCAAAAGAAAAAGTGAAAGAGGTAAACATTTTTCTGGGAGCCTGTTTTAAAGGTCAAGAAAACCCTGCTTCCTAGAAGCGAGGAAAAGGTCATCTTTCACCCTTCAATTTTTGTCCTTTTATTTCATTCTGCAAAAGTTCTTAGTGATGTCGCCATAGTCACTTGAGCAGAGATGCCTAATTTTCTTCAAGAAAATAGTGGAACTGATCTTGAGTTCAGTGCCTATTTTCGAAGGGAAATTATGAAAATTGCTCTGCCTGTACCTCCCTTCTGCATCTCCAAAGAAATGAAGAAATCTCTCCTACTCTGTTTCTTGTTCAACTCCTTTTCTATGTAATTGCTTCTTGGAGGAGCTCTAATGAAAGGCGAAGCAAAGTCGAGATTTGGATTTAGAAAGATGTTGTAATGGAATTTTCTGGCCTCGTTAATGAAATATGATTCTCTTGTGCTTTCCTCTCACCGAAAAACGCACCCCTTTCTCCCACCCTCCTGAAATTAACCCCATACATTTTCGAGAAGCCTTAGAAGAGGAGGATAAAAGGATTAGTTTGGCTAGAATAGATGGAATAGTGCTTCTCTATCCTTCGGGAATTAATGGCCCTCTTCCATTTTCTTTCAACTTTTAATTTGGTCATAATTTCAAACTTACCGAAAAATTGTAAGAAAAATAAAAATAATTTCTATACATCTTTCACGCAAATATTGACATTCTACCACATTTGCTTTCTCTCTCTCTCTCTCTCTCATTTGAGAGTAAGCTGCATAGATGGTGACATGGTGACATTTTTACCCCTGTAAACACTCTGTGTGTATTTCTTAAATAAAAGAGCATTTTCATTTTTAGCCACAGTGTAATTATCAAAATCATGACATTAACATTGATCCAATATTATTTTATAATTTCATCATAGTCAGAATTTATTCAAATTATGACAATTGTCCCATTAATCTGTAGCAAAAGAAAGTTCTAGATCACGCCTTGCATTCAGCTATTGTGCCTCTTTAGTCTCCTATAATCTGGAAGAATTTCTTAGTCTTTCTTTGTGTTTCATGCCCTTGGTTTTTTTTTGGGGGGGGGTTAATTGGGGAACAGCATGTTTTTCCAGGACCCATCAGCTCCAAGTCAAGTAATTGTTTCAATCTAGTTGTGGAGGGCACAGCTCCGTGGCCCATATGGGGATTGAACCACCAACCTTGGTGTTATGAGCACTGCGCTCCAACCACCTGAGCTAACCAGCCGTCCTGCCCTTGGTATTTTTGATGAGTGTAGGCTACTTAGCAGACTGCCCCTCAGTTTGAGTTTGCCTGGTTTATTAGATCCACGATGTGCATTTTGGGCAGAAATAGCACAGAAGCAGTGTCGTGTTTTTCTCAGGGGTACCATCCATGCAGGCACATGATGTTAATGTGTCTTATTCCTGGTGATGGTGACTTTCAATCATTGGCTAAGATGGCACCTGCCAGATTTCCACTGAGAAGTTGCTATTTTCTCCTTTCTAATGAATAAGTATCTTGTGGGAAGATACATTGAGACAGCGTAATAAATATCCTGCTACTCCTCTAGTTTTAACTTCGGTTAATGATTCTTAGTATTGTGACGGTTGCCAAATGCTGATTATCTAACGCCATCATTCCTTCTCCATTTGTTAGGGGAGTTTCTGATGCAAGGACTAACTTGGCCTTTTAATTTATTTCTCTGTGGATGTATGTGTGCATGTTCGTGTGGGCTTCTTATTCAATGGTTTATAATCCTTTGCTGTCATTATTTATGTTGATGCTCAAATTATCCAAGATTTGGCCAGTGGCGCCGTGAGTCCTCTTGGCAGTCTCTGGGACTCTGAGCATGCGCTTACTTTTGCCACAATAAGACGCTTGAGGCTTTTCTTGTGAGTCCCCTGCCCAGCCTTGGATTCACTCACATTTCCAAGAGGCCCTAGTTTTATTGTTTATTTTTGTGGGTGCTAAGTGTGCTCATTGCTGCAGGGGTGTCCTTCCAGGGCCCTCACCCTTTTATAAAAAATATCTTGTGATATTCTCTTTACCATCCTGAAATGAAATAAAACCACACATAGTTCTTAAAAAGAAAAAAAAAACCACCCTAAATATTCTTTAAAGGAGAAAATAAGGAAAAGTTCTGTGTAACAAAATTCTCTATTTCAGTAAGTAAATGCTTTGGGGGGCACTGTTACACTAGAAGACATAATGAAGTTGTCAAATGCTTGCATTACCTATCATGAATAGGTTTGGATATGAGAAAGACAATTTGATTAAACCTTATTGATATTCTCTCTCATATATATATGATATATATAATGATATGATATTATCTAGAATATTTTTAGAAATATTTGCCATTTTAAACAGTTTTTTCGTATGTGATCACTGTGTGTTGCATGGGCAACACCATGTGCCATCTGTGATGTAATGCTTCTGAAATATCGAACAGCTCTTGAGAAAATTCCAGGAAAAAAGAGCAAAGTATACTTTCCCTCTCTATTTGCATGATTGTTGCATTCCTGGAGAATTGTGGCGCTCAATTTAAATCACGTAGAAAATTCTTTTTGTTCAGATGTGACATGGAGTTGGGTTGTAGGCTCTCTCCAGGTTATATATAAATAGGCTCTTTCACTCTACAAAGGTGTGGCAGGACTGCCCAAGGCGTTGCAGCCTGGCATCCAGGCCCCTGCCCACCAGGTGCCCGTAATACTCCCTTCACTGTGACAACCAAAAACACCCCAGAAATTCCCCAGACCCTCCCTAGGTGGCAGTGCCCGTCTCACTGAGAACCACTGAGTGATCCATACAGAGGGGCATTTTCATCTCTCTTCCTTAGGAAACACAAATCCTGGTACATTGCTTACGGGTATTTAATCTTGAACACTTTCCAGAGGTATGGCTAACATTACAGGTTTCCCTGATTCGCACTTTACCTCCGGGATGAGGATGACCTTGACCTGTCTCCCTGCCTGGGCTCCCTGCCTTAGCGTCCACCTGAGGAAGGAAGGTTTGTGACCTCTCAGAGCACAGCGCCATCCTGCAGGCAGTCTTGTCATAACCTAGCTCTCCAGAGAGCTTAGAGAAAGAATCCTGGACGCCACAAGCAGACAAATGCCTCCATTGTACAGGTGAGGAAACAGGCCGAGGCAGGGAAAGAGACTTGGCCACGTCACACAGCGAGTCAGAGGTACTAATTAGGCCTAGAATTGAAGTTGGTATCAGAGAATAAGCAAATGTTAGGGACTGGAAAGGACCTGAGCGACCATCCCGGCCACGCCCCTCTGGGTGACACCACGCTACCCCTGGTCAGGTGACCAGGCTTCAGCCTGTATTTGACCATCTTCAGAAATGCATAGTTGAATGTTTTCCAATGCAATTCATTCCACCGTGGGACTGTTCTAAATTTTAAAATATTCCTGAGTTGAGACTTTTCTCATTCTTTCTTCCCCGTCCCCACTGGATGTGGTTTGGCCCTCTTGGTCCCATGGCACATGTATGTTCCCTGTGGGTTCTATGCCAACCATTCAGAAGTTTCAAAATTTTGTCCGCGTCTCCTGAGCTTTCCTAGCTCCAGCCTCTGGCATTGGACTTGGCACTGAGATTATTGGGGCGAACTAGCCTCATAGATCTTGTCCGTATGGAGCTTTCAGTGCAGTAGGAAGGCCAGTGCAACATGATGTGAGCCCACGGGCTGAGGCTCGATACCCCCGCTTCCCTTTCCATGTGGTATCCTGGAAAGCGCTCGGGTTCCGGGCTGGCTCCACTGGCGTTGACACTCCACAGCGAACGCGTGGCCTCGCACCGCTTCCTTCACTCTCTGAACTCTGTTTCCTCCTCTTTAAAACCCAAACAATGACTCTGCCTCATCGGGAAGACAGATCGCCTTAAAGCACCCAGCACTGCGGTGCCCCATCTATGGCCGCCTCCTCCTCTTGGTCTTTTCCTTCCTCCAGTGTGACACATTTGAAGCAACTTGTAGATATTTAGAAAGTGCTTAAAGCTCAGAAGGAAACGATTTCTTGGAGTGAAATTGCTCAGACTTACTCTGCTGCTCTTGTGTTTGCCCTTTGTTAGATAACCAGGGGACACTTTAAAAATGATACGGGGGCTGGCCGAGTGGCTCATTGTTTAAGAGTTGGCTTGGGAGTGCGAGCTCTGAGCAGCAGGGCTGTCGGTTTGGATTCCACATGGGCCAGTGATGCTGCGCCCTCTATAGCTAAGATGGCGAACAACAGCTCGACCTGGAGCTGGGCTGGAGATGGTGTAGGCTGCAGTGGGGCTGCAGTGGGCTGCCATGAGCTACTGTGAGTGGCCGGCAGCAGGCGTGAGCTGCCATGAGCTGCCGTGAGCCGCTGTGAGAGGCTGTCCAGTGGCTGGCGAGTGACTGCCTCACCTGGGAAGAGCGCAATGATAATACCAACATGGGCCAGTGAAGCGACGTCCTCCACAACTAGACTGAAGAACAAAAGGACAGCAGCTTGTCTGTTCCCCTTCCCCGATTTCCCAATGCTGTTTCCTCCCCCAATTCCCCAATAAACTCTTTAAAAAAAAATGATATGGGTGAAACACTAACAAGACCATGGCTATTTGGATTCAAGGTGAAGGCCAAGAGTAAATTGTCTCTCAGATTAATTGTTGTATATTTAGTGTTGAGACACATATTGACTAATGTCACCACTGACTAATATCACCATGTCACCATGCCTTATACATGGACATTATCATCGGCCACATTATTAACCTGAATACATATGAGTTCCCGTTGATACATTCTAATTTTACAAGTGTCCCCTGGTCATGTAAGCCTGGGAAATGCTGGGCCAGAGAGCTTTATCATAATCCTCATTAAATGGATGAAGACATCGATGCTGTGGGGTAACAAATCCTCCGTTTCTTGTTCATGCCTCTCTGTGGCTATTAGTCTATGGGATTGCATCCTGATATCCTGAGACGCTGTCCTGTTGAGGCTGTCGCACAGCTGTCCTCTGTCTGGATGTCACAGTGAGGTCTCCCCTAGAGAGGGCACCCTTTCCAATGTCAGTGTCAGGGGCCTTTCAGAGCTGTCAGGGCTCTCTTAGCCGAGCCCCTGGGGACTCTGCATGTGCAGCTAGGGCATGGGAAGACTGTCTCCCGCCATCTCAGGGTGCCCAGAGGAGCCCTTTCACACTGAGACGAGAGCATCTAGAAGCAAAGTGATGTAGCTGCACGCTCTTCTCTGTGTTTATATCCCTCTGTTCTCCTTGAGTTATTAATAAAGTTTTTAAAGCTTGTTTGCATCTGGGCCACGGGGAGCTAAGGAAAGGGGTGGAGCCCATACTTGGTTCAGAAGCATTAAAGGGGATCAAGCTCCCCTCCTGTCCTGAGTCCATTGTGGGGGGGGGGGCAGTGACTAGTGAGATACCCCGCCAGGGAATTGGATTTGGGGGAACAGTCGGGGAGCCTGCTCACACATGGAGAGATGGCCTCCACAGCCCCTCTGGTTTATGAAGGAACAAGGGAAGTTTTCTTACAGGTGACCACCCACGTTCAGTGATTGGCCAGAGGTCAGGAAGGGGGTGCTGGGCTAACGCTTCCAGTGAGCCATGAGAGAGCTTAGCCAAAGCCTTGTCCAGTGGCCACCCGCTCCCATTGAAATAAAGGGGGGGAGGGAAATGGACAGTGTTTATTTGAGGAAAAGTGGCTTGTAGAGCTGGCCTTCGGTGGCCCAGTAGGGTTCCTTTGTAAAACTCAGCCCAGCAGGCTTCCAAACTGCATCTCTTTCAGAACCCCGCAGGGCTTCGCAGAGATCAAAGGCGAGTCCAAGGCATTCCTTCCGCTCAGCGTCAACACCTTCAGCTTCTCCTTGAAATCTAAACCAGTGGTTGAAATCCACTACTTGCAGGAGATCCTGTTCTCAGCCTCCTGGTGTCAATGATCAGGCTGATGACTGTCTAGCTGCCCCGCAGGCACTTGGCTGCCGGGCCTGGCTCTCAGAGTAGATTGGTTTCTCGGTTTGCGGGTTTCCATCCAGTGCGTCTCTGGTGGAGACCAGAGCTCTTGCTCAGTGTGCTGAGCCAGGTGGGCCCAGCGGCAGGCCACGCCTTGGGCACTCAGGGCAGCAAGTGTCCAGGTCCACGGCCCTGGTCCCAGGAGTCATCGCAGACCTCCCCGCCCCGCCCCGCTCTGCTCTTTACTGTCTCACCTTCCCGACTTTTCGACCTGTTATTTCCCATGTGATCCATAGGTCATCAGACTTCTCTGAACCTCAGTTCCCTTATTTGTAACATTATTAAAAATGGTACACACACAAAGTCTACTAAAGAACAAAACAAAAATGTTTTAAAAAATAACAAGGAGTAAACAAAAAAGAAAAAAAACCAGTATTAGTTGATTTCTCATAGTGGACCTGTGAGGATTAAGTAAAATAATAAATGTAAGGCACATAGTAGGTGCTCATACATGATAGTCATCATTATATAGTATTAATTACATCTTGAAGTATTAAGCTGTGAGCCTTCCTCTAGGAATTGGTATATGAACCCTGAAAGATGATATGATTTAACAGAAAAAGTGTGGCCTTTGGGAGTTTGAACACATACCTGGGTTCAGATCCTGGCCCCCTGGTCTGACCTTGGGGAAATAGTTTATCCTTTAAGTCCTAGTTTCCTCACCTGCGATGAGGGGTGAAAGGTGATAATAATATTAGGTTGAACAATATGAAATTGCCAATATCTATGACTGTTTTGACCTATGAAAATGTCAACTTCATATAGCTCACCCTTTAAGCTTACCTCCTAAGGTTGCTTATAAGGATTGAAAATAATATATGGAAAAAAAAAAAAAGAAAAGAATATATGGGAAATACCCAACACAGAGCCTCTATCTTGGGCCTTCAGATCACTTAGGCAACTGTTGCAGTAATGTAGGTGAGAAACGCTGAGAGGAGAGAGGCTGGAAGAGGCGATACAAAGGAGGAATGTCAGAGTTTGGTGACTGGATGGGGTGGATGATGCGCGAGAAGGTAGAGCTGGGGTGACTCCGGGGCTCTGCTTGTGGACGTGGGTAGATGGTGCTACTATTTACGGACATAGGGAACAGAGGAGCGGGAGATTTGAGGAAAGAGACAGTGGATTTAGTCTTGGCCACGTGGAATTTCTGAAGCCTGTGGAGATGTCTAACTATATGTGTCTGGAGCCCAAGAGAAGTGTGTGCCAGAGGAAGAAAACAGGGGAGTCAGCTGCGTCCAGGGCACCCTTTAGCTGACGTCCTGGCAGTGGTTGGCATCACCTAGGATTAGCACTAGAAGCAATGTTACCTGTAATCCTGGACAAAATGTAACAACAGTAAACAAGTGAGACAGTGAATGGGGTTCTAACCAGCGTTTGCTGAGTCCGACTCCATGCAGGGTTCCATGCTAAGTGGGGACAGGCAGGGATGGGGGACCCTGGAGAGGGGGGTTATTTTCCCTGACTTTAAGGAGCTAGCAGTTGAGTCAACTCAGCCTCTTTTTCTGTAGGGTCTTGGACTGTGGGGAAGAACCTGTAGTTACTAAGTATAAGAATGAAAACGCTATTATTACCCATCTTGTAGGATTTGATCTCATGCATACACATTGATGAGTCTAGCCCGCTGCCTGGGCGGGGTCCCCCACACACTAATGCCTGGTGACTGTGGAAAGTCACACTCTTGCCCCCAGCCCCACCTTCCCCTGAATCCCGACTCAGGTTATACTGTCATAGGCCTGGCACTCATCAGTACTGCAAACAGTGGGCTGGCATTGAGAAGGAAGATGCCTGGTTTGAGAGATGCAAAATATGACATGGATGTTCTTGTATTTTTTTTTAAACTTCAGTGTGTAAAGTATGGCACTAATGGAAGAGGCATACAAGGACTGTGGTGCTGGGAAGGAGGAACAGCCAGTGCTTTTGATTATAATGTAGGCATGTACATTGGGAGGTGAGCTAAAGATTATTTCACCAGTTCATTAGCAAGAAAGCCTCAGTATTGGAAAAACGATTTTAGCTGGAAGGGGAGCTTACTCAGCAAACGAGTATTGCGTTCAGATGGGATCAGCTGTGATGCCTTCTGAGCTCTCAGTGGGAGACTGTGGGGAAGGAAGGAAGGCGAGTGAGGCCTGGGAGGCCAGGCAGGGAAACCAGGCCGGCTGTGGGTTGGACTCTGCCGGGTGGCCCAGAGGAGTGAGGAAAACGTGAGGCTGCCATCTAAGGGGACCAGGAAACAGCTGAGGGTCAGGAGACAGGCCCAGTGACCAGGGGCGGTGCTGGGCAGGCCTTCGGACTCCAGCCAAGTTGGTAGGCAATGAGCCTCAATAGAGAGTCTGGAATAGGACCAGGAAACGAAGGCAGAATAATAAATTATAAAGTAGAGTGAAATAATAAAAAACGGTGCTGTGTTAAGTCCAAATGCAAGATGATGTTTAACCCTCACAGCAGCCATAGGCACTGGGCCCGATTCTTATTTTTGACGGGCGGATACTGAACGCAGGCAAGTCACGTCTGTCGCTTGGCCAGCGGCCCATGGCTAGGAGGTGGCCGAGCTGAGATTTGAGCCCGGGTCTGTCTGATTCTAAAGCCCGTGCCCTGTGCTCTGCTGCTCCCCACAGACACTCAGATACATGGGCCCGGTGGAGGTGAAGGGGAGCTGCAGCCTGGTCAGAGCCCACGTGCAGCGTTAGGGCAACTCAGGAGAGAGGAGGAGGGGTGGGGAGGCCAGGCAGGGCCGACTGGCTGGGCTGGTGCACGGGCTGCCCTCGTGTTCTCACTCCCCTCGCTCGGCTCCTGCAGTGGGGGGCCAGGTGTTGAGGGGAGACCTGAGAGGTGCACGGGCAGCCTCACTACAGGGCTGGTTCCTTCCTCTTAAGCAGGATGTATCATCCCAGGTGTGTTTCTAGAATGATTTCCTGATTGTTCACAAACGAAGGGTGGATTATGGCCCCGTGAAGTTCCTGTTCACTAGAAGTTTGCTCCAGTAAATTGCCTTGACAATGGGCTGGGTTTGGGCAAAGCACGCGGAGAGGTTCCTCTTTGCTGCTTGGTTGTCCTGATCGGAAGGGCTGGCGTCCCTGAGAAGCCCCTGTGATGCTGTGTCACTTCCCAGATAAGTTTGACAGCATCTTCAAAGGAAAGGGCATCTGGGGCCCAGGTCGGCCGCCCCGGTTCCTCCTTCTGGCCCGGCGACTGCAGGTTTCTTCCTTCGCTCATTGGGCTTCAGTGTCTTCATTCTCCCTAGAATGGAGCTTTGAACAGTAAATAAGGCGCTAGCTGTGAGAAGTGGTGACGTTTATTGTAATAGCAAACAAGTGCGATGTTATTATTCAGAACAAGGAGGGACTACTCATTCCCCAGGTCTCTTCGGAAAGACCTCTTCAGATGCGTGCGTCAGTAATGGTGGAAGAACTTCAGGTTGGACATCTGAGATTGTATGTGGCTCTGCCACTAGCTGTGTAGCCTTGGGCAAGTCTCCAGTTTCTTTATAAAGTGTGTGTGTGTGTGTGTGTGTGTGTGTGTGTGTGTNGGGCCTGGTGGGGCTGAGTGCAAAGATACGAAGATAAAAGTATCTCTGTGGCTGTATAGGGTCCTTCCTACACCGCTGGCCCCAGCTCAGGTAGCTGTGTAGCCTTGGGCAAGTCTCCAGTTTCTTGTGTGTGTGTGTGTGTGTGTGTGTGTGTGTGTGTGTGTGTGTGTTTTGGGGGTAATTCCTTCCTGGGCCTGGTGGGGCTGAGTGCAAAGATACGAAGATAAAAGTATCTCTGTGGCTGTATAGGGTCCTTCCTACACCGCTGGCCCCAGCTCAGGTAGCATGAGTCCTGGTTGGCTTGGTAGGTATATTCCCACATCCATCTCCCTCCTTACTCTGCCTGCTAAACAGAAACTCCTACATCTCAACTGCTTTGAGTTTTCCCAAAGAACATAGTTGTCATGGAAAGAGCACAGACTTTCGAATCTGATCAGTGTGGTTTCAAAGTATTACTTTACTGCTCCTTGGCTGTGTGACCTTGGCCCCGGGAGTCCACCTCTCTGAGCCTCCATTTCCTTGCAGGTTGTCATGAGGATTCGGTAAATCGTGGCTGTATAGCACAGAGCGCCGACCGTGGGTTCCATACATGGAGTTTTCCCTTCCCTCTTTCTTTCGCGTTAAAATAGCCTTGTTTCTACAGAAGAAGCTGGTTTATCTGGCGATCTGGCGATTAGACCTCTATTGACTGATCTTCCTGGGGCTCAAAAATGCCTTAGTAATCAAGCTTCCTAGTAATTCCACTTTGGAAAAGATTTATTGAGCACCTACCCTGCTACCTACTGGGAATAGCGAGTAAAAGAAGGCATGGTCTTCATCCCCAGTTAGCACATAGTTAAACGGGGGAGACATCATCCCAATAAACAATGATAAATAGCCACTGCATGTGAGCCCCGCACTTCACACGCTGTAACTTTTGTAATCCTCACAACAACCCTATGACAGAGGCATTACTGTGACCATTGCTCCCGTTTTTCAGATGAGCAAACTGAAGCACAGAGGTCAAATTATTGAGGGTTGTATAGCTGCGGCAGCAGCGCTGGGCTTTCTAGCACTGGAGGCAGTCCAGTGTCAGCGTCCACATACCTAACATACCTAAATATGTAGCTATAACACAGTATAGCTCGAAACTTAAAGACATATATGTAGTTATATTACAGTCTGATAGAGATGTGCTGTAGAAAGAAAGGTCAGGTGCCACTGCCGTGGGAGAACAGAGGACGCGAGTGGACGTTGTGCCTGGAGGGTTGTAGACCAGGAAAGGATTCTCAGGGGGAGCCTTTGAGCTGGGCCTTAGAGGATGAGTAGGAGTTCTGCAGGCAAAGAGGTGGGAGAGAGGTCTAAGGGAAGCACGCACAAAAGTGCAGAGGCTGAAAGACTTGTAGGGGGAGGGGCAGGAAATGCGGCTGTTGAGGGAGTGAGAGCTAGCCTGCCCCGGAAGGGGGGCCTCCTAAACCTTGCCGAGGAGTTGCATGAGGTGGTTGGCTACAATTCCTTGGGGATCATTCGTGTTAGTTCCTTTAAACTGTTCAAGTAAACCCAGGGTACTTACAAGTGATAAAACGGGCAGGGATTTTGTTTTGCTTTTCTTTTGCCACTTAGTCTTTAATTAGAATTGTTAAAAGCTGAGGAATGGTGAAAATGGTTGACTTCGCAGTGGCAGGTCCTGCAGCTCTCCCAGGGACCCGCGGCTGCCCCACTGACCACCGGGCTGAGCGGCTGTTTGGATACCCTTCCTCCAGTTCAAGACACTCCACCTCAGAGTTTAAAACCAGAGTCATACCCCCTGCCAGACAGTAATTCTTATTTTGCCAATACCGGGAGAGTTGCTGTATCAAAATTAATCATCTGTATGAGATATTGGACGACGCAGTCAGGTTCCAATGACCAGCAAGGCGTTTGAGGAATGAGGTTATGAAGTCCTATATTGGCTCTGAGGCTGTAGGTGCTCAATTCATATTCAGTCAATGAGGTGCACTCCTCACCTCCCCCTCCCCGCCAAACCTGCTGCTTCTCCTGTATCCCCTACATGCCCCCACATTGCTGCATCGCTCCCTCTCTTTCATGCTTTGTCTCCATCCAGTCACCAGGCGCCCCTGAATCTCCCTGTGTCATTTCCCATCCCAACCCCACTGCCCCTGCCCCAGCTTAGGCCTTCAGGACTTCCTCAGTCCCCATATCCTCCGGCATCTAGTCTCAGTCCTTCCAAAGCATCCTCCTCAGCAGGTAACATGGGCACCATGTTACCTGCCAGTGAAAACCCACCAGTTGCCTATAGATCAAGTACAAATACAAGCGTTTTGTGATCTTTTCTTCCCGCCCCAGCCTCTCGTACCCAGGCGTGCCCATTCTGGAGGCTTCAGCCACTGCCCGGGGGCCTGATGACGCAGATTTCTCTCCCCAGCTCCAGACGCACCTTTCCAGAGGACTACAGAACCTCTCCAGCTGCGCGTCCTCTAGGCCCCACCTCCCCCAGCTCCCCCTAAACCTCTCTCACTCCTCCTATATGCCCTGTGAATGGGACACCATCCACCTAGACATTTGGAAATTTCCTACGTGCTCCTGTCTCCCTCACTAGCCACCCAGTTCTGTTGATTTTACCTCCCAAATAGTTTTCAAACCAGCCTCCGTCTCCCTGACCCCACCGCCAGCCTCAGTTCAGGCTCCTCCTCCCTGCCCCTGACCATCTACCCGCTCCAGCCAGAAGAATATTTCTAAGTACACATCTAATTAACTTGCTTCCTCCTCAAAACCCTTCAGTGACTCCTCGTCACTGCAGGACATTGTCCAAGCTCCCCAAAATGATACCTAAGGCCCTTCCCTGTAGGTCCTGCCTCACACATATCCCTCATTCATTCTGGACACTGGCTCTGGACTGCCGGTGTTTAAATCCTGGCTCCACGTCCTATTGGCTGTGTAACCTCTGGCAAGTTACTTAACATCTCTGGGCCCCCATTTCCTTATCTGTCAAATAGGGTTGTTGAGGATTGAATGACATAGTCCACACAGAGTGCTTATGACTGCCTAACCCGTAATAAGTGGCCAGTAGGTGTGTGCTAATGTTATTGATGTCGTCATGATCTGGCCCCGGCGGTCCCGCAAGTGAGACTTCAGTGTACTCCCCACTCCTCTCTGCTCTCCAGCCATCAGGGCTATTCTCAGTTCCCCAGACATATCCCGCTCTCTGCTGCCTTCATAGAGCCCCATTGCGGCAGCATGTTACTGGCTCAGCTCTTCCTCTCGGCCTCGCCTGTCTACCTCCCCCTCTGCCCCTTCTGTCCCTCAGTAACCTAACTGCAGACTGCTTCCTTCTCAACTGACTCAGAGCTCACCTTGAGCACTGGCAGTAGGGATTTGCCCTGGATTTGAGGCTTGGTCCTCAGAGGCTGGCGGGGAAGGGGCTGGCCCCTGCGCCCTGTCCGGCATGTGCTCTGTGACATCTCTGTTCACCCAGAGGCCTGTTTTGGCTTAAGATCTGCTGCCTGTGCCTGTGACACCAAGGGTCTCGATTGCTGAGATTGGATGCAAAGCCACCTGAGTGACAGAGGGCTATTCTAACTGACTCTGACTCCTTGGTATTGTAGACCTAGTATTTCTTCAGAAACTGTCCTCTTTCCTACCCCTCACTGCTAATAATGCTTTGTGGCTTGGTATTCCAGTTGCTGAATTTCTCTCTCAAAATATTTTACCTTGCTTTCCCCTGATGCCCAGCCGACTTCCTCAAGTGCATCATAAATCTCCCATTCCGATCGCCTGCTCTTGTAGATTATCCCAACGCGCTGATCACAGCAGCTCGGCATGAACCCTCCGCTGATTAATGTCACTTGCGTGTTTGTAACACAGCCTTCAACTGTGGTGATGTCAAGATAAATCATTGTTCAGAACCCGCTAGCTGGCGGAAGCCAGGGACCTTAGTGTGACCCCCTTTATTTTCTAGGTGAGGACAACAAAACCCAGGAGGTTAGGTGACTTTCTCAAGGTCACAATGTTGGAAATTACCTGACTAAATTGGGACTAGAGTCCAGATTTTCTGTCTTTTGCGTCAGTACTCTTTCTGATTCACCAAAAACTATTCCTTCTTCTTTTTTTAAAAATTAAAAGTCTTTTCAACTTCACAAAAATTGTGGGAACATATGCATAACATAAAATTTACTATCTTAACCATTTTTAAGTGTTCAGTTCAGTGGCATTAAGTACATTCACATTGTCGTGCAGCCATCACCACCATCCATCTCCAGAACTGTTTCATCGCCCCAACTAAAGCTCAACCCATCAAACACTAACTCCCCATTTTCCCTCCCCCAGCCTCTAGTGATCATTCTGCTTTCTGTCTCTACGAATTTGACTATTCTAGGGACCTCATATGAGTGGAACCATCCAGTATTTGTCCTGTTTTGTATGATGACTTATTTCACGTAGCATAATGTCCTCAAGGTTCATCCATGTCCTAACATGTGTCAGAGTTTTTATGGCTGAATAATTTTCCATTATATGAATATACCATATTTTGTTTATCTATTCTGTCAATGGACGCTTGGGTGGCCCTCACCATTGGCTATTGTGACTATTGCTGCTATGAACATAGATATACAAATACCTGTTCGCCAAAAGCTATTCCTTACGAAAATCTTTATATTTAGAGGCACTTCCTGCTGCCTACTATTGCTGCTAATATTTTTTGTTCCTAATGGAACCTTTGGAAAGTACAAACTAGCTGAATGAAGAATATAAGCATCACTGATACTTTGTGGGCATGTATTTCTATGATTTCATATTCGTGTTGCCCATAATTTTAAAAGTTGTATGCAGAACGGAGAGAATTTTTACAGGGAGGCTAATCTAGGTGGTAGGGAGAACACTTGAAAATATTGGGTTGTTGGAAAAGTCATGACACATTTTTGCAACGGAAAACATAGAAAAAATACGTCATGACTTTTCCGACAACCCAATATATGAGACAGAGAGTATGAAAACTGAATGTGACCTTGGTAACCCTGGCATTTTAGAGATGAGTTCATCCAAAGCATGATCTTTCCTTAACATCACCACAGCTTTGTAGGGGTGCTTCTTTAAGACCATTTTAACATCTTCATAGAGTTACTGCTAAGAAGAGGCAGAATTTTGAATGGCGGGGGGTAGGGGTGGGGTGGGGGTGAGGTCTTTCCCAGTTACATTTCTTAAATATCCACTAGGGGGCAGTAAAACACACATAATTTTTGTAATGGGCTGGATGTGTGCCAAGCAATCCGGCCACCACATCCTCTTGGTATCTCTTTCAGCCATCCATGCATACAGTTACAAGGTAATGGGTTTCCCGTCTAACAGCAGGCTTGGGTAGAAATGGAGATACCATCAGCTTAGCCTAAGTGCAGGTCTTCCAAACGTTCAGGCTAACATCAATGCACAAAACTTCATTCAATATGTTGATCCCAGATTGTATTTTCATTTAATTCACATTAGTCCAGTGATTCTCAAATCGAGTGAACATCAGAATCACCTGTCATGCCTTTTCCAAAACACACATGCCCAGGTCTCATCCCAGCTCTATTAAATCAGAATGCCTGGGGTTGGGGCCTAGTTATACAGATAGACTATATTTAGATTCTGGTCGATGACTGCTTGCTAAGAACCAATGCATTCGTTTTTAACTTTAATAACTTTAATAGCTGGGGGGAACGGGTCACCCTAGAGTAAAACCTCAGAGGAGAGTGAATATGAAATTCTGGAAAACCTTTCTCCCTTTATAAAATAGAAGTCGCGGAAGGGTCTGGTGGCTATAGGAACCACGTTTGACACAGCGATGAGGCTTTCCCATAGATTGCACCAGAAGCCCAGACAGAGGATCTGGAGTGGGGGCAGTCCTCGCAAACTCAGGATCTATGTTTAGAGTTACAAGAAGGAGGGGCCAGGGGCCAGACTCCAGTGTGAGGACGGAGCTCAGATACCAGTACTGTCTGCTGTAATAAGAGGCTCCTTCCTATAGTAGTTAGGAAAAAGGAGACCTTTCATTTTTATCTTCCCAGAGGTAAAAATGGCCCAGAGAGCCTACTGTGAAGTCAGAAGACCTCAGTTCTCATCCTAACCACCCCCTCCCCACCCCTTTGGCCAGTTATGGGACCCAAGGCAAGTCGTGTCACCTTTCCAAGCCTCAGCTCCCACATTTGAATTATGAGAGGATTGGGTGACGTTGAACTCTGAGGATCCTAACAGTTCTCAAAATTCAGTGATTCTGTTAGTATTAATAATCCTGATTTGTATAGCACTACTCAGGCGAAGAGCAGAAGAAATATTCAGTAATGCAATGAATGGCAGAGACTATTGACCATGTGGTTTAATTCATTTAAGGCATATACACTGATTTCAAAGGAGAAAATATTGCTCTCAAATAATATATTGAACTGTTAGTATCTTCAGCATAGCAAAATCTTTCCAGAGGGAGAAATTACCCATCAGGACAAGCCTGACATTTTTCACTTCCTGATCCATAACTGCCATTTCTCCTGCACACGTGTATTTACTGTAAAGGGCCGAATGTATGAATGCTGTAGATGAATATTAAATAACTACATAAACGTCAAGGTCACAGTTGCAAGAAAGGCTCAGTGGAGGGCTCTGGGAGGCTTGCATTGATATCCGGAGAGGCTCCATCCTCGAATCTTGCTGACAAGGGGAAACAATTGATGTGGACCATTATTAAGGCTTTAAGTGTTTCTCCATTGTTAAAGATCTTTTACAAGCCTGGAGTAACTGATAGTGTCCAAGGAATTGGCAAAACTTCACTTAGAAATATAGGCTGGTCAGAGGGATAAGTAAAACGCAGGGTGCAGGTATCCTGAGTTGGGCTTACACAGCAGAGGTGGAGGCCAGGGCGAGGGCAGTGCTGGGGCACGCCGCCCCCTCTGAGTTACGCACTTCAGAATGGACAGAAGCCCCCTTCTCTGGCTCTTACATGCCAAGCGCTGCTGTGAGAGTGGCTCCATCTCTCAAATCCACCTTTAAATATCCTCCAGTTCTCCCCGCCTCTCCTGTGCAAACCTCCTCTCCTGACATTCAGTCCATCTTTGTAGCTGACAAAGGATGTGACACGCATCCAGGGGAATTGGGCGCGTATGAATTACGTAGACCCAGAGACCCAGACTGACTGTCTGGACTGGTCAAGTGCCCTGGGTAATTCTGTGAGTGTCCTGCTGACCTGGAGCGAGGAGAAGAGCAAATATTGTGGATGACAGAAAGATCTCAACAGACTGAAGGATTGGCCATGTCTACTGGATAAACCTAATAAGAGATATAAATGATAACACTGACATTTTCCATGTACAAGTTCTGTGTTTGGTATTGTGCTTGGTCCTTTGCACCTTTTAGTTTATTTCTTCTTTCCAATGACCCAGTGAGGATTGGTTTTGTATCCCCACTTTACAGATGAGGAAACCGAGACTGGTAGTACAGAGGAAGGTGCAAGCACGTTAGAGTCCTTGATCTAGATTCCAATCCCAGCTCTGCCCCTCAGTTTGCCAGCAAATTACTTGACCTTTGAAAAACAGCAACAGCTAGGTTTTAATGGCTGCCTTGTATGTGTCAGGTTCTGTGGGCTTAGCCCTTTGCATTATTACCTCGTTAATCCTCAGAACAAGCTTTTGCCTATTTTACAGATGAGGGAGGCACAGATAATGTAAGTAACTTGCCCAACGTCACACAGTAAGTAGCAGGGCCAGGTTCTGAGCCCAGGCAGCCTGACGACACCCCCACGCTCTTAACAACCGCTTACCTCCTCCATTCCCTGTATTATGAAAAGAGAACCACCATACTTCCTGTGAGGGTTAGAGGAGACAACTTATGACAAGTGTCTAATATGGTACCTGGCACATAGTAGGCACTCATAAATAGTACTACATCATCATCATCACCAGTTACATGACTTACTCAGGGTTTTAGCTAATAACTAGCAACGATCTGAGATTCGCTCCCAGGCTTGGTGACAGATCTGCTGCACTTTCAATCTCCCTCCTGGAGGACAAGATTGAGGGCAGTCCTTAGGTCACGGTGTCATTGTCTAGTACAGTGTTAACCTCGCTGGCAGGTGCTCCGTGAAAACTTACGCCGGCAGGGCTCATTTTGTCACTCATTCACCAAACATTTGCCAATGTCCTGTCCTGTCTCGGGGATCCGGAGAGGAAAAGAACACAGTGCTAACCCTTCTTTTTCCCTCCAAGGTACAAATGGTGAAAGATGGTGACCCCTCCTGGAAGCCCACTTTTATTGTGAAACCTGATGGTGGTTGTCAGGGTGACGGAATCTACCTCATTAAAGACCCCAGTGACATCCGCCTGGCGGCGACCCTCCAGAGCAGGCCGGCGGTGGTCCAGGAGTACATCTGCAAACCTCTCCTCATTGACAAGCTCAAGTTTGATATTCGTCTGTATGTCTTACTGAAGTCCTTAGACCCCTTAGAGATTTATATAGCCAAAGACGGACTCTCTAGATTTTGTACAGAGCCATATCAGGAGCCCAACCCCAAAAACCTGCATCACATCTTCATGCACTTAACCAACTATTCACTGAACATCCACAGTGGGAACTTTGTCCATTCGGACAGCGCTAACACAGGCAGCAAAAGGACCTTTTCTAGCATCCTTTGTAGGTTGTCTTCCAAAGGCGTTGACATCAAGAAGGTCTGGTCTGATATCATCTCCTTGGTGATTAAGACTGTCATTGCCCTGACTCCAGAGCTCAAAGTGTTCTACCAGCTGGACATCCCCGCAGGGAGGCCAGGGCCCACGTGCTTCCAGGTAACCGTCGCCAGTTCTCAGCTGAGCTTTCAGCCTTGATGGGGCCTGAAGAGGGGTCCCCAGCCTTGTGTGGGAGGAGGGGTTGGGGTGGGACGGCTACAGGTGGGAAGGGGTGGTTGCTGGTGTGGGCTTTGATGTTAAACTGGGGCCCAGCTTGCAGCTCTCTATTTGCTAGCTGTGTGATTTGGGGTAAGCTGCTTCCCTTTTCTCATCTGTAAAATGAGACTCATAGTACCTCCCTTAAAGGATTCTTGTAAGAATTAAACGAGACAACATATGTAAAGCACAGTGCCATTCATTCATTCATTCATTCATTCTTTTGACAGTTTTTACCACCTGCTTAGTAGGGACCAGGCACTGTCTGATGTCCTAGTGAGACAGTAAGTCAGGTCCCTGTGGGAGACAAATAATTTAAAAAGCAGTTAGTATAAAGCATCACAAGTGCTAGAATGCAGTAGGAAATGTTCTGGGCACTGTGAGATTGTGGGGCTGTCTAACGTTTTCTGGGTGAGAGTGAGGGTGATCTGGGAAGGCTTCCTGAAAGAAGTGGCAGTTAAACGGGAGCCTGAAGTAAGACTTACATGAACCAGGCAAGACTGGATAGGGCTAGGGGAGACAAGGTATTGTAGGGGAAGACATGTTTGCAGCCCTTGGAGAATGAGGAAAGCACGCAGTGTTTGAGAAACTGAAAGAAGTTCATTGTGATTGGAGGGTGGGGCTTCAAGCAGAGATGTGAAGAGAGGTGTGGGAAGATGAGGTGGGGCCAAGTCATGGAGAGCCGAGGGCAGTGGGGGCCGCTGGAGGTTATTAGCAGGAGACTGATGAACTCAGATTTGCATGTTACCAAGAACAACTTGGCTGCAGGAGGGTGGGGGATGGATTGAGACTAGACTGGGGCAAGGGAGGTGACCAGTGAGCTGATGGCTTTCATACAAGCAAGAGATGATGTTGGCTTGTTTTAAGGTCTTGGTAGAGATGGTGGGAGTAGATTTGAGAGCCACTGAGGAGGTAGAATGACTGGACTTGGAGGATGGGGCTGGGAGAGAGTGGAGGGATGGTGGCAGTGAGGGGCGGGGAGAAGCAAGAGTGAGTGGCAGGTGGCTTAGGCACTTCCCCCTTTTGGGGGGAAGGTCGAGAGTTGGACTTGAACATGTCTTTGAAATACCTGTGTGACATCCAAGTGGAAAGGAAGTAGACAAATGGACATTTGGGCCTGAAGTTCATGTGCGAAAAGTCTGGGCTGAAGAGAAAGATTGAGAACTCAGATGGTGACTGACGCCAAGAGAGGCTGCCAAGTGAGACGGAGGCCAGAGAAGACCCCTGTGGGGACCACAGTTTAAGTAAGGGACAAGCAGAGGAGGGGGAACCCAGCAAAGGAGGCCAAAAAGAAGTGGCTTGGGATATAGAAGGGGTATCAGGAGAGGTGCCACCCTAAATGCCAAGGCCGATGTGCTTGGAGAAGCCCAGGCGGGGCTCAGCCTCGGCAAGTGCTGCTGTGATGTCACACGAGACCAGAGCTGAAGCTGTCCCTTGTACCTACTGACTTCAGTGAGACTTGTCTCCAGCGGAGTGATGGGACAGGGGTCAGAGCGTGGGAGGGAGGGGAGTGGGAACAAGGGCGGAGCGTTCTTTCAGGTCGTTCGGCTGTGAAGGTGGGGCGAGTGGGGTGGGGGGATGTTTAGTCCAGGCCCTCAGGAGACACACAGTTTCCTGCCACCAGCTAAGTCAGACGGGAAGGAGATGATAAGAAGGGGTACCTCTGGGACCCTCTCCATCTAATCTTTAAAATGATGATTTTGTAGCAGTTGTATATAAAAAAAAGAATACACAGAACAATGTGGAAACTACGAAGCAG
Source organism: Hipposideros armiger (assembly GCF_001890085.2). Classification (NCBI taxonomy): domain Eukaryota; kingdom Metazoa; phylum Chordata; class Mammalia; order Chiroptera; family Hipposideridae; genus Hipposideros; species Hipposideros armiger. Next base: position 437,653 of record NW_017732230.1, read on the forward strand.
AACAACAAAAGGATTATCCGAAATTCACCTCCCAACCCAGAGCTCCAATACTGTGCTTCTCCCCATTGCGTTCTCCACTCACCCCCGAGGCAACCATTACCCTGAATTTTATGTTTATCATTTCCTTGCTTTAAAAACACTTCTATTACCCACGAATGTATCCCTAAACAACGTGTCGTTTTGCTTTGCTTATGTTTGCGCTTTATAAAAACACTATGGTAAAGTGTGTAGATGTCGGCAGCATGGTCTCCCACCACCTACCTGTTCGTGGGGGTCGTTGGTATCGTTTCATTTGCACTGCTGTATATCCCATTGTAAACATGCACAATTTGTTCATCAGTTCTTCTGACAATGAACATTTGGGTTGTTTCTAGCCCTTCATCAAAGACTGGCAGGAAAGTAACAGTAGTGTGGCGCTAGAGGGAGCAGGGAGGCAGTGAGGCAGCAGGAGGGGAGGCTGGTCGTGAGGTGCACCCCAAAGCCAGAGAGGCTACCCCGGGAGCTGGGCCCCAGTCAGCAGGGTTTCAAGGGAGGCTGGTGGAACGCTTTGGAGGGGTCTCCAGGTAGTGATCAGTTCCAGGAGAGGCTAATTGTCATCCAGGGGCCTGTCCTTAGGCACTTGGACCCCAGGCCTCGGCTCCCAGCAAGCACGTCTAGCTCAGCGCTCAGGTACGTGGCTTAAGGCATGAGAAAGGGTCAGTGGGCAGGACTAGAGGTAAGACCAGAAAAACCAGGTCCTGGCCCGAGCCAACAAAAGGTTAGGGCAAAGGTGACAGTTGCAACGTGGAGGCATCCAGAGGTCATGCCGGGGGACTGTGCGGTCACATCTGTTTGACAGTGATAGCTATTCCAGGAGTATCATGTGGGCCTGGCATGCGTGGCCAAGCCACAGAGCCCTGGCACCGTGAGAGTGCAGGGTGGAGGGCAGCGGTTGTCTTGCTATGGACAGGCTGTCTGGGGCAGCCATCGGAGTGGAAGCGGGGGCCCAAGCTGTGGGTAACCGGAGGGCAGACAGGGAGGGAGCCGCTGGTTTGGACAGATCGCATTGAGCAAATGGAACTCCAGTCCTGTGACCATTTTCCATTGCTTGACCGCACTAAGTGCTTCCAGGCCTGGGGCCTGGGGAGGAGCGCAGCGCTAGAAGTAACCTCCAGGGGGCGCGCTTCCTCTTTCCAGCTGTGTGACCTTGGGCTAGTGTCTTCACCACCCTGAACCTGTTTCTTTCTCTGTGAATCCCCTGCACTCACTTTCCTACCTGCCTTCTTAGGAGCATTTTGAGGTAATGTAGGTAAAAATGTTTTGACAAGGTAGGAAGTGTTAGATGTTTGAAATGTGTTTTACCATACATCTCAGATTCACACTGATTGAGAAAATAGTATCCCTTTTTCCCTGGAGTCCTCTCTTGCTTTCTTTATTCTTACCACTTGTTAAAACACTTGTTAGTTCGGATCTCAAACACCTAAACTAACTTGGAACCCAAAGATTTAGGGGCAACGTATAGTTCTGCCATTGATTTGCTGCCTCAGTTTCCTCATGCGCCTCACAGGGTTGCCGTCCAACTCGCATGAGAGAAAGATTATGAAGGGCTTTTCCAACTGTAATGTTCTTTGCATATATAATAACATTTCTTTGCTAGGAAGCCCCTTTTGCTTGTAGCCTGGGCCTGGCCCAGACTGCAACATTCCAGAACATAAACCCTAGCCAACAAAATTACATTTATTTCAAACATGTGACTGTGACCCCTTTCCCATCGTAGCCACAATAACTACTTGGGAAATTGTCATGGCCCATAGCAACTGCTGGCACAGCTCAGGCTATGGGCAGCTTTCCTGTAATCTGTTGCCTAGAAACGTGGCAGCCCTATCCTTCTGGTCTTTCCCCCCTGTCATTGCTCAGGCAGCCCCCAGCAACATATCCTCGTGCCAGTCTTCTTGAGGGCAGCAGTGTGACCTTGGCTGAAACAGTAAGGGCCATCTGGGTGTAGATGATTCATGTGGCAGAAATGCACACTCAGAGGAGAGGTTTCCAGCTCAGCTTTCAAGAACATTCTATCCCAGTTCCATTGCTTGGTCTCTATCTTCTTCTAGCTCCTTGTCTAATTCTCTTCTAGGTCGTGACCCTTCCCCCAGATGTCTGGAGGAGTCACCTTCCCTAAATCCTAAGGTGCTTCTCCTCTTTCCTCGGTTTTCTTTAACTTCCTCCTCCCCCTTCAGCCCCAGGCTCCCTAAAGGCAGGAGGCAGAGAAGCTTGGGTTTCGTTCTCCAGCGCCCTGAGTTTGAGCTAACCCTCGCTCCTTCCAGCAACTCTAGCTGGTGAGCTTGGCAAGTTAACCTCTCTTCACCTCCGTTTCCTTTTCTGCAAATGGAGATAATATTTGTATCTACCTCACAGAGCTGTTGCAAGATCGAATGAGAGAAAGCCATGTAGGACATTTGGCACAGTACCGAGCACATAGTAATCACTTAATAAATGACAGTTTTTGTTATTATTGCGTGGTGTGTTATTTGTAACAACAGTTCTCAAACTTGTCTATGAGGAAGTGCCTTGACATTAATAGGAAACCATGAAATTGTCGCATTTTAAACATAATGGAATGCCAGCGTTCCAAGGAATATAGTGTGAGAACCAAGTCCTTAGCCTGGCATTGGTGGCCTCCCAGCCTGGCTCCAGCCTCGCTTCCCTGTACCCTCCCTGAGCCCAGCGGGCCTGCCAAACAGAGCTGATTCCTGTTTGTTAGATACAACTTAACGCTTTCCCAGTTCTGCTTGCTTGTTCTCATGGCCTGCCATGCTCTCTCCTATTCTCAGTAGTATTTTTTGAAATTCAATGCCTCCCAACAAAGTGCTGCTCAGATCCCACCTTCTCTGTAAAGCCGTCTTGACCACTCCTGATATTTAGGCTGTTTTCTTCCTTTGGACTCTAACACATTCCCTGGGCGCCTGCTGAGATGAGTCCTGAGCTCGTTTGGGGGCATGTGGTTATGGGTAAGACACAGCCCCTGCCCCTAAGAGGAGCATAGTTGAGTGCGGAAGACGGACACAAGGGAATTAAAATTCCTTGTAATAAATGTTGTAAGAGGGCCTATGCAGGAGAGCACAGAACAGGGTGAAACTAAGTTTGCCTAACCCAGTCAGGGAAGGCTTCCCAGAGGAGGAGATGCTTAAGTGGGAGCTTACGGCATGACAAATTTGCCAAGCAGGAAAAGGTGAGGGACACCACACTTTCCTGGTTTCCCTCCTATGTCACTGGCTGCTGCTTCTCAGCCCCGTCTAGACTCGGCAGTGGACATCCTCAGGACTTGGTCCTTAGCAAGTTCTCTTACCTGCAGTCAGTCCCTAAATGATCTCATCCAGCCCGTGGCTTTAAGTATCAGCTATGTGCCATTGACTTCCTAAATTTGTATTTTTAGTCTTGACCCCTCCTTGAGTTTCAGACTATTATAACCAGCTGCCCACTTTATCCCTTTACTTGGATTTCTAGTGGGTATCTCCCAGTCGACGCGTCCAAAATCAAACTCCTGATGTCTCTCCCAAGTCTGTTCTTCCATTGTCTTTCCTGTTTCAGTACACGAATAGCATTCAATCAGTTACTCAGACCAAAAACCTGAGTCATCCTTATTTCTTATTTTTTCGTCCTTCCCACATCCAATCCATAAACAGCTCTTGAAAATAGACTTTAAAATGCATCCTAAATATAACCACTTCCATCCAGCTCCACTGCTCCCATCCTAGTCTAGGCAGCCATCACCTTGTGTTTGTACCACTGCAGTAGCCTCCTAATTGATGTCCCTGTTTCCACTCTTGCTGTCTATAGCCGATTTTTCTCACTATAGCCAAAGTGATTCTTCTAAAACATGTCAGATCAATTGACTTCCCTTGTGCAAACTTTCCAATGACTTTCTCATTGCACTTAAAATCCTGGCTCCTAACTGTGGCCTCCAAGGTGCTATGTGGTCTGTCCGTTGTCTTTCTGTCTGACCTCATCGCCTGCCACTCTCCCTCTTGCTTACTCCTCGCTGTTCCTCAAAAGTGGCCTTTGTTCTTGCTGTTCCCTCAGTTCGGAGTGCTTTTACTTAGCTCTTCAAATGACTTATTTGATCACTTCATTCAGTCCCTGTTCATATGTCACCTCCTGAGACTTTTACTTCTGATCATGATGGAGTAACAAAGACTGGACTTAACCTCCTTCTGCAAACAACTATAATACACTACAAAAGACATGAAATAAATGTTTTCAGACTTTGAACAACAGATAGTTCAGCACTGTGATCCCTGAGAAAGAGGGGGAAAAAATGAAAGTAAGTCTTACGGTTGCCTCAGCTTTCTGTCGAGCAATTTCTGGAGCATGGGCACTGGGAAGGGAAGCCTAAACAGGGCCCTCTGACCTCCATGAGTTGAGATGGAGATCAAAGTTTGGGAAGGCAGAAGTGGCTGAAAAGGAGGGAGCTAAACTATGTAACTATGTACAAAATTTTAAAAGAAAATATGAGTTTAATGAAGAGAGAAATGGCAGCTATTAAAAAAAAACAAATGGAACTTTTAGAGAAGAAAATTCAATATCTAAAATGAAAATTTCACTGGATGGGATTAATAGCAGATTAGACACTGCAGAAGAAATGATCAGTGAACTTGAAGACATAGCAACAGAATCTACCCAAAAGGAAACAGAGAAAGGACAATGTCGGGAAAACTAAATGAACAGACCATCAGTGACCTATAGTACAATAGTATGTGGTCTAACATATGTGTAATTGGAGTTCCCTGAGCAGAAGAGACAAGGAAGATACAGAAAAATATTTGAAGAAATGGCCCAAAGTTTCCAAATTTGACAAAAGCTATAAGCCCACAATCTAAAAAGCTTAAGAAACTCCAAGTAGGAGACACATACATACACACACATGCACACATCAAGGCTTATCATAATCAAATTATGGAAAACCAGTGATGATAAGAAAATCTTAAAAGCAGCTAGAGAGAAAAAAGCACATCAAGTTCAGAGGAACAAAGAATACACAAAAAGTTCTCATCAGAAACCGTGCAAGCCAGAAGACAATGGAATGACAAAGGTCACCTCCTTAAATAGGCCTTCCCTGACCATCCTGTTTAAACCACCAACACCTCCCTCTACCCACTGCATCACACTCTTATGTTCTTACCTTGCTTTAATTGTCAACTTGCATGTGGTCTCCCTCTACTAGAATGTAAACTCCCAGAGGGCAGGATGTTAAAACATCCTTTGTCTTGGACACTTCTTCATCCTCAATACCTAAAACGGTACTTAATATTCAATAGGTGCTCATTAAATATTTGATAAATAAAATTGTCTTCCAGGCAAAATAGTATAAAGGCAGAGAGGAGTAAAGCATCCTAGAACTACTAATAGTTGAGCACAGTTGGAGCCCACGATGTGCAGTAGTGAGTGGGAGGAAATAAAGCTGGAGTGGGAGACAGGTGCCAGGTCGTAGAGGAATTTGCAGGACATGCTGTGGAACTTGGACTTCATTCTGTAGACAGGGGTTTTAGGCAGAGGAGTGTTAATATTCTGTTTGCATTTTGTAAAAACAATGTGGCAGCCCCTTGTGCCAGATTACTTAGAGGGGAGAGTTTGAGAGCAAGGAAACAAATGGGAAAGCTATTAAAGCAGTCCAAGTGCAAGATGGTGAAGACTCAATTCAGACTAGGAGCAGCGAGGATAGGCCAGATCTAGAAAGCTCTTTGGAGGTAGAATGTACAAGAGTTGGTGTGCAGGTTGACATAAAGGATGAAGGAGAAATTTTTGGCTTGTGTGATTGGGTGGATAAGGAACACTGGAGGCGCAGCAGACTTTGGAGAAAGATGGTGTGTTAATTATCTTTGCTGTATCACAAATTACCCCCAAACTTAGCAGTTTAATCTAACAGACATGTATTACCTCACAGTTTCTGTGGATCAGGGATCTAGGCTTAGCCGACTGCCTCTGGCTCAGAGTCTCTCCCGAGGCTGTGTGAACATGCTGGCCGGGACTGCAGTCATCTCAAGGCTTGGCTAGGGGAAGATCCTCCTCCAAGCTCAATCACATGGCTGTTGGCTGCCTCTCCATTGGGCAGCTCACAGCATGGAAGCTGGCACCTCTCAGAGTGAGCGAGCAAGAGAGTAAGAGAATGCATCCCAAGATGGAAACCACAGCATTTTTATTACTGATATTGGAAATGACATCCCATTATTTCTGTCCTATTCTATTTGTTAGAAAGAAGTTACTAGGTGCAGCCCACACTCAAGGAGAGGGGATTATAGAAGGGTGTGAACACGAGGAGGCGGGGATCATTGAGACCATGCTGCCAACCACAGATAGTGAGCTTGGATATGTTGAATTTGAAGAGGCTGGGACCTCCCAACTGGGAATACCTTGGATGCAGATGGATGTGTAGTTCTGGAACTCAGGAGAGAATCCCCTCTCATTGGAATGGAGCTTGGAGCCTTTGCATGAGTTTACAATTAATGGGGCAGGGCCCTTTTATTCCCAACTTGCTTTGGAAGCTTCTAGAAGTTAGGGATGAAGGACAGATATCTTTGAATCCCCAGGGTACCCTTCAAGTAGGAGGTACACAACACATAATTGCTGATTAAATTACTTGGAGGAGGGCAGAGTACAATGTGACTGAAAAAGCCTCTCTCTCTCTCCATTTGACAATTCCTGCTCTGCCACCAAACCAGGGAGAAGTTTTCCCCTTTCTAAGCTGCAGGTTTCTGGTCTGCATATAGTGGGTGTTAGACTACGTTAGTAATTCTTAAAAATATATGTAAAGCTTTTTTCTCAGGGAACCAGTATGTAAAATGGTAAAAGTTGATCTGATCCGGTCTCCTCAGTGCATTGCTAGAAAAGAACCCCATTTTGAAAAACACTGAAACAAATAAATTTCTGATCTTCTGCCAGCTTTGTCATTCTGAGATTTTATGACAAGATCAACTCTAAGCTCCTCCCAGTGCTGTGACTGTTTATGGAGGTCCATTGGTGCTACATATTTCATTGAACTTTTGAAAAGAAAAAAAAATTATATTTACTTGAACTTGTGAAAAACTATAATAAAGCTGACTTTCATTAAATACTATGCATCAGGTACTGTACAAAATATTTTCCATCACATTACCTTTATTTAATCCTGTCTCCCCTACTATTAATAGACTGTATGCCCCATAAGGGCGGGGAGTTTCTCTAGTCCACCACTGTATTTCCAGAAGCTAGACTAGCTCCAGGACATAGGAAGCATTTCAGTAAATATTTTATGAATGAATGGATGCAGGTAAGGACTATTCTTATTCCCATTTTACAGATGAGGACACTGAGGCTTAGAGCTGCTAAATAACTGGCCTGTAGATATACTTGTACAAGTTAAAGGCAGAACTAAGATTGGAAATTACCTCCTCTGGACTTGAAAGCTACAAATGCCATTTCTTGTTGGTGAGATTAGCAGGCAACTAGAAAGGGAGCTGGTATATATTGAGTACCTCCCATGTGATGAACATAATCCTAGGTATTTTTGGCTTCCATTATCATCTGCCCTGCAAGATGGCCATTGTTAACTACATTTCTTAGATGAGGTAAACCAGGCTCAGAGAGGCTAAGCACCACACCTAGAGTTGTGTAGCTAGAGTGGAGACTGACCTGGGATTGCAGCCCAAGTCTTTCTGACCCCAAAGTATTCCTGTACAAGACCCAATGTAGTCAACTACGTGCACACACTGGAAAATAGTGGGCGCAGGTCAACATGGCTGACGAGGCACTGCCACTGTGCTTCTCCAGCTCTCCTATAGCTTCACATCCACAGAACCACTGTGCATTGACCTGGGAAGACTCTGCCAGGCTGAACAAGTCCAAGTCCAAACTTCTAAGATGTAGCAAGAAGTAAGCGTTGATGACTAAGGGTGATAAATGTTGGCACCGCAGCACGCCATTCTCTGTAGCCTCATCAAATCACATGTCTCAGACCAGGTCTGAAGTTAGACTGATGATGTCACCAGAGCCTCTTAAAGGCCTCATCACTCATATCCACTTGTCATATATTATTAAGCAGATCTATAATACATGTAACATTTTCTACTGAATTTCCATTCCTTTCTTTTCATGACCAGGGAGAGAAAAATAGAGTGAGGATGACTTTTCCCAACTTCTCATACTTATTGCCCTTCTTTGAAGAATAACCTTGTCTTGAATTATCCTCCAAAATGGTCATTTAGGCTCTGATTTCATTAATAAGGATGAAGCTACCATTTAATAATTATCATTTAACTAATGCATATTCTATATAGGCAAGTAAATGAATTTCCCCTCATCTTTTCTTCTTGAGTCCACAGAGGGGGTGTAGCTACATCATCTCCTTTTCTCTCCTTTATTCTCCACATTATTGTTTGAAACTTTGGGATTGTATCAATTGTGTTAGAAGCTTTCTACCTTATCAACCTCCTATGGAAATAACAAGAGTCCTCTCAAGAGTCTGACGTTCTCATCGTCTGAGTCTGAATCTAATTAGGACCACTGATCTCAAAGATGAGGAGGAATTATCTAGGGGAAGGGTTGTCTCAGGCAGAGGGAATGAGATGAACTGGTGGCTGAGGAATTGAAAGAGTCCAGAAGAGAAAGCCTCACCTGAGGTGCTGAATTCAAGAGCAGATGTCCAACAGGTGGCGTCAGAGTTAGCTTTGGGTGTGTTGGCTTCATGGACATGTGGTCTGTGCAGTCCCAGTGCCCCATGGTCCAAAGGGCTCCGTGCCTGGTTTAATGCTTTGTTGTCACTATCATGACTTTGTTAGTACTGTTTGAACAAGCAAAGGGCTTTGCATTTTCATCTTGCCCTGGATCCCACAGATTATGTAGCCTGTCCTGCTTGGCTGTGAAATCCAGTTCTGTCACTTACCAGCTAGGTAGTCTTAGGGAAATCCCTTGGTCTATCTGAGGCTCAGTTTCTGCCTCTATATAATGGAGAGCATAATCCCAACTTCAAATACACCGTCACAAGGATTAAACGAGATTATGAATAACTGGTACCTAGTAGGTGCTTTTTCTTAGCTAAGATGGTATATCAGAATCACCTGGGGGATTATTATGTTACTCAAAGTACATTTGCCTGAGTTCCACTCTGAAAGATTCTGACTCATAGGCCTGGGTTAGGGATGAGCAGTGGTTTTGAAAGAGGTCCTTAAGTGACACTGATGTACACCCAAGGTTAAGAAAGGCAGCCTTGGGTTTTAAGAGATCTCGCTCAGAAGCAACTTAATAGAGAAGAGCAAAAGGAGAGGGAGAAATGGATGGGCTACTGCTGATCCTTAACATAATAAAAAACCTGTTAAAGAAGAAAGAGGTCATCATCTTATAGCGCTATCAGACTACACTAATAGTGCTGAAATGCACTATGGGAACTCATCCTATTTGGAAACTGCTGTCCATTTGACCTGACAAGTACACCCAGGGGAAGAGGGGCTGTGGACAAGAGAAACCAGGGTCAAGGCCCAGAGTGGGGGCCACGTTTGAATTTATTGTCACTTTCCCGACCCCGCTACCATCCTCAATTCCTGAGAAAGACATGATAACTAGAGGGAGTAATTCTGAATTATGTTTATCCTGCCCAGATTTTAGGCTTTGACATTCTTCTAATGAAAAACCTGAAGCCTATACTACTTGAAGTGAATGCAAATCCCAGCATGAGAATCGAACATGAGCAAGAAGTAAGTCTTTTGGGTATCTCGTTGAATATATTGTCATACAACTGAGCGTTTCCACTCTCATGTTATTCACTCGGCCAAACGAGATTCAGCATTCCCAGATTTGCACAGCAAAGTTCTGTCCAAGTCTAAATAATTTCGGTTTTGTTGAACTCTGAACATAGTCTATTAATATAAGACCTATCTGACCTATGGTAATTTCCCATCATGCCATTCGTCCCATTTTTAAGATCTGCAAATGTAGAAGCAGCTGAGCCTTTCCATCAGTTTTGACATGAACTAATTAGTTAGCCTCAGGAGATGAACTAATTGAAATTCTATGAATATGATTTAGCCATGTCGACATGCTTGAATTGCTAAGATAAATAGTACATTTCACAGTGGTGGTATTTTTTTTCCTCCTGAAAAAAAAATGCATAAAAAAGACTAGAAGGAAATACACCCAGTACTAATAATGGGTTTTAGAGGGATTATGTGGATCCTTTTAATTTTCTTAACCCCTTTCTAATTTCCAAATTTTCTACAACAAGCATGTATAATTTCAATAATCAGAAAAACAGTACTATTTTTCCTCTTCGTGTATTTTGTTTTTTTGTCAAAGGATTTGTAAAAGGAAACTGACATTTTTAAAGTAGTAAACAGGGAGACTTTAAAATAGTCTCGCCTATAGATTAACAGAGGCAAAATCTAACAGTACAACCACCAGAGCTAATGGGAGGATTGGATACTCATAGTCACTTGGCACTGAGTCCCTGAATCTCACCACTATAACATGGAATTCTTACCCATTCAAGCTTTCTCCAGGGGTGTTTGAAAATGTCCCCAGCCTTGTTGATGAAGAAGTGAAAGTGGCCGTGATCAGAGACACTCTGCGCCTCATGGACCCACTTAAGAAGAAACGAGAGAACCAGTAAGTACTTTTTATATCATTTATTTCTCTCCCAGCTCTGCTCCCCATGCCCTACACAGGTAAGTTAAGTTCTTAGAACATGTTAACATCATGAGTGAGATTTTCATATTAGATAACCTAATAAATCATATTTTAGTATTTTCATTTGTGAATATCAGCCTCCCAATACAGTGACTCAGTCAGGAGATGGAGACTTAGATATGAATTTCTAGCTGCTTGTTACCTGAATCTGGAAAGGCTCTTCTGAAAACCCACCTTCCCCTAGTGACAGGGTCTCCTCTCGCCCACCATTGTTCACGTGATGCTGCTCTTAGAAATCCTCACATGTGGGAGCGAGTCAAACAGTGGAGAAGAGGGCGACTGGTAACATGGGCGTGGTGAGGACCACTTTCTTTTCATTTTCTTCATAATGTTGACACTTGCAGTATAAGCTTTTGGTTTCAACATTTGCAGCCAATTTAATGAACTTCTGGCAGTTCTGTAATATTTACAGCAGTTATAATTCCTCTTCTTCCCACCCACCTGGTGGACGTCATACCGGGTTGTTGGTGGGAGTATGTGCCCTGCCCCTCCCTCCATGGAATCGGCCCTGAAATGAATGATTTTTCACTTGGGTATTTTGTTTTGTTTCTATCAGATTCCTGGCTCTCTTACCAAGTGTAAGAGTTGGGTAAATATCATTGTGTCGGTTTTCGGCAGAAAAGTCAAAGACAGGCATTTCAAATAGCACCCCTTGTATCCCCGACAAATCAGGATGACCCAAATGCTCCCAGCCAGGAAGCGTTTGTCGGCTATGGCTCAAGACTGTGGGAAACGCCGACTTCCCTAAGCAAGCGGGGTTTTGCAGTTTCCTCTACCGCGGCCCCTCACCAACTGGGCTCAAGCCCAAATATTGTTAGAATCACCCTCCAGTAGTGCTTCTCCCCTTGGCTGCACATGAGAACCATCTGGAGAGCTTCCAGAGACAGCGCTGCGAGGGCCCCCACTTCTAGGGGTGTTGATTTTAATTAGCCTTGGCTGGAAGCTGGACCACAGCAATTTTTTGAGGTTCCCTAGATGTTTCTACCGTGCAGCCAAGGTTGAGTGCGACTGCCCTGCAGGAAATGTCACTTTGAAGGAGTGTTTGTCATACTCTGAGTCAGGCTGGATGGGGCCTGCTTGGCTGAGTTGTCCTCCAGAGTGCTCTTCACCGTGGGAGGCACAGATCGTCATTGTTGGCAAGACTCGACTAAGAGCGTTCACTGGTAGTTTGTCCGGGCTGGTCTTGCCAGATGTAGCTTCTGCTCGTTAGAGCTTCTAAGCGGTGGTGTGTCAGGTCTGGTGAATCCATGTGCAACCCAAACACCATGGTGGACAGTGTCCACTCGTGCATGCGTGGGGCTGCTTTCGTTAGCCATCTCTAAGGAAAAGCAGTGGGTTAGTGCAGCTTGGTCAGATTAATTGCAATACAACTCATTCCTCAAAAATCTGCTCTCTAATGGTTATTGATCTCATCAGTAGAGGTTAGATCTGCAGAGACTGTGTGGCACTGTGGGGAGATTTGGGTGGAGATCCATGCTAGCATGGCACTGTGGCATGGCTTTTGGAAGATGACCTTGACCCATTAGCATTCTGACTCCTTTGGTGGGAACAAGTTCAAAAGCTGCTGTGTGACCGGAGGCTTCTGAATTTAAGGTGCCACCAAAAACATGAAGAGATGTGACGGTACTGCTGTGTTTTCCTATTAAATGGTGTCAAAACATGATTAGCCTTCTTTTGCTTGTCCTTGTTGTTTTTCTTTACCTAAACCTGACATTCTGTATAATCCACATGAGCTGCGGATCTAAAATGTAATCGTGGTGGGCACAGGACCATTGGGAAGCATGGGAAAGGCATTTGCAACGTATGAAGTCATAAGTAGTAGCACCTTTTCTTTAATTTCGAAAGCACTGACTTTTTTTTTTTAACATTGATAACCAGGAACAGTTAGAACTTCAAGAACCTGACTTCCATTCTAATATAAGAACGTTTTCATTTCACCCTTTTCTTACCTACAATATTAAGGGTAGATGTTAATAGCTACATACCATTACTGACATTTTCCCTTAATTTCATCTTTCTTTAAAATTTAAAACCCAGCAGTGATTTTCCATGAAAGCCCTCTGGAATCTGTAAGGTGCCTTTATGTGTAAGGGATTATTATTATCATTTTGATAACCAGCATGCAGAGAAAAAGGCTGAAATTATTCTCAACTCCTTTGTGTAGAAACGGTTCAGAATGACTTGGAAAAAATCACCATATTTATGCCCACAGAAAATGCAGCGTTGCATTGCAGAACCATATGTGCCCAAATCTGAGACCATGTCACTCTCACTGCAGAAAATGATGTCACATAGACTTCTAGGCTGGGAGTTACCTTTGGAAGCGAGAGTTTCCTGCATTTGCATAGGATCTGACCTAAACCTTTTTTTTTTTTTTAAGAAATTTTATTGAGGAACAGTGTGTTTTTCCAGGACCCATCAGCTCCAGGTCAAGTAGCTGTCTTCAATCTAGTTGTGGAGGGCACAGCTCCGTGGCCCATGTGGGAATTGAACCGGCAACCTTGGTGTGATGAGCCTGCACTATAACCACCTGAGCTAACCGGCCGGCCGCCCCTGACCTAAACCTTTTAAAACACATGGCATGCTAGCTGTTCCCTTCAGCTCTTTAGCAAGAGAGGGTCTGAAGTGTCCCTTCATTAGTTCCTTCTTGAGGGCAGTTTGTCAGCCAGACCGTTGAAGTGGCCTTCACTTTCCCTGAAGAGACTGAAGGGAGAAATGGAGATAGATGCCCTGAACGCCTCATACCTGTGAACCACTCTAAGAAGATGCAGTGGCGCCTTCGAAGGGCACCAGACGCCTGTGTCCATGCGTCATGCATCTTCACACACTTCGGGGGCCTGTAGGCTGAGGTCAGTGTCATGGAGGGACTGAAATCAGTCCTCATGCCTTCTGTGAGGCGAGGAACTTGCGACTCTGCTGATGCCCATCTTGGCATAGTTGACAGAGCTTTTCCTTGAGCCGCAGAGACTGAGATTCAAATCCTGACCTCAGGGATGTAGCAGAGCTATTTTGAGCCTCAGCATCCTTTTCTATAAAGTGAGAATAATACTATTTAAATGAAATAATGTGAAAAACTTTTACTATAGAATGCACTGAGTAATGCTTAGTTTACTACTCAGCAATAAAATGATCTACTCAAACATGAAAAAACAAACAAAAATGACGCTTAGTTACCACTTGCTTTCCTAGTATACTTTAAGTAGAATTTTGAGTTTAAAACCACTGACATATCCTAAAAGTGGAACTGCTCGATCACTGTGGACTAGAATTGACATTGAAGGTGGTTGCTGATGGAAAGCTCTGTTTTCAAGTAGCAAGATGTCACTGACCCCAGCATCTTTATTTGTTGGGTTAGGAGAAAACACCTTTGGCCCCTGAAGGAATAAAATAGCTATCTCATAAGAACTATTTGGAACTACGATAGCTTTTTTTTTTTCATTTTTGTTGTTTTTAAAGATTTTGTTGGAGAATTGGGGAAGGGAACATTGTATTTTTCCAGGACCCATCAGCTCAAAGTCCAGTTGTCCTTCAATCTTAGTTGTGGAGGGCGCAGCTCAGCTTCAAGTTCAGTTGCTGCTTTCAGTCTAATTGCGGGGGAAGTGGGGAGGGGGACACAGCCCATGCAGGAATCGAACTGGCAACCTTGTTGTTAGGAGAGTGTTCTTTAACAAACTGAGCCATCCTGTCACCTGTTGGCAGCTCAGCAGCAGCTCAGCTCAGGCACAGATGACTGGCCCATGTGGGGATCAAACCGGTGACGCTGTTGCTCAGAGCTCTTGCTCTAACCAACTGAGCCACCCAGCCGGCCCACGATAACATTTTATAATATCTAGTGACTCTATTGATTTTCATTCCAGGGTTCTTTGGAGGCACTGTAGGAACATGGAAAGGGGGAGGCTAATGGGGTGGGACTCTGGAGCCATCGCATATCTATACACACACATACATGGAGGTAAAATTCACATAATACAAAATTAGCCACTTAAAAGTGTGCAGCTCAGTGGCATTTAGTACATTCACAGTGTTGAGAGACCATCACCCCTCTCTAGTTCCAAAATGTTTTGTCACCCCAAAATGAAACCCTGTCTGTATTAAGCGGTCACTCCTCATTTACCCCTCCACCAACATTCTGACATTCTGTCTGTCCTTGGATTTGCCTTTTCTGGACACCTCATATACATGGAATCACACAATATGCGGTGTTTTGTGATTGGCTTCCTTCACTTAGTACAATGTTTTTGAGCTTCACCCGTGTTGTAGCATGGATCAGTATTTAATTCATTTTTATGGCCAAATAATATTCCATTATATGGATTTATCACATTTTATTATCCACTTGTCACTTGATGAATAGTTGGGTGGAAGCCATCTCTTTTTCAACCAGAGGGGAGCTTTAATGACATGTTTTATATTTTGGCATTGTACAGTAGATGTCATTTGAGGGGAAAGGATCTTTTCTGCTATAAGAACTTTTTAAAACTCTTGGTTTAATCCAGCTCCCTCATTTTATTGATAGAGCCACAGACTATTAGAATTGGAAGGGAGTTTAGAAACCGTTGTACCAGTCAGCTCCCTGGTTCAAGAATCTCCCTCATAAGCATCTGTGACAGAGGAGCAGCTGTGTCCTGGCAAGGCACTGGGCTTGGCACCAGTCAGGTCTGGGGTGAGGTCCTCCATCTCTGCTCATCGCTCTATGAGCTTGGCCAAGTGGCTTTGTTCTCTGATCTCATCTATAAAATGAGGATGAAAGTATCTCCTTGGCTGGATTGTCATGGTCATCATATGAAATGACACATGTGAGAGAGCCTCGTGACATCTGAGAGCATTAGGCAAATGCTAGTTCTTAGGGTCACCAAGTGGGCAGTCAGGCTATAGAGTTATGTTGATGGTGACACATAAGTCACTAGCTTCTGAGGCAGCCTAATTAAGTTGTGAATCTAATGGTTCTGAATCGTACAAGACAAAACAAAGATGAAGAAGGTCAGTAACTTGCCCTGAATCCCAATGCTGGTTAGAGGCAGAGCAGAAGCGCTAACAGATGCGCTAGATGCTGGGCTTCCCGGTTTCTACCCCACTGTTCTCTCCGCTTGGCCACGTTGCCCCATTGATCTCCAGCTTCTACTTCAATTCAAAGCTAAGCTTGTAAGGTAAGGGAAAAACATCAGGAAAATCAACAGGAAATTTCCCCTTTTCTCCAGATATTTGGGCAGCTTAAGCCTTCCTTTTTAAAAAAGTCTGTCAGAAGCAGAAGTGAGTAAATGGCTTTTCCTGATTATTTTCAAAACAAGGTGATTTCATCAATTGATTCATTTTGAGAAGGTCAGTTTACCCCTGGGGGAGCCATTTCACTAGCATTTTGCTCCTTTTCCTGAATTATTTCTGGTAACTAGATTCCTTTCTTGGGAATCATAAGCAGAGTAATAAAAATGGAGCCAGAGATAGGCTTGGAGGACGCTGAGGGAATTCTCTTGATATCATGATGACACGCAGTACCTTGCAGCTGGAGTGTAGATGGCTAGTCTCTTATTCCAAAGTGTGTATTTGGAACAAGCCTTATATAAGGCACAGGAGCCCCTATGCCCACAGTAACATTTTACCATCCGCTCAAGTTTCATTTACTTCCCATCTCCATGACAACAGATTTATTATACAGGCCGGAGCCTGCCTGCCGGGGTAGCCTTTGCCGTAATTCAGGGAGGTTTGTCCTCTGAAGGCTTATTGGGAGCTCAGGCTGCATGTCTTACCTTGACTCCAAGCATTGCCCTTGGGTTCTGTGCCATGTTTAGAACCAACAGATTAGGTGAATCCCCAAATTAAGTCAATTTTACATAGAATCTAGAAGAGGTAGAACATTCCAAGAGAACAGAGATCAAGGAACTTCTCAGTGGTACAGTTCTATGGCTGGGGGCTTGTTTCCGCCACCGAGGACGTCCTTCCATCCATTGTCTTGTTTCAAATCCTACTCATCTAAGGAGTGTAACTCGGTCCAATCTGGGAGAGCCGTATTGAAAACACACTAACCAGAGGTCCTCCAGGCCCAGACCCCTGCCTCTTAAATTGGCAGCATGTCCTACTGAAATTCCCTCAACACTAGGGAAGAGAGGTTCCAAAATTATCTAGATTAAGCGTGCCCTCATAAATGTAGAATGCCATCTTTCTTATCAGAGAGTATTCTTTTGGAAATAGGCTTTCTTTCGGGAGAATCATTCGACCATCCTGCCAAACGGCCCGTGTGCGCACAGCTGACATTTTGTTGAGATTCTTGAGTTTTCTTGATTCCTAAGGATTCCTTTGTGGCAAGACCCTAAAGATTAGTACCCACTGACCCCAGCGCTTTTAAAGATTTTACATAAATCAGGAGCCTGGGTCACAGAGAGATGACTATTCGCATATCCATTTGCGTTACATTTATACCATGTGTAGATTAGAGAAACGGTATTGGTTATTTATAGAGTGTTCATTGAGCACTTAGTGTGTGCCAGGGAGAAGATACAGAAGCGAATTAGCCCACAGTCCATAGGGGAGGCAAGACCACACATGAATATGAAGTGGAAAGTGTGAAGTGCCCCAGACATAAAGACAAACTGCCAAGGGAGGAAAATGTAGGAAGCGATTATTTCCTGAAGAGTTTAAAAAAAAAAAACACAGCAACTGACAAGGAGGAGGTGGCACTTGAGGTGAGGTTTAAAGCATGAGTAGGATTTGAAACACGAAAATGGATGGATGGACATGCCTGCCGGAGGAAGCAAAGGCACGGAGACGTAAGGAGTTTAAGTGAGAGCTGGGTGACAGGTGCATGAGGTGGACCAGTGGAGAGGAGAGACCACCGGGGAGGTGGATGGGGACCCAGAGGCCAGAGGTGAGTGTCTTGAATAATGTCAAGCTAAGGAAACCACAGCTTGTCTTCAATCTGGGGTACATGAAGGCTTTAAGGGTGCCTGTGAGCCCGGAAACTACACAATATTTGTGTATATGTATGTTTTTCCTGGAGAACAGGCCAGAAATTTTATCATATCTTCAAAACATTAAGAACCCAACAGTCCTATTATCACTGGAGGCTACAGGGAACTGAAGCAATTTGTCCAAGGTTGGGATGTCATGTCTTCAAGATACACTGTGCCCTCCGTATTTCGAAAGGTCTCACGTTTCCGAAGGCAGGCAGCAAACTAGAAAACTGTGCGTACATTTTTAAATAGGAACAGACAGGAAATGACTAATGATAAGTGCATTATGTTACGTGGAAGAAATGAAACCAGACAACTGTCCTCCGTTTGAAAATGTTTAAGCGTTAAGTCAGGAGTAACCAGTAAAAGCCTCTTTTGCGTGAAGTTTGTTGAATGGGAACCATTTCCGAGACTTACGGGGAAGGTGGAACTGCCTGAGCTGAGGGTGTCGTTTCAGAGACCATTAGAGAGGATCCGAGCCACTCGGCCGGCATGCCGCTCTCCCTCACGGCCGAGCGGGGAGCAGATGGGACGGCAGATGAGCATATGGTGGCCAGTCAGTCACCATTCTGGGGAAACGGCAGCACAGAGTTCTGTGTGGGCCCATCCAGAGTTCTTCGGTAGTGATAGGGCAGCACGTGTATTTGGAAATTCCCTTATGCATTGCTCCAGTGAGCCTTAAATATCTGTGCACTTTCAGATCAGGAGTGTTGGCTTTTTGGAAGGAGGTGGTGTGGGCTCAGGAGACCAAGGTTTCGGTATCAGCTCTACTTGGCCTCGGATTGGTCACTATACTTTGCTGAGCCTGGTTTCCTCATTAGAGGGAAAGTGGGGCTGGGGGTGGGGTGGAATCATAACTGCTACTCTGCCTCTTTCATGGGGAACTGTTTCTTGAGTGCTTACTGTGTATGGCACGGCACTGTTTACATTTATTTCCATTTTGGCCTCACAACAGCCACGTGCAGCAGGCGCCATCACTACTCAGCTTACAGATGAAAACGCTGGCACTTGGAGAGGTTGAGTGACATGGCCAAGACCACACCACTTATAAGCAACAGATAGAGATTCAAAGTCGGCTCTGTCGAGCTCTTGCCTTGACAGGGAATGGAGGTGAAAGTATTGAGCCCACCAGAGAGATGTGTGTTGAGAAGGTGTCATTATTACCTGGTTGGGTTCCCACCTTCCCTCTAAACTTTGGGGCAGGGGCCCATCTCTTTATCTCCAAGCACTGAACATGAGTAGGTGCTTATGGGTGCTGATTACCTCCTACGAGGGAGCTCTGTGGCCAGCTAGGTCGCCACTTCATTTTCAATAATCTTCAAACCCAGAACGAATAAAATGTAAGCTAATGAGCCGAGAACACCGATTTAAAGCAGGATCTACCCATGAGACAAAAGAGAACAGTAGCAGACAGAAAATTATTCCTGTGCAGCTGTGCATCCCAGGCTGGGAACATTCTGAAAGTTCAGAAGGAGGCAGGTGAGCCAAGGAGTAGGTCAAACCATATGTTATCACCAGTATTAGACTGTTTTGGGATTTAAAAGAATGGTAGTTTGATATGATTCACCCTAAAAGCCGGCCTGGAGTGGTTGGTAGGCTTCTTGGAGGAGGCGAGGCTTTGCTTGGGCTTGGTCTGGTGAGAAAGTGTGGTAGGTTTGGGGGAGGACGGACGGTGGCAGGAAGCTGGGACAAGAGGGTCACAGGATTGCGGAGGGACATGGCAGGCCAGGACCACCAGCCTCGCTTGCAGTCAGGTGCTTTGGGGCTGAAGGAAACAGGGGCTTCTTCTCTGCTACACCTAATTACATCTTTTCTCTCCTAAAAGTCATATGTGCTTATTGTAGAAAAATTGGAAAATACCGAAAAGTGCATAGCATGAAATAAAAGACTCCCTCCAGTTCAACCACCAGCATTAACCTTTATTAACTTTTTAGTTCATAAAAATAGTATAATTTTCTTCTGTCAATATCGTTTTAGAGTTGAGGCCTTACTAGCTATGTAATTTTTGTATGTTGTTTTTATTTTTCTCCACGTTATGTGCCAGTGATTCCTTCTTATTAACAACTCTGTAAACATCATTTTCATCAGTGGCTGGGCCAGAGTCTCTCTCCGCGCATTGGTGACTGTTTAGTTTATATTCAGCATCTTGTGCTTAAAGCTCTGTCTGCAATTTTGAATGTTGTCTTAGGATGACAGGAGCCCCTGAGGACATGGGACTGGAGATGCACTCGTGTTTTGAATGCACAGGTGGGAGAGCAGAGTAGGTTAGATGCTTTGGGGTGAGTGCTGGGGCCGTCATTACAGCCCTAAACAGTACAGTTTCCCCCCTTTTCTAAAAGTGCTTTGGTTTCTTCATCCATAAAAGGCAGTTTGCAGTTGGATGTTTTTAAACCTGCAAAGCAATGAGAAGTTCTTAAATTGGAGGAAGGGGGAAATGTTGCTTATTTCTAAGAGAATATTTGTTGTGGGAAATGTCCAATCTGAATATATTTAAATAAATCAAACAATATATGTAACCCGGCGGCTTTTCTTTTTTAAGGAAAAAAAATCAAAATGAAGGAAGAGGTGACAAAGCAGGAAGGGAACTCCAGCGGTGACAGGTTAATCTTTGGCTGTGAGGATGAGTTTGACTTCCCTCTAATTATCTGCTAGATTAAAAGAAATGAAAGATCAAAATTAAAGCCGGTTCTTAGTAATCATTTGAAAGCTCTTGCTTATTACACCAAATAGTGGGCATTATTCTCCAGCCACTTTCTTTCCTTTTCTTTTTACACACTTTCCATTTTTTCCCTTCTCTTTCGGCGGTGTAAGAGCCAGGGCAACTCTCATTCCAGACGCTAAAGCGCAGGGGTGGGAAGTGGGTGGGACCTGAACAGTTCAGAGCGGAAGGATCTGCCCTCCCTAGCTCGCCCTCCCCTGGGCGCTCGCTCGTATCGCTAGTGGGGGTCCGCAGCATTCCTTGTCTAGCTGAGGACCTGGCTTTTCAGAGTATGCGCTTCCTGTCAAGGTAGATAGATGTCTTCATTTGCTAAGGGAGGATGGCTTTCTTCCTCCAGACTGACCATGTCTCTGCCGCACCAGAGGTCAGCCTGGAGAAGCTGCCGATACATGCATGAAGGAATGCGTGCATGCACGCACGAATGAATGAGAGTTAGGTGTGGGCCCTGAGCTGGCGGCTGGGTCAGGTGTGGCTGTGAGCCTCTGTGAGGTGCAGGATGCAGTGGAGCCCTGGAAACAAGGTGAGCAGGATGGGGTCAGTGAGAAGGGCCTCGGCAGAGTAAACAAGTCCCCTCGAGGGCCGCGAGGCAGGACAGAACATGGGGCTCTCAAAGCACAGGGAGAACTCCAGCTGTGTGGTTCCTAAGAGCTCCAAGCTGGAAGCAATCTAACTGTCCACCGACACAAAAATGCACGAATCGTGGATACTCACTCACTGGAATACTACATATTATGGAAATGCAGGAACCATAGCTCTCTGTACATGGATAGGAATGGTGAACAAAAGAAGCGAGTCACAGAAGAATATCTACAGTGTGGTTCCAATGAAATAAAAATTTAAAAACAGGCAAAATGAAACTGACTTTTGTAGAGATGTAGCCCTAAGTGGCAAAAATATGAAGCAAAGCAAAGCAAAGAATAACGAGTGATCAGAGAGTATAGGACGGTGACTTCTGGACAGGGATGGGGAGAGGGAGACGTGGCCTGAGCGGGGTGCAGGTGGGCAGGTGAGACCCTGACTGTGCTGGATGTCTTAACCCGGTGGTGGCTGTGTACATATTAGAATCATTCTTTAAATGTACGCATCTGTTTTCCACACTATTCTGTATGTGTGATATATCACGACATTACAGGTAAAATAAAATAATATAATTTTGCCAGCTTGGCAGGATTATAGCGAGCAAGCAGGGAGGGTGTCAGATGCTGCAGGATCTAATGGGTCAGGCCAAGCGTTAGGCTTTTCATCCTGAAAGCAATGGACCAGCTTTAAACAGCAGGGCGGCATGATGAGATTTGTGTTTTAAAAAGATCGCTTTGGCTGCAGCATGAAAACCGAACTGGAGTGAGGCAAGGGTGGGTGTGGGGGCAGCAAAGAGTTCTGAGAGGTGGTGATTGTGTGGAGGAGATGGCTGTGACTGGGATGGAGAGAAATGCTGCCTTCTAAAGGTCTTTATGAGGAAGAGTGGCTAAGACTTGGGGATGAATTAGATGTGAGAGGTGAGGGTGGAGGAGAAGTCAGGAAAGGGGCCGGTGTGGCAGCTGGGGGGCTGTTGGTGCCAGGGAACTCTGGGGAAGCAGCAGCTTCGGGGAGACACAATGCAAAGTCATGAGACTCCCAGGTATACTGTCTCCTAGCTAGGTGGGTACATGGGCCAGGGGTACACCAGGGGACGGGGCCCATTATGGGAACCAGTGTTCGTAGAGTAGACTGAGTCATCCACATGGCCAGACCTGACCCTGGGTTGTCAGATGGCGAAGTGGGGTGAGCTGGGACAAGAGACCTGGGTTCGGAGCCTGGCTGCCCCTATTTCTGGCATGTTCCTTAACCATTCCCAGCAGTCACTCTGCAGCAGATGCTCATGGGGCTCACCCTGCCTGCTGGCTCCGTTGCCGGGCACAGAACCGTCCTGCCTTCAGGCACCATTTGCATTTCATCATGTTGTCTTAGTTTACTTTTAGTGTTTGGAGTTGTGCAGGTGCCCGGGTGTCCTTCACAGGCACTTGGCCCCGTGCCTGGCAGAAGGAGTGGCGGAGGAACTAAACTCATGAAGCAAGCAGGGAGGAATTCTCTACAGCACCTGCTTCAGGGGTTTCCCCAGTCAGCCTCCTCTCCTGCCCACTATCATCTTCCCCATCACCACCCCACACACACACCTGTGCAGTGCTCTGCAGTTCAGAGTCATTTCCAAGCAAGTGGTCGGAAGTAATACACGTGCAGCCATGCCAGATAGGCGGGCGTCAGTCATCGTCCCCGTTTTACAGGCAGAGAAAGCCAGACTTGGAGAGAGATTTCAGAGAGGGGTCTGCCAGTGACGTGCCAGTCCGCTAGATGGGCTGCTTGTGTTTCTGCCCGCCACGACCTCCTTGAGGTCCTGTGAGGGAGAGTGACCGGAATCTGTCCTCAGAGGCCTGACTAGGAAGTGGGACTGGACGTCCCCTGCTACAAGGAAAGGGTGACGGAGAATAAGAGACCCCAGGCGAGTTTTACCATTTTTAGCTTGAAAGGTTGCGATGTGGGAGAGGGGATAAACTCCCTGCAGGCAGGCCTCAGTGAGCAGCACAAGGAAACATAGCTGAAATTTGCAGAGATTTAAGCTCAAGGAAAGAAGAAAAAAGCAAGCGTACTTTGCCTGAAATAGGAAAGGTTGGGTCAAAGGAGTCATGAGCGCCACGTAGCTGGAAGTATTCAAGCCCAGACTAATTGGCCACATGTAGGGAAGCAGCGCCAGCTCTGGGGTCAGACAGACGTGGGTTCAGTTCCTGGTCCTGTGACCTTGGGCCAGTCACCAAACGTCTTGTAGTCCCGGTTTCCTTGCCTACACAATGGGGTAATGGTGCATGTGAGCTCTGAGGATCAGCTAGGAACCAAAGCAGACCTCTGGGTACACTCACTCTACAAGCATCTCTTGAGTTCATATTTAAGACATGACATCTATCATCTGGTTTAGTTGTCACTAGTCTGCATGGAGCCCTGCCCCTAACATTTGTGGGGAGAAAGAGTATACACTGAGGTCCCAGCCTCCTGCCAACCCCTCCTGTCCCCACTCCTGACTCCATCCATCACTGCACAGGGTGGGGAGATCCCCCAGTTCACACACCCAAGCCCGGTGCACACCACCCCTGAGGTCTGGGGGGATCACACCAGAAGCACCATTCACCCTTGGGTAGGTGGACTCCAGCCACTGAGGAGGGTCCTTCAGAGTCCTGGGTACCCAGAATGGGTGTCCAGAGGGAATGGGGCACGGGCCCCATGTGGGCATGTCTCCTTGTCCTGAAGGACTCCTTGCCCCACAGGAAGGGGGCTGCCAGAGTTGGGCTGAAGCAGGACCCTCTCAAGTGCTGAGCCCAGGGCAGGGCCCAGTGGTCAGGTCTAAGTGCAGTCCTTTCTGCAAGATTCTTAAGTGGTGCTGCTTAGTTATCTGTGGATGCTGGGCCATGAGCCATTCCGGGGCCTCAGGGGCAGGCTGAGAGGAAGGGGACAAAGTCAGGAAAAGGGCCAGCAGCACAAATTATGATCTGGGCCAGGGATCTTATTTCCAGAGCAGTGCAGGGACTCTGTGGGCAGGGTGTTGCCCTAAGGGTCCCCAAGCAGTGGCAGAATGAGCTTCCTGATTCTGGGCTATCGAACTAATTCAAGGGTGAACTGAGAACAAAAGTGCCTCCCCTGAGAATGGGATTGAGGCCAGGCCCGGGGGTGGTGAAGACAGTGGCAAGGACATGGTCTCAGCCATTTAGCCTGGAGTTTCAGGTAGAGCTGCAGCCATATTAGAAGAGCTAGCATGGCGGCCGGGATGGCACAGCTGGCATCAGGCCCTGGGTTTGAGTCAGCAAGGCCACCCCAGGTCCCCTTCGATTGCTGCTTTGGCACCTGCTAGCATCCTTCCTGCTGAGGCCAGCACAGGCCCTGGGCTGGATGGAGACAAAGTCCGTGGATGCAGGACCTTAGAACATATAGCTGAGTAGGGGCAGAGGGGAGAGGCCAAGCAGGCTGTTGATGGGCCGCTCCCAAACTTCAGCAGGCCATCAGAATTACCTGGGGGTTTGTTAAAGCCCAGATTGCGGAGTTCCACCCGAGAGTTCTGATCCATTAGCATTTCTAACAGGGTCAAAGGTGATAAAATGCTGCTGGTCCAGCACAACACAGCACTTGGAGAAACACTTCCCTGCCAGCCCCAGTCCTTGTGTCTGTCCCAAATCACCTGAGGACTGGGCCCCTCAGCCCCCCTGGGGCTTTGGCACTGTGCTCTCACTTGGGTTGTCAAGCGGACTCATCCTCATGCAAAACAGATGGCCGAGGCCCCTGGTGCAGGAGGTCACTGGAGAGGTTCTGCCAATAACACAGAGAACAAGACGCCCCAGCTCTATATGACTCGACTCATAGGTGTCGCATATATCGCGTGTGACCACAGAGCTGAAAAAGCAAGACAGGGCCGCTTTATAAATTCACATTTTTATTAATCTGTTTCCTTTCCCTGCCTTTCTGTGCACGTTTCTTAAGACAAGTGAAATATTACATGATTGTAAAAATCGAACGTTTAAGTCACAATCAGACCTCTTTAAAACAATTCTAATGAGGGAAAACGTTGCAGGTTTTTTTGGTCTCCGCATTCATTCTCTCCCAGCTGGTTTGCAGGCAAAGCCCTCGATGCATCCTTAATTTTGACTCAGCCTTTCTCTACAGCAGAACAAGTGGTGGGGAAAATTTGTTCTCTAGGCAACAGCAACATTTCTGTCTCATTTGTTTGGTTTTCCGCTGTAACATGACAGCTTGTGGGGCTGCTAATTCGAACTGAGGCCCTTCTAGGAATGCAGTGTTCACGATCAGTAAATACATCAGGTTGCAGATTTCAGCTGTTTAATTACTGACAATGGGAACGCTACCTTGCCGCATGAATATTTTAAAATGGAACAATGGGCAAATTGCATGTCGTTCCCAAATTTCACTGAAGCTCTGGACCACTTCAGATTTCAGCACCATCTGACTATCCCGTGCTGTGGGCACTATTTTTCTTCTGGGAATTTGGTAGCAGAGTTACTTTGTTCCAAACCAGGGACAAGTCCAAGACGTGTACAAGGAACAGGTCATTTTAGCACCATTTAGCTTGTCTTGCATCTATAAATCTCCTAGCTGGAAATGGAACCTGAACCGATACTTTTTATGAATGGGGATGTCATGCTGTGTAGTGGAAAAGACAAAACATCCTAGAATCCAGTGGGCCTGGGTTTAGAATTCTGACTTTTCCTCTCATTCACGGTGACATGTGGGGCGGGTATGTAACTTCTCCAAGTCTCCATTTCTTCATCTGTAAAATGCAAATAATAGTAATAACTACTTAGGATTATTGTGATCATTAAATGAATTAAAGTACTGAAATACATAGCATAATGACTGAACATGATAAGTATTTAATAAGTGGTAGTTACTTTATAATGATCTTTCCTGTTATTATATAAAGTGCCTATCACAGTGCTGAGCACATGCGAGTTCAATAAGTGGTAATTATTAGTAGTAGTATCGTCAATATCATCATAATTCTTACAGATGGACATACATTAGAAATACAGTTTTCCCCCATGTAAAAATATATATGTTTTATTTTTCAAGATATCTGGTCCAACAGGAACTTATATGAGTGAATGGACAGCTTAATAAAGTTTAGAAAGATTGAAGTAAATGAACAGTGTTCATATGAATAGTTTAATTCAGATAATCCCTCATGTAAAACATTTGTTCAGTTTGTGCTTCAAGTTGAAAATGGGTTCCATAGATTTTCAGGAACTCCTCTTTGGTGTGTCACAGGGATGGGGGCCCTAAATAAGAAAGTCTTCCCATGGAAAGGCCACTGTGACCACTGGAGATGAGCTGGGCTGGGTGTCAGCCCTGCAGCCGCCTCTCAGCTTGACCCTGGACAAGCCCCCCACTTCCTTTGGGCTGTGGTTTGTTCATCTCCAGCGTCTGCTGTGGTGCAAACATGCTGTGATTCCCTAACTGCATGGGATTTATCCCCTGTTAAAAAGAGATATATAGAAAATAAAAAGAAAGATTTTTAGCCTTTAAAAATCCTTCGACTCTGTACATTTTGCCAGTTGCTTTTAAACCACCATGTATTAGGCGCCCGATATTTGTGGGTGGCTTAATTGGAAGTAGTGTTCGTCTGCTGGAGGGTTTGTGCTTGTGCTAAATGCATTTTTGACAGTCTCTCGCCATCCAGCTTCCTGCTTCCAACCAGAATGATTTGCTTCTCCACTGCATTTGGAACACTTTAGTCCTGGTTACTAACGCTAATTGGGTTGAAGAAGAGAAACAGGATTGTGTTTCTAAAAGTAGTTCTGATATAATAGGCCATTTTTTGATGCTGTTATAAGCTGGGTGCTTCATGACGGTGACATTACAAGGCTTTGCATTTATTCTCTGCCCAAGGTCATTGCCAGCATCTTTGAAACTGGTGAACCAGTGCCTGTAATCAGGGGACGGAATGGTGCTCACCCCTGTGCTTAGCTATTACAGATGGGGCCTAACATCTCCCATGGTTTGCATCTTGGCACCTATCCTACCAGTTGTTTGTTTGTGGGAAGTGTTTCCCCTGGGGGCTTGGCCTGTGATTGATCGGCTAATAGTGAGAATGCATGATGTCGGTGAAGTGGACAAATACCACTCCCTGCAACACGATGTGAGAAAGGGAAGGCGAGCCGATGTGGGAGACCCAGGTCCTAGTCTTGGCCCCACCTCTGACTTGCTTCACCCCCATACACTGCAGGCCAGGCACTGTGTTGGGGGCACTGTGTTGGGGGCCTATGGATGCGAAAGAAATTCAGCATGGATCCTCGGCCCAGCTCCAGCATCTGGGCTCCCTCCCTCTCTTTACTGAGGTGCTTGACCTTGACTGCTGAGGGCCTTTTTGTTCTAACATTCAGTTGGCTCCATCATTTATAGTAATAGTAATAAGCCTCAGGCTTGGTGTTAAGTAGGGATTTTGGTAGACCTCTGGCAGCAGGCAGGTCTCTGGATGAGCTCCAAATTATAGATGGCTCTAAAAAGCGCACTTCGTTTTTGAGCTTGGTTATAGCCCACATCAGGTTTGTTGTTGGCTTTTGTGTAGGGGTGGGTGGCATGGGGGTGCGGGGGACTAGTCTCCATAAATTGGTTCTTGGCTCCCTAGTAGTTGGGAAATGCTTTGGTTAATTCTCTATTCTGGGTTCTCGTTGGCATTCAAATTGCTTTCTGCATTATCTCAGATTGAGATCTCAGGACGGGTAAGGTATGCCCCTGTAATCTTCTTGATTTATGATGTCGTCACTGGAAGCTGTGCTTTCTCTTTTAGTTTGTTTTACATTTAAGTTATTTTGGGTGCTATCACCCCATTCTTCCATTTTTTCTTCTCCTTAAACCATGTGTCCTAATCTGAACTAAAAGGATTACATTCATATAGCATAATAATGTTTTGGGTTATTTATCACATACTTGCTGATATTTAAACTACCTTTTCTTGAAGAAAGAGCTGCACCCCTTTCTGAGATTTACCTGTACAATGGGGATCATAATCGTCAGAATCTTTTAAGGAGGCCCAACCGGCAGCCCTCTCTTCCACCTAAATTCTTAATTAATTGAGAGGAAGACAAAAGAATAAAGTGGATAACGGCCAAAATTTTACCTTCTTTATGGAAAAGGTGATGCTGGAGAACGTGTCTTATGTCTGTGGGCAAATGAGCCTCCGGATGTGAATCCAGAGTGAGGCTCATGAGGGCGGCATCCTTCCACCCCTCAAGCCCCCCTCCCCCACAAGCAGGAATGTGGGAGCCAGAGCCAGGCCCTAGTGAGCAGCCCAATCTGTGCTCCCCAGAGGAAGGGAGGGAAGGGCTGAGCTGCTTTTGCCCAGTTCCTCCCTCCAGACTCACCAGTCAAAAAAGGCATTGTATTTCCTCAGGGGCAGAGTGAGGGTGGGGCAGAGAGGGGCCAAAAAAAAAAACAAAACCCCGTTATCCTGAGTCGCTCCTCGGCACGTGGGAAGAAACCTCAAGTGGAGGGAAACAGGGCCTGCCCCTCAAAACAATCATACTCACCTCTCAGGAAGCAGATTCACAGGGGTTCAAAGGAGACACTTCTGACTCTGACAGCCCGGGGTTAGCGTCCTAGTCTCCACTTACAGGCTGTGTTCCCCTAGGTGAATTCCTCCACCTGGCTAAACCTCACCTGTAAAATGCCAGTGATAAGCAGGCGTTGTGAAAGTTTAGTGAGATAAACCATTAGAATTCCAGGGACATGATAAGTGCTCAATAAAGACTAGGAAGTCAAATGAGAGAACATGTAGAAATGTCCTTTGTAAATGATACGATTTTATATAAATATCAACATGTATTATTTATGGTGCTGGTATTAGTGTAACTGAATTCCTCTTGCGATGTAATACTGTTTGTTAGTGCTCCAGATTTAGGCATATTTAAATAGGCTGGGGGTACCCAGCAGTGGCTTTTATTCATCTCTTTCCTATCAGCTCTTGCAAAGAAGACCCACAAGCTAGAAGGAAAGAAGAAATTAAATTAGTGAGAAACTTCTGTGCATCAGAATGACCAGTCCTCTGATTCCAGCTATTTTTGTAGATGCTCCTGGAAGCTGTCATGTAATTCTGCAGCAGCCATTAGAAAGTATTCACTCCATTTAATTTGTGCTGAAAAATCATTAGTGGGAATTTGACACAGGCCTGGAGTGTTCACAAGCCGATACCCAGCTGTCAAGCTTCAAGGGACAGCTCCATTTGCCAGAGGCAGTCCTTGAAAGGGCTCGCAAGAGAGAAATGGGGGCGGGGCGAGTGTGGTACTTTCTGCCTCCTCTTCGTCCTTCTCGGTCGTTGTCCACAACATCACACTTGTTGAGTGTTACCAGGCCAGCTAGCTACCCTCTTCTTTAGTTTGCACCACAGCCCCAGGAGGTTTTATTATCTGCGTTCTACCATTATGTCTGCCCGTCGACTTGGGCAGAGTTGGGATTGGGAGCAGGTTTGGATCATTCCAGAGCTCTGGTCTCTTTATTGGGAGCCTTGATGACAGACTTCTCAAAGCCTGAAGGAAGCTCTTGTATGTCACGGCAGCTTCCATGTCACTGATGTTTGGTATGAACCAGCAGAGCACCCCTTTCCTTGGAAGCTATTACTGCTAGTATCTAGCCGCTTTCTAAGCCTTAGCTTTCTCATCTGTATTATGGGGTAACTGTAGGTACTTCACAAGGTTATCAAGAGGATTAAACGAGATAACGTACCTAAGGACCTGGGATAGGGCTTGGCGTGTAGTAGTTGTTCAGTAAATGTCAATGCTAGTGCCATATAGGAAAGCATCTAGCGCAGTGTCTGGTTGTCGAATTAGGCTCTCTGTAAACAGCAGTTTCCTTTATTCTGTTTCAATTTACAATCTCCTTCAATCCCCTGAAAGCACCGTTCCAGCATAACGAGGCTTTATAGCTGTGGATCTGTGATGATAGAGGAACCACGCTGTGAGGGAAAAAGGTATCGTCGCTGGTACCAGAGATCACGGCGGGCGAGTCACTTCTGTTAGTCTCTCCTGTTGTTTCTTAATGGGAGGATCGGCTCCAGCGTTCCAATACCGACACTCGACACATCCAGGGCTGCCTGTGGCTGGTCACGGCGAACATCTTCTCTTATGCTCCCAGTGGCGGGGACTGGGGGCAACTCAAGACACCTTGTTCCACACTTTTTTGGAAATTAAATTTATTGGGGTGACATTTGTTAATAAAATTGTATAGGTTTCAAGTGTACAATTCTATAATACATCATCTGTATATTGTATTGTGTGTTCACCACCTAAAGTCAAGTCTCATTCTGTCACCATATATTTGACCCCCTTTACCCTTTTCTAACTCCCCTCCCCCTTGCCCTCTGGTAACTACTAAACTGTTTGTGTCTACGAGTTTTTGTTTGTTTGTTGCTTTCAGGTTTATAGCCAACATATGAGTGAGGTCATCTTGACTTTTTCTGTCTGCCTTATTTTTTTTTAAAGATTTTATTGGGGAATTGGGGAAGGGGAACAGTGTTGGGGAATTGGGGAAGGGGAACAGCCGAGTTGTTGTCAATCAATCTTAGTTGTGGAGGGCGCAGCTAGCTCAGCTCCAAGTCCAGTTGCCATTCGGCTGCCCGTCAGCAGCTTGCGGCCACTCAGCTCAAGGTGCCATGTCAATCTTAGTTGTGAGTGGGCATAGCCCACCATCCCATGCGGGAGTCTAACCAGCAACCTTATTGTTAGGAGCACATGCTCTCACCAGCTGAGCCATCCTGCCACCTGTTGGCAGCTTAGCAGCAGCTCAGCTCAGGTGCAGCTCATGAGCCCATGTGGGAATCGAACTGGCGACCCTGTTGCTCAGAGCTTGCACTCTTAACCAACTGAGCCACTTGGCTAGCCCTCTGTCTGCCTTATTTTGTTTAGCATGATATTCTCAGGATCCATCCATGTTGTTCCAAATGGCAGTATTTCTTATTTTCCTTTTCCACTGCCACTAAGTGACTCTAAGTGAAGCGCACTCAGCAAATAGCAGCATATAAAATTCACCTGTACCCATGTGACATCTTACTAAAAATTAGAGATGTATATTTTCTACATACTTGAGGTTTATCTCTTCAAACCCCAAAACTCCTTCAGTTTTAACTGTTTGGAGCCGAAATCTTTCTAAAATGCATGGCACGCCCAGAAATTGAAGGAACATAATTTGACATTGTTTTCTCTTTTCTTGGTGCATTAGAGTTAAAGGGTGTGCTGGTAAATTGGCTTTCAAAAGCAAAACAAACAAAACCAAAAAAAATCCCCTAAACCCCACTTTGTAGTGTTTGCCTATTTCCATGGTGTAAATATTCTTCGTTTTTCCCCCTTGAGAGCTGGGCCACCCAGGTCAGGATAGTTAACCTGAGTTTCTTTATATATAAACTGAAGTAAAATGACTACCCGCAGTGATGGTGAGGACTCAATAAGATGGCATAGGTCAAGAGTCCCAAACTCAAGTGCTGTAGGGGCCAAACAAGTGACACGATGAAGGCAGCAGGCTGGGTGGACACTCTGGCAAGCACTTAAACAGTAGTTCTCAAGCTTGGTGGGGGAACTTCACCTGAGCCTGGGCCCCACCTTGAATCGATTAAACCAGAATTGCTTGGGGAGCCAGTAGGTGCAATGGTATTGTAATTTCCAGAGGTTCCACAGGGAGAACAATTCCTATGACAGGATGTCTACGTAGTGGTTCATTGTGGACTTTCTTTAAAGGACTTAGACATTGACCTTTAAGATAGTTTTTCTCTCTAATATTGTCCTAAATGGAAACATTAAAGTTAGGGTGAGTTTGGGACATTGTAAGTAGCTTGTACGGATGGAGGATGGGGAGTGTGGGAAGCAGCGGGGATGAGGTGGAGGGTTTGCAGTGGTCAGATTATCAAGGGCCTTCAATGCCAAGCCAAGGAGCTTTAGCTTTGCCTGTGGGCAGAGAGGAGGATCCCGTGGACACTTCAGGGGAGGGGTAGCAATGGCATGATCTGTGGTTGGCCAAGACAATCATTGGTGGTTGGTCCATTGAACGGATCATTCAAATCACTCTTTCTTCAGGGCAGTCCCCCACCACAGTCTTGGTTCCTGCCCTTCTCATTTGCATAACTTACCCTTAATTACTGCTTTCATTATTTTCACAGCCCAAACTGGCAGGAATGGTCTGATGCCGGGTAACATTGAACCTATCCCTCAGAAGACCTCCTTTGTTCATATTATTAACCTGAGTATTTTTCAGAGGTTTTGTTAAAAAAGATCATCTGGAGTTTGTTTGCAGCTGTATTTTCTGGCGGGAGCCTGGCCAGCGACTGTCCTTGCACCTGACTCCCCGCTGTGTGTGCCTTTTTAAGCAGGTGTCACTCAGAGCTCAGGGAGCACCAGCTTCTCATTAGTTGCCTGTTAAACCACAGGCCTCCCGATCTGCTGCTCAAATTACTAGTTTATTCAGTGAAGAATCCTTGACGATGATTGTTTTTCACCCTGAAAACAAGCATATCCGGTTCTTTGCTGTGCCACATTTTTCTGAGACTGTTGTTGTTGTTGCTGCTCCATATTATTACCATGTATGGTGCCAGGGGCAGCGCTGGGTGCTTTGCAAATATTATTGTCTTGTTGAATTCTCACGGGATCTTTGCAAATCCTGTTTCTTAGAAGAAGAAATCTGGTCTCAGAGAGCTGCGCCTCTACCCGAGGCCGCGGAGCAGTGCGGGCCCAGCTCACCCCCATGTCTGCGCCCTTTGCTACAACCTCTTCTCTGCAATGTGCTCGTTTTATCCACTTGCCTATGGTTCATTGACCATGTTTTGTGGCATAGGAATTTGTATTTTAGTTAAATAGCGCCTGGAAAATCATGAAAATAATTTTAAAATACAGCTTTAAAAATATAGTAGTTACGTAGATTAAATACCACTAATACTTCCCCTGGACTGTTGATATTCCACCTGAATTCACTTAAAGGAACAGATTCAGTATTTCCGTACTCACGGCAGCAGTGAAGTTCCAAATTCTAAAATTACCCCCCGGGCAAGAGTTCAGTTCTTCAATGATTATTCGCAGGGTAACCAGCCTTCCTAGGCTAGATTTATCATTTTGTTAGTTTTGTCATCGTTTGTTCCTCCTTCTGGGAAGATGGTAATTGTACATAGAATCACTTTTGATTAGGGATTTTAAAAACATCACATTACCTTGGCTTTTCACTGTCACTGTTAGCTGCTTACCTTTTTATCAAGATAGACTTTTATTCTTTGATCAGACATGAAAAAAGAGATGGGCAGGCTCATAGAAAAATTCATTTATTTATTCAACAAACGTTTTCTCAAACATTTCCTGTGTGCCAGACACTTTTCTAGAGGCGGGGCCAGAGCTGAGAAGCAGACTCATAAGATCTGCTCTCATGGAGCTGACGTTCCAGAGGAGGGACAGATGCTCAATAAGGACACAAAGAAAGAAAAAGAAGGAAAAAGTGCTGTGGTGTCAGCACGGTGATGATGGGATAGCGAGGGGGACAACGAGACGGGGCCTTTTCTCTGAGCTGCTTGCTCTCTCTCTATACAGGGGGAAGACAGATGCTCCCACAAATAGATACAAACTCTGGCTTCTTGGCGTTTGTAGGTTTAACATTTAGTATTTTGACTATCCTTGAGCAATATAAAGATCTGTGAGATATAGCAATTTGTCGTTTTGCTGAGGTGTAACTTTCCTTCCATTGTAAAGGAAAAGGCTTTTGCCTCCTGGTAAAACCATTTAGGTTTCAACAAGTTGGTGAAGTGAGTGCCTAGGGGGAGTGGTAAGTCTCTCCTATGCCCAGGGAATCAACCCACATGGGCCTTATTTCATTTATGAATTCAGCAAACCTTCAACTTCGTGTCTGTTGTCATCTGTATGCCTGAGAAGGAAAGCTGGGCAACTCAGTCCCTGTGTTTGAGAAGGAAGAAGAAGATGCATTAATAACTAGAGTGCAGTTGGCCCTAGACAGTCACGAGCGACACACCCGAGCCCTTCGTGAATCCTTAAATTGACTGCTACTTATTGTTGTGCAGAAACGAACCAATCGTCCATTGTTCCGCTGGACTCATTCATCGGTTAAGTGACTTGCTAATTCAGACCTGCCTCGTGGAAAGGGGGTGATTCAAGGTCACCCCCTTTACGCACATCATCTCATTCCATCTTGGTGACAATCATGTGATCAGGCTCATTATCTCTGTTCACACTGTTGCATGCCAGGACCTTGAGGGTTACTGGTGCCGAGGGCCTACTATGCAAGATCCTAAATTCTGTGATACAGCTGTGAAAGGGGCTACTTAGATGCGTGCACCTTCTGGAATGAGGGGACATTAGACTGGGTCTTGCAGGATGAGAAACTCATCAGGCTGGGAAAGAGAA
Organism: Hipposideros armiger; assembly: GCF_001890085.2. Taxonomy (NCBI): domain Eukaryota; kingdom Metazoa; phylum Chordata; class Mammalia; order Chiroptera; family Hipposideridae; genus Hipposideros; species Hipposideros armiger. The sequence goes on from NW_017732230.1 coordinate 471,915, forward strand.
GGTGTCAGGCAGAGGGAACCACGTGTGCAAAGGCATGAAAATATGAAAGCACACAGTATATTCAGGCCAAAAAGAGATCAGAAACTTGGGGGGGGACAGGGAGTTGGTAGGAGATTAATTTGGAGAGGCAGGTTGGAACCAGAAGATGAGAGGCCTGAGTGTTTATGGAGGCAGAGTTGACAGGATTCCTGCTGGCTACCATGGAGGAAGGGAGGGAAAGAGGAATTAAGGATACTCCTGGGATTTTGACCTGAGCGACCGGTAGAAACTGGGAAGATGGAGTTCCTGGTTGGTACCATGCAGCTATCCCTTGAGGACTCTCCAAGGGTGGACTGGAACAGTGAGTACTAGGAGCCTACAGGGCCAGATGGTAGGTAAGAAACGAGGACTCTGAGTGAAGGCACTTGGCAGTGGAGCTGAAGAGAAGGGATCTACTAGCGAGACCATTCTTGGCTCAACTCAGCAGGCCTGGGGACCACTGGGAGCTGATGAGTGAAGGAAACAGAGAACTCACTTATGATGAGGTTGCGAGTGAAACAATCAATTAGGTCAGGAACACAGCAGGGAGAATAGATTTCAGGGGAAGAAAAGAAGTCCATTTTGGGACAGGTTGACTTGAAGTTACATTGGGGACTTCCAGGTAGAAGAAATCTTGAGGCTGTCAAAAATGTGAGATGAGACACATCTTAACATGGCTTGTTAAGACCACATGGGTGCAAACTCCAGCTCTGCCATCTGTCAGCTAAGTGATCAGGGCAAGGTACTTATTCTCACTTAGCCTCAGTTTCCTCAGATCGAGAGATGCACATAGATGAGAGACACACAGATAACAAGTTGGCAGGGCACCTGGCATGTTGTCAATACTTAATAAGCGTTGACTATTGTCACCATTTTGTCACTGTCACTATTGATTTCATGGTCATCAGCACATCAGTGGTAGTTGGGGCCGTTGGGAAGATGAGACCCATCAGGGAGATCGTGTCGATAGGGTATGAGAAGAGGGTAAAGGAAGGACATAGCTTCCGCCTCCAGTTCTTTTCGAAGCCAATGCAAAAGGCATGTGTTAGGATTTGGGACTCCTTTTTGTGATGGATGTGGCTTGACCTAAAAGTTTCTTAAAATTAACTGCAATTTTAGAAGGGAAGGAGTAAGCCAGTGGTTGTACCTAGCCACCCTGAGGTCCCCCTTACATGAGTGCTCTTCTGAACATACGCGTAAGATAATGACTGGCTCAGCACAGTTAGAAAGTTTTAATGGGGAAAAGAGGATGTAAATGGCAGAATCTTAAATGCATTAATTTTCAACATTGTGAAATTAATTGGCTCCCAAATATAGCCTGCTCCTGTAGCAGTTGGAGTTCTGATGAGCTTCCAGTTTTTCTGTTACCTTTAGCCAACATTTCTGGGTTCAATGGTGAATAAAGACCTCTTTGTTTAATTAGAATTGAATCATGTTTTAAGAAGGTAGTATAATTAAAATTATATTTCAAGTTATATGAAATAGAAAAAGAAGAGATAAACAGATGTTTTATGGAGCCTGCTCTATACCTTGCAGTGACACAGGGTATCCAGAGAGGAGTAAGATATGGCCCCTGCCCTCAGGGAGCTCAAGGTCTGCAATTGGAGGTAGCCATGGAAACAATGAAATCAACTCAAGGTGATAAGTAATAGAGCTCGGAGGAGAAAGTAACTCACTTTGCCAGCTTGGTCAGGAAGCACTCTCCAGAGAAGGTGATATTTGAGCTGGGCCTTGAAGGTGGCCAGGAAGAATGAGGGAGGATGGCCATCTAATGGGAGGCCAGTTAGGAGAACGTCACAGTGGTCCAGGGAGATCTGAGGAGCTCTGAACCAGACACTGATCCTGGGGACAGTTAGGAGAAGCATTTTACCTCTCCTCTGCTGGCTGATGGGATGTGAGCACCGGAAGGGGAGGGATAATCTAGAAAGAGAGAGGAGCTCATAGATCACCTACGGCTAGAACTTCATGGGATGGAGAGATGGAGAGAGCAAAAGGGAGGGCAAAGGCAGAGGCTGCAGTTTTCCCATGAACGTATAATTTTATGTAAGTTATAAATAGAATTTATGACTGTCAGTCAACACATATGCAAATAATCTAACATGGCCATTCAAGCCCTTTGCTGATAAACTGTTCTTTGAAAGATTGGATGAAGTTTAAATGTGCCATTGTTGGAAACCCTGGGAATAAGCCAGGTTGTCAGGTTCTAGTTATGAAGGAAGGTGAGCCTCTGGAGTTCCCCACCTGAAGATCCCTCTCTTTCTAAAAGATTTTTATTAAAAATATAGCTAACAAAGAATATTATATGAGTTTCAGGGGTACATCATAGTTATTCAACATTTATATACCTAAAGAAGTGATCACCATGATAAGCCCAGCAGCCATCTGACACCATCCCATGCTATCACAATATTATCTATGTTCCCTATGCTGTACGTTACATCCTCATGACTTATTTGTTTTATACCTGGAAATTTGAACCTCTTACTCCCCTTCACCTTTTCCCCCACTTTTTAAATTTTTCAATTACAGTTGACATTCAATATTATTTGATATTAATTTCAGGTGTACAGCATAGTGGTTAGACATTTATATAATTTAAGAAGTGATCCCCCTGACTAGTCTAGTACCCACCTGCACTATACATATTTATTACCATGTTAATGACTATATTCCCTATGCTTTACTTTACTTCTCCATGACTGTTGTGTAACTACCAATTTGTACTTCTTTTTTTTTTTTTTTAAGCTGAGCCATCCTGCCACCTGTTGGCAGCTCAGCTGCAGCTCAGCAGGGGCCGGGACCCAAACCGCTGTTGCTCAGAGCTCGCACTCTTGAGTGAGCTCTTAACCAACTGAGCCACTCAGCTGGCCCCCCAATTTGTACTTCTTAATCTCTTAACCCTTTTCACCCTGCCCCCAACCCCCTCCCATCTGACAGCCATCAAAATGTTTTCTGTATCTGTGAGTTTGTTTCTGTTTACTAATTTTATTTTGTTCTTAGATTCCACATATAAGCGAAATCACATTGCATCTGCCTTTCTCTGTCTGACACTCCACTCAGCATAGTACCCTCCAGGTCCATCCATGCCACCACAGATGACAAGAACCCATTCCCTTCCATGACCGAGCAATATTCCATTGTATATATGTACCACCTCCTCTTTATTCATTCTTCTATTGATGGACACCCAAACCGCCTCCACATCTTGGCCATTGTAAACAATGCTGCAATGAACATATGGATGCACACATCCTCTCAAATGTTTTGGGTTTCTTCAGATAAATACCCTGAAGTGGGATTATTGGGTCCTTCTTTGTCTCTTGTTATAGCTATTGTTTTACAGTCCATTTTGTCTGGTATAAGTCTTGTGACCCCACGTTTTTTTGGTTTTTTATTTTTGTTTCCATTTTCATGAAATATCTTTTTCCATCCCTTTACTTTCTGCCTGTATGTGTCTTTAAATATGAAGTGAATCTCTTGTAGGCAGCATATGTAAAGGTTTTGTTCTCTTATCCATTCAACCTTCCTATGTCTTTTGATTGGAGCATTTAACCCATTCACATTGAAAGTAATTGTTGATAGATATGTAACTATTGTCATTTTATTATTCATAATTTTGATTTTTTTTTCTATCTTAAAGAAGTCCCTCTAACAGTCCTTGTAATTCTGGTTTGGTGGTGATGAATTCCTTTAGCTTTTTCTTGTCTGGGAAGCTCTTTATCTGTCCTTCGATTTTAAATGATAGCCTTCCTGGGCACTGGTTGTAGGTTCTTGATATTCATCATGTTGAATATTTCATGCCAATCCCTTCTGGCCTGCAAAGTTTCTGTTGAGAAATTAGCTGACAGTCTTATGGGAGCTCCCTTATAAGTTACTAGTTACCTTTCTCTTGCTGCTTTTAGGATTTTCTCTTCATCTTTAACCTTTGTCATTCTAATTGTAATGTGTCTTGGTGTGGGCCTGTTTGGATTCATCTTGTTTAGGACTCTCTGCACTTCCTGGACTTATATGTCTATTTCTTTTGCCAGGTTAGAAAAGTTTTCAGTCATTATTTCTTCAAATAGGCTCTCAATCTCTTGTTTTCTCTCTTCTCCTTCTGGCACCCCTATGATGTGAATGTTGTTATGCTTGATGTTGTCCTAGAGGTTCTTAAACTCTCCTTATTTTTTTGGATTCTTTTTTCTTTTTGCTGTTCTGATTGGGCATTTTCTGCTACCTTGTCTTCCAAATTGCTGATTCAATCCTCTGCTTCATCTACTGGAGATTCTTTCTAGTGCATTCTTTATTTCAGTTATTGGATTCTTCACTTCTGATTGGTTCTTTTCTATGGTTTCTATGTTCTTTTATATGCTTGCAATGTCTTTGTCGAAGTTCTCACTAAATTCATTAAGCAACTCTTATAACTGTTGTTTTGAACTCTGTCTCTGGTAGGTCACTTGCCTCCATTTTGTTTAGTTTTTTTTTTTAGAGTTTTCTCCTTTTCTTTCATTGGGATGCATTTCTTTGTTTCTTCATCTTGGTTGCCTCTCTGTGTTTGTTTCTGTGTATTAGGTAGATCTGCTATGTCCCCTGTCTTGGATAGGTGATCTTATGTAGTAGGTGCCCTGTGTGGCCCTGGCACAGTCTCCCTGGTCACCTGTTCCGGCTGCTCTAGGAGTGTCCCTTGTGTGGGTTGTGTGTTCCCTTTTATTTTAGTTGAGCCTTGATTGCTGTTGGCACATCAGTGGGTGGCACTGACCCTCAGGCTGATTGGTTGTGGGGTTTTGCCAAGTCCACAGCTTATGAGCTGCTGTGTGTGCAGGCCCCACTGAGCGGCATTAGCCCCAGTGGGCTCTAGTGCCTGTTGAGACTGCTCTTAGTGTATGCTGCTTGTCAGGCTAATTGGGTGGTGCTCTGCTGTGGTCTGAAGCCAGCCTCCAAGTATGTTAGTTCTGGGGCCTTTTGCTCCGTTGCAGGCCCAGGTCATCCACTGCCTGTGACCAGCCAGGGGCTGCCTGGTAGGAGTTATAAAGTGATCTGCTGTTGTTCACTGCCTGTTCTTACCCTGGAGGCTCATGGAAGAAGCCCCGCTGCGAATCAACGATGTCTGCCACCAGTACCAGACCTGGGGTAGCTCCACAAGAAGCCAGGACTCCCCCATACCTGCTGCCATCTGCCAGCTCCTTTAAGGTTCTGCTGCTGATAGAGCCTCATGCAGTATGCAAGTTGGGTGAGGCAGGGTCTCAGGGAGTCACTAGAGTGGGAAGAGTTGTGCTCACCAGGTAACGTAAATTCTGGTTTGGTGCCAGTGCTGAACCTGGAGAAAATCAGCAAAAGTCTCAGAGCACGCTGAGTCCAGTGGCCACCCACCTGGGGTCTGCTGGACTCCGATAGTTTTCCAAGAAAGAATACAATGTGGGGAGGGCTGGCTGCTCGTGGAGAAAGTGTTCCCTGTGGTTGGGGGCGTTGGGTGGGACAATGTCCCAGCGGAGCTCATGAGACCAATTCAGGTTCAGATTTGGCCATGGGTGTTGGGGAGGGCTCAACACAGGAAAGATGGTGCCCGCCTGCTGGCTGCATGGGAGAAAGACCCCTCACAGGGAAAATGGCAACTGTCCTCCAGCTCTTGCTCTGAATCCATATACCTCAGTCTGCCTCCCCATATACATCTGACACCCCGTGAGTCACCATCCCTCCACTGGAGCCCAGGGTGAGTGCCTGCAAGTGAGTGAGCTGTGCATAGGCTGTTTAAGAGGAACTCTGGTTTTCCTGCATCCTTGTACCCCACCCAGAATCCCCACTGTTTTTCACAGCCAGATGTTGTGGGGGCTCTTCTCTAGAAGGCTGGAGAGCCTTGTGTGGGGGTGGGGTCCCTTGTTCCTCTAGGAGGAACCTCCACAGCTGAGATATTCCTCCTGCTTCTCAGCTGCACACAGAGGTTTGGGGCCTGTTCTGTGTTTCCGACCCTCCTACCAGTCTCAATGTGTCTTTTTCTTTATATTTTGTTATAGGACTTCTGTTTGGCTAGACTTCAAATGGTTCTCCAGGTTGATTGTTCTGTAATTTAGTTGTAATTGTAATGTGTTCATGAAGGATGCAGGCATAGTGTTTGTCTACTCTGCCATCTTGGATCTCCTAAAGATCTCTTGATTCTGTCGTTCTCTCTGTCTTTACGGACACCACCCTTGTCCAGGCCACCATCATCTCCAGTTTGGATAGTACTAAGAATCTCATAACTTATTTTCGCCTCACTAACTCTTTTCTCCATCCATTTTATTCTCCTCACAGCAGCCAGAGTGATCTTTTCAAAACTCAACTCTAACTGGGTTAAGTTCCTGCTTAAAACACTTCAATGACTTTTCACTTCCTCATAGGCTAAAAATAAAACCATTTGAAAAGCCTGACAGGCTTTGAATGATCTAGTCTAGATCAAAGCTTGGTCCTCGGGCCCCCCAGGGTTCTCCAAGATCTTTTCAGGATACCTGGAGGGTCAAAACTATTGTCATCATAATAATACTAAAGCGTTATTTGCTTTTTCATTGTGTTGATTTTTGCACTGATGATGTAAAAGCAATGGTGAGTGCAACTGCTGGCTCCTTGGCACTATTTGAGGCAGCAAACCGTACTAGTACTCACTGTGTTTTTCACTGCAGCTTAGAACAAACAAAAAAACAGGTTCATTTAAGAAAGTCCTTGAAGAAACAGTACAAATTATTAATTTAATTAAACATCAGCCATTGAGCACACTTCTTTTTAATATTCTGCATGACAAAATGGCAAGTAAGCTAAAGCTTCTGCTGCCAACTACATGATGCTTTTCTCACGAAAAGCTCTTGTGCGATTGTTTGGGTCTCAAGGGGCACTAGTCCCTTTTGTCATGGAACAACTGGAAGTTCTTTTTTATGGAAAATGGTTGGCAGACAAACTATAGATATCAGATGTGGGCACTTGGCAGACATTTTCTTGAAACTGAAAAAAGTGAACTTTTTTTTTCCAAAGAAAACATCCAAATAGCATTTGCCAGCAATGATAAAATTAGAACTTTTAAGCAAAATTTTGAAATTTAGGAAACTTACATCTGCCACCATGAGCTTAACAGCTTTGCAATATTTAAAGATTTTTCTGATGAGATCAGTTTTGATATTAATGAATATAATTTTCTGGTATTGTATAATGAATTGCATGCTGTTTGGAAGATCTGCATAAACCAATATTTTTCAGATGTCCAGTGCACGATACTGGAATATTCTGCAAGAGTGAAAGATCCATTCAAAGTGCAGGACAGGCTGACTGGTTTTCCTAACAGAGTGTGAAAATTTATTAATATGGTTTCAGCTTCCACACTGGGATTGGCCTTTAAGAAAGCTCCATTTGACAAGATTTGGTGCATACCAGATTTTCTTCATACACTTCAACCCGAAACCTACCAGAGCAGACTGACTGTAGAAATAGACATGAGACTCCAGGTATCTTTAATGAAGCCAGACATTAAAGAGATTTGCAAAAATATAAAGCAATGCTACTCTTTTCACTATTTTTTTATTTGTTGTTTTGAAAGACACAAAAAAATGTTATTTACATTAACATATAATGAATGAATTATTGTGATTTTTAAATGAATGTTTTATAATAGTTGTCCATTTTGATTTCTATTATGCTAAATCAGTAGATTTTAAGAATATAAATGTAAAGAACTTCTGAGACCAAAAAATTTGAGAACTACGTCCAGATCTCTAGCCTCATCTTCATCACTCCTAATAATCTTGAACTCCACCCCCTACCCCAACTGCCTTCTTTCCATTACTCCATCAGTTTGTGGATGGAAAAGGGTCCACATATTAAGGCTGAGAAGCTCAGGGGAGGCCTGCATGGCAGGCCTTACAAACGCAGAGACTGAAATTAACCACATCGGACCGTCTGAACATAAAAATTTCTAACTAAAAGCAGGTCATGGCAAGTAGTCACATCCTGGGCCTGTAGCTTCCTTCACAAAGGTCACTCTTTACTTGAAGTGAGCTTGTCTATTGTCTTTTTGCATCTAAGATAACATACCTTTGAAATACCAGAGGTATCACCTTTTCCAGACCCTTCAGGGCACACCCACCACCAGAACAGAGACCACAGAACCCCTCATTGCTATCTTGTTTCCCAGATACCATCTGTGTGTGCTATAAATGTTATTAATTAATTATTATCCTGTACCCAGGAATGTAAAAGAAGTATGTATCGCTCCGTTTTACCTTTTATCCAATCCCAGAGATTTCCCCACTTTGCTTTCTCCCGCCCCCTTAGTCTACCAGCAATGGATTTCATGTAACCCTCCTTACATCGCCTCCTTTTTTCTAATGTATAAAATAAGCTGCAAAACTGCCATTCCCCGGAGCATTTTCTCAATCCGTTGAGATTTTGCTTCCTGGCAAATGTCAGTTTGGCTCAAATAAACTCATAAAACTTCTCCACAGTTTTGGATGTTTCTTACATGGACAAGTTCCTCCTGCCTGTCTCTCTTCTGCTTGAAGGCCTTTGCACATGCAGTTTCTTCTGTCTAAACCGCATTTGTTCCCCATTTTCCAATGTTCTCTGATTAACCTCTACTCACTCTTACCATCACAGCTCAGGAAAGCCTTCTTTTTCCCTGTATCCACCATACCCATCCTCATTCTCTCCCTTCCGCAGGCTCCATGTTAGAATATACGTGTTCTTCCACTCTACCTTCAGATTTAAACCCTTATGTCCCTCCTTTATCATTTCCCCTTTGTGTCTATTTTACAAGTACCACCTCCTCTGCTGTCTGTTGTATTATATTAATCATCACCTGTCTGATATAAGCGAGAGGGAAAATTAACCGACATTTTCAACACTAAGGGAGCCAGTTGATCAATCTTTTCCTTGAGATTTCATACATTTTTAAGAGGGTTCTCAAATACCTCTTTACAGGCCCTGGTGTAATATACTCTGTGGTGTTGCTTTTTTTTTTTTTATCAGCTCAGGATAAAAAGCATCTGCGTTTTGTCGTTAATGAGGCCGATTTTCCTGTCTCTTGTACTTGGAATTCCCTGCAGTGTATGCTTATTTTCTGCATCTGCCAAACTGCCCATTTTAATGGTACATCGTCTTTTCTCTGAGCCCCAACCCCTTGAAGTGTAAACTCAGACCTCACCTATTCTCAGGATCAGTGGGAATTAGCCTTATTATTCAATTTTCTTTTGCAAGAAAGTGGGTTATCTAGATCTATCAGCCTTCCATACTACTATGAAAGGCTTGATGAGATTTTCTTTTTGAACTGTTGGAGGAAGACTTTGTAATAGCTCAGGCTACCTGCGCTGCTGGTGAGGCGGTCTGGGAGCGACGCCTCCCCTGAGTGATGCTGGGCAGGCCTCTTTTCCCCATTTGTGAAATGAAGGGGCTGGGTGTTCACTAACGCTCAGCCTGCTCTGAGACTCTGTGATCCAAATGGATTCTGAGAGCCAGGTACATGCCCAGGCCGTGCCTATTACCTAGCAGGGGTGCAGCTGCAGGAGAAATCAGTCTGTTTCCAAAGTAGAGAACAGTGTCCCCAGAAACCAAATATTTAATCTATGAAAACATTATGGACAATTCAGAATGATATTTATTTTATTCCATATACATATATACACATGTGTATCTCTATATGTCTAAATATAGGGTACTCACCTTGAGCCAGGCCCCTTGCTGCATCCTGGGGTTTGGTGGAGGCAGCTGAGGACTGTGTGTGAAGGTCAACTCTCAAGAACTCATAGCCTTGTAATGCAGACGACAGAATCAACAGTGTGCTAGACCCCAGAGCTCAACAGGCAGGACACGTGCTGTAAGAAAGAGACCCTCAGAGTGTGCTGACATCATTGAGAAGAGCTGTAAAGGAGGATGGTTAGAGAGGAGCCAGGGCTGGCACCAAAATTTGTTTCTTGAGAGTGTGGTGGGACCCGTGGCACCCTCCGGACAACAGGGTGAATGAGGTGGCTGGTCCGATGGGACAGCACCCTCTTGGAGGATCTCTGTAGTGTTTCGAGGCCTATTTCCAACGTTCGCCAAATTGTTTATAGTTCATGGGCATTTTAATTCTCTCTGAAATGGGGGGTTGAATATTATAGCCTGGAATGACAAGGGTGAGGTGGCGTGGGAAGATGAAACTTGAGGACATGTTACTCCCCCGCACACACGAAGTCTAGTAATAGAGCAGCTAATTTTAACCTTTCAGCCACTTAGCTTCCTCCTTCTTTTCTCTGGGAGAGGTTTGCATGCCCGCAAGGGGCTCTGAGGATGTCGGGTGGCCCGTCGCCATTAGCATGTGCTCTCTGCCCTGAGCACATTAGATCATTACCAAGTGCTCTCAGCACTTGACAAATGGGACAGCTGCCGCTCAGGCAATTTCCTCGTGAGTGGCTGAGCCAGGTGGAGTAGGTAGATAGCTGGCCTCACCGAACAGCGAAAGCTAATACTAATCATTAGGTCTTTGAACCTTGCCATGTTACCAATTAATGGTAGAATAAAGTGAAACGAGTAATTAGATGGGTTCCAACCCACTGGCTGTGCCTCCCTGCCTGAGTGCCTCCCATTTCCTTACTGTGTGAAGCAGAGTACAAATCCAATTACTGGGAAGAAGGGCAGTGTGGGATTATAACACTCAGAACATTGAACGCTGTCTACTGAAAGCATAAAATGAGCACTTACTATATGGCCTGTTCAAGGAATTTGCTTTTAAACATTTTCCCTTCTAACTGCCCTGTGAGGTGTGGATAGTGTCCCAGCTCCACCTCAGAGGTGACCTTTGCACTTCTGAGGTGTAGTGACCGCCTGCACCACCTGGCTGTGAGTGGCAGACCTGGGAGTCAAACCCAGATCTGCTGACACCAGAGTCCAAGTCCTCCGTAGCTCCCTACTGTCCCCTCTGCACTACACACCATGCTGGCTGCTTCCATGCACACACATCCTTTAATCCTCATGCCACCCTGTGAAGGGGGGAAGGGGGTGGTGATCTTCATTCTAATCCACCCATGAGGACCTGAGACGAGAGTGGTGACTTGCTTGCTGGAGTCTGCTTGGGACTCACAGGCAGAGCCCGGTTTCTGCCCGACATCGATGCCCTGTCCACTCCCTGGAGCTCCTGGGCCTTGTCCACACTGGGGTAAGTGGCCTGGGGCCATGAGGGCTGAGGTAGCAGCAGCTTGGCGCCCTTGTAGCCCATAAGGCCCTTGTGACAGCAGCGACTGGGGGAATTAGGAGCTCTGGTCCTTCTGGTCCTTGGCCCAGGATTCCGCCACAGCTGCTGACTGGCTGGCCCCGGGTGAGTCATTCCTCTCCTGCAGTGGGTGACCTTCCAGGGCCAGCATTCTCTGGTGCTGATTGATATGGGGTTGAGTTTAATTCATCACCAGCTACAAACTTTATTATTGAGTGGCATGTCTTAGGATGTGGAACATGGTTTTAATAATTGTATAACAGAGAAAGTGAACCAATCTGTATCTGTATTTGGTTACTCTCGTAATCCCTCAAACTATTTGAGTGAAAGAGTGCCTAGAGGCCACGTGCCTTGAGGAACTGAGCACTTTCCTCTCTCCCCATGAGCCCGTTACACTATTGCATGTTTTACCCCATAATGTATAAATCACGGCAACATGGTAAGCCTGGGAGTTTCATCCTGGTCCAGCTTGGAGCTCGGTTCTCTTTTCTCTTGAATTTACTGTGTGGTCAGAGTCGGTTTCCCTGGACCTGTTTTCTTAGATGATGGAATTAGATTGGGTCATCTTTAAGGACCTCTATCTAGTGCTCAAGTTCTGTGATTTCCTATTTATTGACCTCTCATTGCTTCTCATTTGGGGAATGTATAATAATATTCCCTATAAGTGAATTCTTTTCCAATGGCAGGCACTGACTCCAGTAATCACCAAGCTTTAACAGTTAAGTCACTTAAAATTGGAAATCTTTACAAAAGCTTACGTATATTTGTTTTCTTAACTACAGTAATATTAAACCGTCTTCTTGATGAGTTGGGTTCATCATTGTGAACTTCAAACCATAAGACCCTTATTTCCCCCAAAGAACTGTGACCTACCCCCTTATTCTACAAATGCCCAAAGAAGCAAAGCGGCCTGGGTGGGGTGGGGGTGGGGGTGCTCACACAGCTCCAGAGCGGCAGAGTGTGGGCCCTCAGAACCCGCCTCTGCTGCCCGTCCAGCACGCCTTCTGCTTATCTCTTGTGTGCTGATGAATTGTTGCCCTGAAGACCTTGCCTGTCCCCGGCCCTCAGCATCAGACCCAGCACAGAGTAAGCGCTGATTCCTACTAGAAGCAAGTGAATGAGATCATAGCCCCATGCGTGGCTCTGCTCTGTGACACTGGGGTCTGGTTTTAATGTTTTGTCCACCCCTCCCCACCTCATTTTTCATACACACTGCTTGGCCGGGAGAGAAGCTACAAATGCCTCCTGGCTCTCCTAAAATCAAACGCATGAGTTTTATGGAAACGCTCTGTAGTTCTGGGGCCTTTGGGGCTCACTTCATGTTTGGAGGCTATGTTTTGATAGCCGAAATTGCCTGAAAGTGCGTGTTCTACGTCAAATCACAGAGGCTGTATCAATAATAGAGTAAAGATTATTATTGTTTTTGTCCAAATGAGAAAAAATGAGTCATTTTATACTAGTGTGGCCAGTGTATGTTGTGTGCATGCATAAAACTGAATACAAAAATGTTAAAGTAGCCTGTCATGACTATGAAGGAATAGCATCAGGTTTTCCAGCAGTAGCAGTCTTTACCAGGGAGAGGCTGATGGGGGAGTGGTTCTGAAACAGAATTCTTGATCTTTCTGAATCACAGACGCCGTGGGGACCCACACCCTCCTCCACCCCGTCTCCCTGGGCTCTTAACCATCTACTCTGATACTTCAAGACTGGGGTCGGACCACTGCCAGCGAAATCACCAGGCTGTGTATTCAGTAATATCAGTTTCTGAGCTTGAGGCTAGAAACATAGATTTTAACAAACAACTTAAGCACACCAAAGTCTGAGGATTATCGGCCTCTACAGTAAGATCCAAACCCAGTACCACGGGCTGTGGAAGACCCTCCAGGACCAGGTCTTGCCGCCGCTTTGCCAACCTACTCTTCCACCATCTCCTCCAATTATCCCAACTGTAATGCCGCCTAAATTATGACTGACGACCCAGCACTGCAGCTGCCCTTCCTTCTGTTCAGAACACTCGTTTGACCCTTGCTTTGCCCAGCTAACTCCTAGACTTCCTCCAATGTCCTGTTCAGGACAAAATTCTCCAGAATTCTTCCTGACATCGCCTAGCTCCAAAAATTGCCCGTTTTCTATGTACTTATAGTGCTTACTATTTTATTTCGAAAGTATCAGTCAGCCTACACCTTCTTTTCACCCATAGACGATGAACTTCCTGGGAGCAAGGGAGGGGCCTCATATGTCTCCAGATTCCTTTACTTGGCAGTGCTTGGCACTTAATAGGAATTCCATCAGGGGGTTTTATTTTTTTGTTTTGGGTTTTTTGTTTTTGTTTTGTTTTTTTCTTTTTTCTTTTTTTTTTTTTTGAGATTTACTGATCTAAAAGCTGGATCAGAGTTCAGGGAGAGGCAGTTTATAGAGGATCATGGTGCTGACATTTGTTGAACAAAAATAGTGACTGTGAAGGTCAAATTCCAGGGGAAAGTATAAAGCCTAGAGAACGTAATGGATGGTTCTCTCTCTCTCCCTCCCTCCCTCCCTCCCTCCCTCCCTCTCCATGGGTATACATATAGACCATGAGCCGTATGTCAGACATTGTTACTAAGAGTTTTGTCAATGTTATTTCAATTAATTTTTACAACAGTGCTATGGGGCGACGTGGGTGAGGAGCCTGAGGCTTAGAGGCATACAGCAGTGTGCCTGAACATGGCTAATTCCGTAGGGTCCAAAGCCAAGTCTGTCTGATGCCAGAGCTCCTGCTTCAACCTTGAAGAGAAAGAACGACTGAAGGGAAATATAGCAGGTGACATGGGAAGAAAAGAGGCCATCTTTGTTGACGGAATACTGGACCTGAGACCCCCGCTCTGCTGCAGACCAACTGTTCAACATGGCACTCGTGCTCCTCCTCCCCCAGCCTCCGAGTCCTGGCCTGTGCCACAGGGCAATGAGAACGCCACCTGGGAGGGCTGTGGGGGCGGGGAGGAGGCCTCCTATCTGTGACTTCCTTGGCCCAGCGCCTGGCACCCGGCCAGTGTGCAGTAGACGCTGGCCATTGTTCTCACCATAGGGTTGTTCTGACAATGAAAAGAATGAATGACTATGAAGAAATCCTCAGTAAACTGTGTGGCACCGAACAAGAGAAGAGAGGAGTTATTCTCAGATTCTAAAGAAAATGTGGGCCCGCAGCGACCAGGAGGCCAGTGGCGAGAGCACTTGGACAGCAGCGAGGGCTTCAAGGCGCCCGGCACTCTAGGCCCCGAAGCCTTGTGCTGGGAATGGGATGTGGGCAGCGCAAGGCCTGCCCAGGGAAGTCCTGGCACTGGGCTCCAGACTGGTGCCCCTCTGAGGCAGAGATGCTTCACATGTAAAAACGCGCGGCTACTTCCTGGCAGGCACAATGGAAGGGGAGCTTCAAAGTGTGTGTCAGGATCTCCTATGACTCTAAAGATGTAAAAAAACTCTCAAAAGACGAAATAACCTCAGAGCCTTCATGTGGGTAAACTGGTGTCTTTTTGAGAGGAACACAGAACCTGGAAGAGATGGATCTGACAGGATTTTCAGAGCTCCCGTGGCACAAGAAAAGTGGGAAGAAAAGATGAATGCTTTATCTTCTAAAGAGCGAGCCTGTGCCTTTCATCCTGAGATTAGAGGCCCTGGACGCCAGGCTCTCCCCCCGAATGGGTGATGTTCTTCAACAAAGGGTGAGGTTGGAAGAAGGGACTGGGGAACTGCCATCCATTCATCCATTCCACAGACCTGCCCTGAGCAGACACTGTGCCAGGCTCTGGACTAGGCTGTGTGCACAGAGAGATTCAAAAGGCCAGTCCTTGCCACTGAGGCACACGTGGTCTGGCCAGGAGGCAGCGTGGGAGCCCGAGAACAGTCGTGGCATAAGAAGCTGTGGGAACCTAGGGAGGAAGCAACTCACTCTGCTTGGGGGTGTCTGCAGGGCTTCCCTGAGGAGGGAAGCGATGAATTTGAAGAATGAGTAGATGTTTATGAGAGGAGGAGAGACGGCGTCTCAGGCAGAGGGGAAGGCATGAGCGAAGACCCAGAATCGTGAACAGGCCTGGAGTATGCAGAACAACGGGAGCAGGGTCGTGTGGGGATGGGGCGGGCAGGGGGCCAGAGGCTGCAAGGTCGATGGAGCCAGGCGGTGGGAGGCTTGGCCCACCCAGCCCGGGACCCGGGGGGGCCTGGGCCTCTGAGCGGCCAAAAGGCATCGGAGTGAGTGACACGGAGTCATTTTCTCTGGGTTTTAAGTCCCCCCTCCACCCGAGCTTCAGCCTTAGGAAAAAAAACACACATCCTGTTTATCATGTTCTTCGGTACCTTGGTCTTTCCTTCAGAAATGCCATGGTAGAAGATTGGAACTGAAATTCTGCCGGCGATATTAGCGATCTATAAAAAGCCTTTCAGAGGAGAAGTGAAGAGCGAATTGATGTCTTGCTTCTCCCCTCTTTCCGCCGAGCTTGCTCTCCTTGCCACGATGAGAGAAAATTCTTGTAGCAAGATGATATAGTTGGATTAAAACAGGTTGAAAAGAGACAAAATCGATATTGCGCCATTTGTTTTATTATATAGAGCCCCAAACTTGCTTACAGACGGTTTGGGTAGCTTCCAGCCCCTTGTGACAAATGACTGTCTCAGGGAGAGTTAGAATGTCTCTCATGAGCTGGAGGAAATCTCCAGAACGAATTTCAGATGATAAAAGTAGCTGGGCTGGACGATTTTGCTCAGGCTAAAAAAAAAAAAAAAAAATGCTTGTTATCCCCACAGGTGTTTCTGCAGGAAATTGCCTAGGCCTGTTTTTTCTCTCTTCTTTCTGGAAGAGCCCAATTTCACACTGACCCCTGCCTGTTCGTCAGGGCTGTCCGCCAAGCTATTCTCTCCACCTGTCCTCTCCTGTTTCATTTTTAAACTTCTCATCTTCATCCGCAGAACCCTCGCCTGCCCTGTCCCCCGGGTCTTGCTCTGCCACGTCTTTTTTGTTTGTTTGTTTTCCTCTGAAAGGCTTCTCCTCAGCATCTTTTGACTCTGAATTTACATTATGATTTAAACAAACAAACAAACCAGCAAACAACACGAATATGGTGTAGAAAACTCAGGAAATAGGAAAATATCGGGCTGGGATCCTTGCCCCCTCTCCCTGCCCCGCGTTGTAAATCAGCACCATTGTTGTTGAGCTGGGAAGGGAGGGAACATTCTAGAGCCCAATTCAATGGTGTCACTAGGGTGCTGAGCACCCACTGTGTGCCAGATCCTGTTGAATGCCGAGTGCTGGGAGCCTGAGAGAGGTAGATGCTCACCCCAGCGGGGGGTGTCTGGGAAGACTTTGTGGAAAGCCAATTACTACTCCAGTATGAAAGCAAACGCTATTGGAGGAGGAATTCTCTCATCTGAGGACCAAAACTAGAGTGTCATGTCCCCGAGAGCTGAAAGGGAGCAGGCGGCCAGTGTGACACGGGAAAGAAGGCTCGGCTGGAGCCAGATGGAGCAGGATTGGAGCCCTGAACAGCTATGTGAGCTCTGAGAGCAGGGAAAGCCACTTTCTTTTGCTGAACCCCCGTTTCTGCACCTGTAAAATCAGGAGCCTGACATCTAGGATTGTTGGGAGCACTAAAAGGTGAATACTCTCTTAAAGCACCTAGAGCAATGCCTGGCCCTGAGGATGTCTCCATAACTGTTGGTGTCACATGCTTCCAAAGGGTGCCCTTTGCAGTTATTGGACAAACAGCAGTAAAGAATTTTTAAAAGTATAATGCTAAAAACAAAATTTTGGAAAAAATGAAAAAAAAAATCCAATCCCAACCTCCCCCAGCAGAGTGAAAGCTTCCCTAGAGCCTGTGCTCTTGCAGATGTGCCTTGAATACCTTCTTGTAATGTACAAGTGATTTGAACGCTGCTGGTTTTCAAGAGGCTGGATAGCGTAAAGTTTCCCCCACATTGCTCTGCGGTCCTCACCATCATTCTCAGCAAACAGAGAATACTCCAGGGTTGAACCGCAATTTACACCATGGTTGGATATTTATGTGGTTTTAAAGTTTGTTCTTTAAATAAAACCCAGCTCTGGAATTCCTGAGTCAAAGGGAATGCTTGTCTTTAAAGCTACAAAGTTCTACTTGGCTTCTGCAAGGGGCGGGACCTGCTGCCTGGGCCCCACTCATGCCTGTGTGTGCCCATTCCCCTGCAAAAGCCTTAGGCTCTGACTTTATTAAATGAGTTGCTGATTTAGGGTGTGTAAGGTGGTTTTAAATGTGCGTGGCTTTGGTTGTTAATGAGCATGAACACATGTCCACATAATCGTTTCTGTTTACTGTTTATATTTTATTTTATGGGACTTGGAAATTCCCTGCCTGTATGCATTGTCTATTTAACTGTTGGGATTTGAGGTTACACACACACACACACACACTCACGCACGCTAGAGATTTTGACTCTTTACCCTGAACCCTGAAAACTCTTATTTGGATATGACGAGGCAGAGGTAATTACAGTCCCCACTGACAAGCACACACCCGCAGTAGAGGGTAAGGGGGACCTGTTTGGGACACGAATTTCAGAGCATGGTCCCGTCCTAGCCATTCTGAGTGGACCTCCCCTGCCACCCGTCACTATCACAGGTGATGACAGGAGCTGCCAGAGGCAGCCAGAGGGTTTCCAGACTCGAGTCATTTCTTCCAAGAGAGAAAACCAATCCATTCTATGCTTAGTGAGTCACGCACTAGTGGTTACCCATCGAGGTCTTTCTGTTGACTCTGGGGGAACTGGAATGTCACCGTGGGCTTTGTGTCTCCTCTGGCCCAAGGTCAGTGTGCTCCCAAGGCGATTACCAGTCTAATGTAGCATTTCGCAAACTTGAGGCATCCTGGGCCCCAAGAAACCCTTCAGGACTCTAGTAAGAAATGCCACATTGTAAATTCAGCAGTGACACTTGAGATGACTTGGCTCCAGGGCACACGAAGGCAGCGAAATCCGGACGACAGCAACATACTGGTATTAAACTTTTTAGAAAAGAATACCAGTAAGATGAAAACAGAAGGGTCCAATTCTTCCGGCGCCCTCAGGGATCTCACAAGAAACCCTGGCCTAAAGGATATTTCCTAAGGGTTAGAGGTGCATTATTCAGTATAGATACATAGTTGTTCCTGCTCGGCTGGTTCAACCCAATGGAGGGCGGTTCCTGAAATGTCCTCTGGAACGTGGAGGTGAAGTTCAAGAGCAACAGCAACAGCAGCTGAGGTGTAGAGAGTGCTGACTGTTTGCCAGGCAGCACGCTAAGCTCCTGAAAGACGTTCTCTCATAACCCTGGACACACCGATGGGAAGGGTTTAGTCTGTGACTGCCGGGCTCCCCAGGTTCCTCTGTGGGCTCAGCGATGGCTCTCCAGGGCAGACCATCAGCCCTTTACCCATTTCTCAGCCCTTCTTTCTCCTAATCCAGGAGGCAGCCGTGATCTGAAGCTTAGGGTTGCTTCTCTATACCTGGCCCCAGGCTTCACTGCAGGCCTCTCGACCCTTCTCAGCCTGCTTTGCTTCCACGCTTTATCCCTAACAATCTCTTTGTCTACCCATCCTCAATTGGAGTGCCTCCTCACTGTGATGACTAAAGCTGAAATTCTCAAGGTGCTGCGGAAAGTACACAAAAATAAATCAGCAGGTGCCAGAGTGTCTCCTAAGGGGGACTCAGCCCTGGGGAGGGATTACTGAGGTTTAATTTACACAACAGCTGTGCTTCTAAAAAGGTGTGTAAATCAGCCCAGTGGTAATTGAAAGACACGAGGGGGGAAAAAATTGTTACTTAGAGGAATCTTATGGTGAGCTCCTTTGTAAAACAAATCTCCCTGATCCTTCGAGGTCCAGCTCTGATGTCACCTCTTCCGTGAAGCTCTCTCTGGTCATCCCCCCTCCCCTGATGGATTAAGCCCTTCTTCATCTAAATGCCCTCAGGACATTGGTTGTGCCTCTGCCTAGCATGTGAGCCAACCTGCCTTGTGCTATAAATAGACACAAAAAAGGTGTGAAATGGATGTTTGCTGAGCGAAGAAAGAAGGAACCAGTGAATTAGACTCAACTCCCTAAAGGAAAAACGGGTATCTGATTTAACTCTTTTTTTTGCATTCCGCTAGCAAGGGTCTTCCACTAGGATCATCTCCCTCTTCCATTGGTCAGGAAATATTTGGATGAGCAGATGACTGAAAACAAATGAGCTTCTCTTAATTTATCCTTTGTGTAAACCCTTCTGTTAACAACAAAGAGATCATTAATTTTAAGATTATTAGAAATGTGTTGGCACGAGTCAAAGTGATTCAAAAGCATAAGGATGCTTTTCAGGTTTTCACACAGTAACTGGATGTCCTGTTTCTCCTTACCTTCCCCAGGCAAAGGGGTCTTGGGCCCTCTGTAGTGGATCAGAGTGGCCCTCCCTCTTTGGGACCACTTGCTCTCCTGTGATAGGGCTGCTTCCATTCACATCATTCATGAGTCTGAAGTGGTCACGGCCATGTTTGGTGGTGTGAAATTGGGGGCTACAATTTTAGCTGCTGGTCTTTGTGTTCGAACAGATATACAGTAATTCCCAGAGGGAAACCTTAGCTTTGGCCATAGATCCTCCCTTGGCCCACTCCTGTCAAGATGGGGTGGCTGACTGTTGGGGGCGTAAGCCTCGGTAGATACATCAACTAAGAAAAGGATTTCAACACTGTCTTCGGTTTGACTGTCTACCAGAGAAAATAGCTTGGATCTAAATTTGGAAGTACTTGCCAGTGATGTGCTGCCGAGTGGTATCTGTAATAGTTTCCTGGAAGGATATGGAATCCATGTGGTCCAGATCATGGGTCAAGCCAAACCATCAGAGAGCTTTTACTCTTGTAGATCCATTGTTCCAGCTGCCTTTCCTGATTGCTTTGGTGCTCACTCTGCGGTGGGAGACGTTATAAGAAGCATTGATTTTAAATTGACACTGTATGTATAAAGAACTTAAAACATTGTTTGGCACATAATTAAATAGCATTGAAGTGTTCGCTGTTATTTCTTTTTCCATCGACGTCACTGGTACTGCTATCGTTAGGCTGTTGTTGGGACGTCCTGTACTCCATCACTTGCTGCCTCACCACAGGGGAAATTTCTCTCTGGCATTCGTTCCAGGAAAAGCTGGGCTCCTCCTCAAGCAACTGGTATGTCTTCTGTATGGTAACAGCTTGTTGTCAAAGCGAATCTTTCAACTCCTATTTCCCTCTTTCCTTTGGTTATCAGGCAGCTTGGAGCCAAATTTGTGACACACACACACACACCCTGCCCCCACCATCAACAGTGCTGACCATTGAAAGTATTTCAAAGGATAAAGCAACCTAAGTGTCCATCAGCTAATGAATGGATTACCAAATTGTGATATATCCATATCATGGAATATCATTCAGCCTTATAAAGGAAGGAAAGTCTGCAATATGCTACATCACGTATGAACCTTGAGGAAATAAGTGAGCTGAACCGGACAGGACACAGAAGGACAAATACTGTATGATTCCACTCAGATGAGGTGCTTCGAGTAGTCAACTTCATAGCAACAGAAAGTATAATGGTGGTTGCCAGGGGCTGGGTGAGAGGAGAATGGGGAGTTAATGTTTAATAGTCATAGAGTTTCAGGTTTACAGTCCGAAAAGAGTTATGGGGATGCATGGCAGTGATGGCTTCACAATCATGTGAATGTGCTCAATGCCACTGACCTGTACACTTAAAAACGGTGAGGATGGGCAAAGCTATGTGTACTTTCACACAATAGAAACCCAACATTTTAAAGTATTTCAAAAGAACGAAACTCTTCAAGTTATAGCGCCATCTTTAAAGTAGCCTAATATTGATTTTATGAAAAAGCACAGAAATGGATATTTTAAAATATATAATTAAGTAAACTCATCCCGTTTTCTCCATCATTTAGTCTAACTTCTAATCTTTGTAAAATATTCCAGTTAAATGGACATTTGCTTTTTTATTGACAAATACCATTCCTAGAGAAAAGTGCATAATTTCTACTGTGCTGTATTCTGCTCAGTGTATGCTGTTCTGCTCAGTGAATTATGAAGTGAATGCACCGGGCTAACAAATCCAGGACAAGAAGTGGGACGTCACCAGCCCCGAGCCTTCCCCTCCAGACACCGTCCCAACAACCACCCCCGCCCCCTCTCCACGGGTAACCACTATCTTGATTTCTAGCACCATATGTTCTTTTTGCCTGTTTTTGAACTTGACGTATAAATGCAGTCGAACAATATAGATATTTTTGTACCTGGCTTCTCTTACTCAGCATTATATTGGTGATAGTCCTCTGTATAGTTGCATGTAGTGGGAATTCATTGTTGTATGGAATTATATTCTATGAATGTACCGCAGTTTATTTCTACATTCTATAATTCATGGGTTGTTTTCCGTGTTTGGCTATTATTTCATGTTTTGGGGGAGAACAAAATGGGTACTAGAAAATTAAATGTGTGAATGAATGAATGAGTGCATTTTTAAACTTGTCACAGATAATACCACTTCACTCCCAGTGGTTTGGCCATCGGGCCTCTAGGGCCAGGTTCCTCCCCCATCAGAGCTTCTTGGAGAACCCCTCCACTCTATTGTCCTTAAATACCATCTGTCCTAGACCTGGCTTCAGTGGCACCATTCATTTATTCATTCAACAAACAAGTATTAAATACCTACTCTGTGCATGCATTGTTTTGGAATCTGGGGCTACATCGGGCATGAAAGCAGATGACAGTTGCTACCCTCATGGAGCATACGTTCTAGTGCATAGAGATTCCCCACCGCACTAATATTCCCCGTCACTCTGTGACCTCTGGTCCGTGCCCTGCCATGCATCCACCCCTCTCTGTTAGGCCTCACGGAGTCTGGCCCTGCACACTCAGCCCTCAAGTACGGAGGGCCCCTCCCCACCCTGCCCCATACTCAGACTGCTGCTCTCCAGTTACCTGCCCCACACATCCCAGATACCTCCGCTCCCCCAGTGCTGACCTCTGCTTCCCGTGCTCAGAGAGCCTGCTGCTGTCCACATCTCTGGCCTATTATCTGTCAAGTACGAGAAGCTGAAAAAGCTGGCTAACTGGGGCTTACCTCATGTTTCCCTTTGTTGAGGGATTACAGGCTCTGCCTGTGGCCCAATGCTTAAAAGCACTTGCCTCAAAAAGTTTGCTCACTTTTACAGTTGTTCAGGGCAGGAGTATAAGTTTGCTATCTATCAAGCTGTCACAGCCCAAAGCGGAAGTGTATCCTTGTCGTTTTAATGGCCCCATATTATGGGCAGAACTTAATTTTAGTGGATGTTTTAAAGTGTAATTTATTTCCTATAGAGCAATGAGAAATGTAAGATTTAGAGATTATACTCATTCTCGCCCCTTGCTCATGCTCACTTCACCAGGTGCTGTGGGTTGCCTTTTTTTCTCTATTTTTTCACCGGTAAAATATACATAACATAAAATTTACCATTTTTGTGATTTTAAAGTACACAGTTCAGTGTCATTAAGTATATTCACATGTTATGCAACCATCAATCTATTTCGATTTTAAAGGTAAGTATATTTATTGAAGTTAAAATTGACTTCTGGCACACAATAGAAAGTATTTGCTTGAATAAATATACAATTCAATCCTTTCACTGGAAAGCATATTTTTTAATTTGTTGGAATGCTTTTGGCTACAGGTAACTGAAAACCCAACTTAATTGGGCATAATCCAATTCAAGGAAATGGATTAGCCCCATAAAAAGATGTTGAAAGCTAAAGTAGCTTTATAGTCGGCTTGTGAGGTGGCTCAGTGATGTCATCGAGCACCCAGGTTCTTCCCATCCTTTGTTCTCCATCCTCCACACAGTGGCTTTGTCCTCCGATTTGTTCTCCTCTAGTCACAGGATGGCTGCAGCAGCTTCAGGTATTATATCCAAAATTAGCAGCATCTCAAAACAGCAAAGGGGACCACCTATACTTATCTGTCTTTAAAGGTGAAGAAACCTTTCTTGGAAGCCCCCTCATAGATTTCCTATTACATCACATTAGCCAGAATTGGGTCACGGTCCCAGACCTACACCACTATTGTCAGTCGTGGGAACGGGCCCACCGCGATGGAATTAGACCAATCAGAACTCATGCCCTGGCTGGGCCTTGGGCTGGGGCCAGCCTCCCCTGAAGCACATGACCTGAGGAAGAGCATGGATACCTAAATGGAATGCGAGTTCTGTCAGGAAAAGGGAAGGTTGGAAATAGATCTTGGATGGGCCATCAGTCACGTCTGCAATAGCTTCCCAACCCCAAAATAAATCTGCCTGGGCTCCACGGTAAGAGACATTTACCTGGTGAGAAATTAGGTTCGTATGAATAAAGTAATAAGAATCTTAACTGGAGATCAAGTTTCCTAACAATTTGTCCAACCGTCTGACTGTCATCAGCTACAAATCAAAGTCTAACGTGGTTAGCCGTCCTCAGGGCTCACAGGAGCTCAGGGTTCCTTCAGTGGATGCCGTTTCCGCCAGTCTTAGCTCTGGCCATCTTTTCAGGCTCCGCTCAGGAAGCACTTCCTCTGAAATCTTTCCCTGAACCCTAGAATCAAACTGAATTTCTCCTTTTTCTGTATTCTCTTTCTTTCTGCTTTGCATAACCACTGTATGTTCAGGCCTTCTCCTCCCTCGCCCCCCTTTATTTCTTTATCTAAAAATTATAAAAGTAATAATACATCCTCCTTGAAAATAACTCAAACACTATTTAAAGTATATAAATCGAAAGACAGATCTTCCCATTTAGTCTTTCCCTCAATCACAACCCTACTTTCCGGTGATAACGACTAAAAACGAATTGTTTTTATCCTTCCTAACTTCTTTATGTGATATTCTAACCTCCAAGGAGAGGTAATTCATTGTGTTATTGTAAGTTTCATAGAAACGGAATCATGCTATGTACTCCACTGTGTGTGTCATTTTATGACTTGTTCTTTTTACTCATCAGGATAGTAAGGACATCTTTCCATCTCAGGAGCACCGTTGTAGGCATTATTGTTCCTCTGGCCTGAGTGTTATCCCAGGCTGGGGCCTTACCATACTTTTTATAACACCTGATGATGAGGACTTAAGTTATTTACACTTTTCCACATTTCAAACAGTATTACCAGGACCCACCCTCGTGTGTGTGTGTGTGTGTGTGTGTGTGTGTGTGTGTGTGTGTGTGTGATGGAGATGAAATGGCATATATTCCTGTCCTGTGACTTTGTCTGCATATACCGATATTTATGCAGGATAGATTCCTAGAAATAAAATTGCAAGGTCAAAGAATAGGTGACTTAAAATTTTGATAGCTTCTGCCAAATTTTATGAGGGTATTTTGGGGCCAGCTGCTGCTGATATAAGATAAGCAATTTCCAGACTTTATAAACCAATAAAATTTAAAAACAAATTGTGGAGATAACATAAAGAAAGTAGCCAACATTTTATTTTTCCATGGAAGGACATTGAAAAAAAAATAATCAAGTACCAATCATTAGCTTGAACCCTGTGAAACTGACATTTTGAAAAAGTCCAAATAGTTTAATGTACAGTTTCATATGGTTTAACTTATTACTGTCAGCGTGATTTCATAAAGGAATGGACACGTGCTCACACACACCTACACATTTATTTACTTTTCTCACTTCATCCATCATATGGGGGAACACTTAATCTCATGTCCAGGCCACTGATATAGAATCATTAACCGGTGGCCCCCTCCCATCACCACCACCAGGATCTATCTATTCTAACAGCTGCTTTGGTCATATGAAAAGCAGTGTGATTATGGGGAGGGAATGGATATCAAGTAGCATATGTTCCTGTGCTGGGTCCCTCGCACTTTTAAGCCTCTGCAGAGATGGGGCAGGAAGCAGAAGCTGATAAACCTGGGCGAGAGGAACTGGGTGACATTTGGCACAAGCAGGACCCCAGGAACCACGAGTGGCCTGGGCTCCCCCATCTCTCCATGGAATCTAGCTCCATGCAAGGGCTGGAAGCTTAGGAAGCATGAAGAGCGAGCCTTCTCACTGTGGCGTGGCTCTCAGCTGACAGCCCAGCTCAGAAGCCAGGCTACTCCCAGCAGCCTGTGGGCAGTGGACATGGGTCCGTGGGAGACCGTGCAGGAGAGGAAGCACAGGAAGGTGCTGCGTGAGGATGAGGCTACGGTGCTGGCCATGGGTGCTCAGGGGGTCTTCCCAGGGAACCCGCAGGAATGCCTGAGTGATCTGCTGGGGAGAGCGAAAGCAGGGACCCTGGCACTATTCCTGGGCAGGCTGGGAGCTACTGAGATGGTACACATTCGGGCTTACCATTTTACTGGAAGCTCCTGCCTATAGACTGAGTTTCTTGAAGCCATGGACTGCGTCTTCTTCGACTTTGATTCCATGTTCCCGCCTTAACCCAGGCCTTGCAGGTAGTAGGTGCTCAGGTAATGTTCTTGTGATGGCATAGGCCCTATTCCTAGGGTTGGTAAACGTGTCCTGTGAAAGGCCTGATAGAAAATATTCTAGGCTCTGCTAGGCATACTGTCTCTATCACATCTACTCAGTTCTGCCATTGCTGTGTGAAATCAAATACACATGACTGTGACCCAATAAAACTTTATTTACAAAAATAGATGGCAAGTTGGCTTTGGCCCCAAGGCCATGGCATGTCAACCCCTGCCCTGTGGGGAAACAGCATGAGCAGACTGTCTTAGAATCAAATTCCAATGCTACCTTTGTTATCTCTAAGCTTAGGATCAAATACCACCTTCGTTACTTGTAAACTGTCCTTAAAGTACCTGGCTAGGCCTTTGCGCCTTTTCGAGCCTTAGTTTCCCCAAATGTAAAGTGAGAATAATACATGCTGCCTTCCAGGATTGGTGTGAGTTAAAGGAGATCGTGTGTGCAGAGCGTCCAGGAGCGCACTGGCGGGTGGATGGAGGAGGGGCCCGAGGGCAGAAGGGAACGCTGCACCCACAGCCCCACCGCCCAGCCTCCTCTCCCCGGGCCAGCCAGGGAATAACAGGAAAGGGCAGGAGGCAGGACTTCGAAGCGCTGACAGAGTGAAATGCCGGGGAGTTTGATTTTATTTCAACACAAGCACTGGGCAGAGCTATAACATCCCTGGCCCTCCTTACACATAGCCTTCAGGTGTCAGTTCAGTAGCATCCTGGTTTTATTACATCCATCATGAGCCGCTTAGGGCTTCCAGAAACACAGCCCTAGACAGATGTTGAGCCTGTCTGGGGATTAGAAATATCCTTTTCCGTTAAGCATACATTACCTTAATCACCAGGTATGAAAGATAAGCAACATAAACAGCGTTCCCTGAAGCTTTCATTAAAATTAAAATTCTATTTAAAATTTAGCTTGTATTTTCTAGGACTTGAACCCCTTCAAAGAGATAATATCTGCTGTAAATTCTTACACTGACAGAGTGGCAGAGATGAATGGGCTGAGGACAGTGATGTACTATGCAATTTAACTTTGCCTCCTGGCCTTCTTTTCACCAAAGGATGGATCTGTACGTCTTAAAGAAATAATTAGTCTTGGTAAGATCTGGTCTTTGACCATTTTTAGAAGCTGTCAGGCTGATTCAAAAAAAAAATGAAAATCTGAGTTGAGATTACTAAGAGTAAGGTGCTTCAAATCTTGTTCAGATCTGTGTTGTGGGAAGTACTCTTAGGATAAAACAAACAGAGAGAGAGAG
>NW_017732230.1:502171-505383 GCF_001890085.2 Hipposideros armiger
GAGAAGTTCCTTCTAACAGGAAACTAATCACCCAGGAGCATTTACAGTTGGGCTAAAACTGCCCCAGTCAATACAGTGCAACCTGGGCTGTTGCAGACCCTTAAGGGCAATGAGCTGTTGGATTTCTTTGTTTTCTAACTCGCCTTGTGTTTAACGCTCCAAGCACAAACCCTTTCAGCTTTGTTGGGAATCTTGTCTTCTTAAATACATTTCAGTGAATTTGACTTCTTTGAAGGATGATTCTGTAAACCGATTTTGATTGTTCTGTGATGCATCAGTGCCCCTAAAGAGCCCAAGGTTCTTGGGTCAGCTTTGGAGAGTTTTTTTTTACTTCCTGTTTTCAGACTGGCAGCTGTCACTTCATATACAGCAGATGGCGTGGTAGGGGCATCCGTTTCATCCCTTCTAATTGGCTGGCTATACCATGCTGTGTGATGGTCTGAAAAGCAGATCACCAGGTTTGTTAGAAGTGTAGGTAAAGTAGGAGTGCGTGGGTGTGAAGTGAGGCCACAAGAGGCCCTTCTTTCCCTTACAGACGTAAACTTCAGGGCGTGAACTTGGAGATCGTGATGTGGGCCCCCAGAGGACTTCTCCCTTGCTCTGAGTTCTCAGCCACGTTCTAAATGGATAGAGGAGATGGTTGGGAAGAGACTTCTCTACTGCCTGGTAGTCGTGTGGCCATTGCCTGTACCAGCCCTAACCCTTGATGTCCCCTTCCTTACTGCTCTTCCGCACACCTTGGGCTCCATCCCATTACTTGAGTTCCAGACATGTGCCCTTTCCTCCATGCCCAGCTTGTGTATACACGCAGCTCTTCTGCGTGAGGTCCAGGCATTTGTCTCTTCCTATCTGCTATCTGGAAGGCTCTACCCATCTTTCACCTCCGTCAGCCCCAGCATCACTGTGGAAACCTTGGGAACCAGCCCTGAGCTCTCAGGGGAGCAGGCTGCCCCATTGTCCCCAAATCCACCTGCGAGTGGCACTTAGGCCACACTGAATGACCTATCTGTGGGTGACGCCTCTGCCAAAGGTGCAGCCCTCCGGGCTGGGTCTGTCTTATTCAACATCGTATCTCTAGTACCCAGCACAGTGACTGGGACGTGGTAGCTACTCAGTAAGGATCGGAAGAATGAATGAACAAGCAAACAAACAAATGAATGAATAAGTTGACTACCTGTAATGGGCTGAATTGTGTCGCCCCTGAAATTTATATATTGAAATCCTAACTCCAGGTAACTCAAAACATGACTTTATTTGGAGGTAGGGTCTTTACAGAGGTAATCAAGTTAAAATGAGGTTATTGGGGAAGGCCTTATCCAGTGTGACTGGGAGCCTTACAAGGAGAGGACATTTAGACTCAGGCAAGCCCAGAGAAAAGACAATGTGAGGACGCAGGGAGGAGATAGCCATCTACACGGGCCAAGGAGAGCGGTCTGCAGCACCAGCTTCTAGTGAACAGGGCATGTCTGTTCCCGAGAATAGATGCTCCAACTAGCTGAAGAAATCTGTGACTGGATGGGCAAACAAATAAAGAGATAAGTAGAGAAAACCACCGGTGAAATGAAAAATGACTTTATTAGTTACTTCAATATTTTATGAAATACCCAGGGTAGCTCTGTCAACATGGGAGATGGATCTCTTTTCATGGCCCGTGAAACACCTGCACGTGGCGGGATCTTTCGCAAACAAGGACTAATTACTCTGCTTGGCGAGCTAGGCTGCCAGTTTCCAACCTGGACACGTGAAAGCCTGAATGAGTGTCATGATGATGGCTGTACTGACACTGCTCTTAGCTGAATAACTGTCCCCTGCTTCACACACTTTATTTTAAAAAAATTTAAATCATTTATTTTTTCAGTTACAGTTGACAGTCAATGTAGTTTATATTAGTTTCAGGTGTACAGCATAGTGGTTAGACATTTATATAATTTATGCATTGATCTCCCCGATTAGTCTAGTACCCACCTGGCGCTATACATAGTTGTTGCAACATTAGTGACTATATTCCCTATGCCGTATGCCTCATGCACTTTAGAGCAGAGAAACAAAGGATCTGATAAAACNAGGAGAGAGAGAGAGAGAGAGAGAGAGAGAGAGAGAGAGAGAGAGACGTTGGCACTGAATCACAGGAGACTTCTAAATGGACACTCCTTGGATTGTCCTCCGTCTGGGGTGGAGCGAGTGAGTGGAGAATGAGGACAGCGGTCGGGGCTCACTGCCTTCCTTTCTCAGACTTTGCAGGAGAGACCACCTTGAGGGAAGGTCGGCAGGATCAGCGTGGTATTGTGGATAGAGCGCCGAAGGCAGACAAACCTGGCCTCGGATCCTGGTTCTTTGTTCCTGGCTCTGATCTCAGGCAAGCCTCTTAATTTCTCCAAGCCTCAAGCTCCTAATCTGTAAAAGCAGGAAAATGATGCCCCTCTCAGAGGATCATTGTGGGGTTTAGAGATGCTCTTTGTGCCTAGAACCCATCACATCCTAGGTACTTACTACAGGCTTAATATTATTTATTCGTTTAAGAAATAGTTGCTGAACGCCTGCCACGTGCCAGATTCTAGACTAGCACTGAGGATGTAGAAAGTGATAAGATGCAGCCGCCTCTCGAGAGATGCTCACGGATCCAACAGGGGACTGAGACATAGAGCAAGAAAATCACAAGTTAAAGTGACAAGTCCAACACGGAAGCATGAACAAGGTCCAGAGGTGACACAGAGGAGGGAGCTGTGTACTCCGGAGGTAGTGACAGCTGCTGGGTTTTAATGACACGGGCGCTTGCATGGTACATGAGTGGAAAAGGAGACCCTGAGCAGAAGGGCGGGCTTATGCAAAGGCAGAGAGGCATGTGGAGGCATTGGTATTCAGGATTATAACCAGTGTGGTGCTGTTAGACAGGGACGGAGAATTACAATGTGGTGCATCCTCTGAGGATCTGGATTTGAAGTGTTCCAGTTGATTCCTCAGCTTGGCCATGGAGGCCGTGTGGTGCCAGCCACCCCATCAAGGTGCTCAAGGCATTCAGACTGGAAGTTGTCTCTCCCAAAAGGAAATCCCATTGTTGACTTTGATGGAATTGCAGGTTTGAGAGGAAGCAGGTGATAGAATTAAAAATACACTGGATGAGGGCCGGCCGAGTGGCGCGATGGTTAAGAACTCGCTTGGGATGCCAGAGGGCCCCGGTTCGGATCCCACATATGAGGGCCAGTGACACTGCC
>NW_017732230.1:513698-515870 GCF_001890085.2 Hipposideros armiger
AAATCTGATGAAGACCAAAGTAAGTGTTAAATGAGGCCCTGGCCATGAGCTATGGGAGGGAGGGTGATTAACTCTGCCTGGATATATAAGGGGAGAGTTCATGGAGAAGACATATATATATATATATATATATATATATATATATATATTTAAATTATTACATAAATGGATTCTGAGCAGCTGACATCCCAAGTTCACATTCTACAGAAGAAACTCAAAAATAGAGTTCACTGTTTCCAATTCTGGCTGTTTGGAGTACTGACTCAGACTCAGATTCATAGTTTTGAGAGGAAGATCTAAAAAATAATTAGACATACAAATCTCAATGACTGTTCTCCTGTTGTTACGAAAGTGATTGTGGGTCATTTGAAAATATCGCTTAATCTCATTACTTCTAGTTTCACATACTCCTATGTGGAATATTTTTAAACCCATATTTGTATTGAAATTAGTAGGAAAACATGTCATCCTATTTTATTGTGATCTCAGTGGTTAACTTCAGAGCAAACAAAAGATTATAGATAAAAAAACTTTGACTTGGTGACTATGAGTGCATTCCTTAGCAACTTATAAGGTCATAGACCAAAGCCAGATTACATACCAAGGGCCTTAAAAATGTTAATCTCTATTGACTCAGAAAGTTCACTTCTGGGATTTTACACCAAAGATATAATCCAAAATTATGAGAAATTATTGTGTAAATATGTTCACTCATGTAGTGAAAAATCAGCAACAATAAATATCCATTAGCTTGAGAGACAGTCATTCAATCATTAAAGATATTTTGTAAATAATTTTGGTGATATGGCAAACTGCTTATAATAAAATATGAAATGTAAAAGCAGGCCACAAAATTGTATATAAACTATGATTTCAACTATGTGAAAAAATTATATTCATTGAAGAGGACTGGAAGGGAATTTACCAAAATTAAAAGTGATAATTTCTGAAGAGCAAGGTTATGTATGACAGCTTGGTTCTCTTACCTACATGTTTCTGTATTTTTTTGTGTCTTCTACAAAGAGATATGACGTTACAATATGAGAACCAGTGATATTAGATAGAAGCCCCCGAACTTGGACTGCTGGGTAGGAACCTACAGCACAGGTCCTCTGAGGTTTGAGGGCCTTGGCGACATGAGACAGAGAGTTGGCAAAGCTTTTCATAGTGAAAGAATGTGACTGAGCAAACTCGTATTCATTTGGGTCCATAGCTGAGGGCCCATGATGTCAGGAGGAACATGGAAGGCCAGGCACTAGTTCTCTGGGGCAGCCAACCCCTGGTGGCCTCATGGTGTCATGAGCTTGGTTCATTCATGGCTGGACCTAGACAGCATGAAGGGACTGGAGAATGACACCTGCTGCCCTGGTGGAGGGAGCAGCAAGGACTTGGCAGGGGCCCCGGTCAGATGGGCGGGAATCATGATCAGGGTGTCCTCCTAGCGGGCAACTCCTGGAGCACCCGGCAGGCGCCGAGGCAGAAGCTGGCTGGGTGGAATTGACCACCTCCATGAGCATGGGGTTCGTCTTGGGCACAGGATTCCTGGCTTAGGCAGAAAAAACGACAATGGGGCTAACTCGGTGGTGGTTCCACCTGCAGGGCCGGGCCTGGCGCAAGGCTCGGGCACGGCTGAGCCGGCTGGTGGAGATCTCAGGGCTCTGAGGGACTCCAGCTCTGAGGTGCTGGCCGGCATAGCTCTCGGTGAGCATATATTAAAGGCGTAGTCATGTGTTAAAGCCAAGCAGTTGTGGATGTCCCTTTGATGGTCATTATTAAACTGGAAGTATTTTTAGTTGTTAGTGTTTTCTCCAAAGAGAGCTCTGTCGTGAATGTGGGAATTTAAGCAATTTATGTTTCATTTTCAGACTTAGTGTGTGAAGCGGAGTTGGCCTCCTGTATATTTAACCCATGTTGTATTTTGTACCCCTGAGCTGCACTGGAAAAACCTGCAAATCTCTGGCTGTAAAATGACAGGATAAATACCATTCCATTCAAAGCACAGAAGAAAATACACCTTTAAATGCTTTACCTTTACCTGATCCTATCAATTACATAGTTGCCTTTATTCTTCATGACAGATTTATGAGGCGTGGACACAGCCAGCCCAGAAAGGCTGGTGGCTGCCTATCGCCAGACACTGTTTGTACCTAGGTGTGTGTGTGTGTGTGTGTG
>NW_017732230.1:517930-521823 GCF_001890085.2 Hipposideros armiger
TTACAATATGTTAAATCTCACATCACACACTCATAGAAGAAATGAAGAAATCCTGGAAAGAAAATACCAACATGTTATCAGTGGCTATAGGCAGGTAGTGAAACGAAGGGTACATTTTTTTTTTCCTTTTTCTGCGGTATCTTTAACTATTTTTTTCCATGAACATATATTGACTTTATCATTAGAAAAATAAAAAGTAAACTAAGAAACATAAAATAAGAAAAAAGAAATAATATGCTTTAAGTACCAGGCACAAGTTGGCACTTGGTAAATGGTAGCTGTTTTTACTAATTAGTCATTGCACCTAATAATAATAATTAGGAATAAAGATTTCCTCTGGGGCCAGAGGTTGTGAATCAGTCTGATGGTGGTGGCGGATGACTCACAGCTCCCTTCCCAGTGAGAGGGAGTCCTGGATTCGCGTCCAGCTGGAGCCACCCCTCACTCACCTCGCTGGTCCCCGCATCGCCCGCCACGGCCTCCCCTCCACGCAGGGCAGCCCACAATCAGCACCCCTGTGCCTGTGACGAAAGGGAGCGCCTTTCAGGCAGGCAGAGGTATTCTGCACGAGGGGCTCGTGAAAGGAGGGTGGCAGTGGCCTCGTCAGGCCATTTGTCTAGGAGTGAGCACGTTGAGTCACATCTACGCATTCTGTTTGGATAGCAGAGACGGTCCCTGGGAAAAGAGCTTCTCCACATTAAAACTAACTTGGTGCTGCTCGTCAGAAGGCTATAGAAGTTAAAAATGTGTCCTTTTTTCTTCAGTTCCTGCTGTTGTGATGATAATGGTCAGGATTTTGGCCCAGTGAGAGTTCCAGACTAAACTATCAAATTCCTTAGGGTCCCATAGGCTCAATCAGAGAGAATTAAAATGCTGCCTCAAGGAAAGAAAAAGCGACATCCATAACTAGCTGTGAGACCGTGAGCAAGTCGGCCCACCTCTCTGAACCTGCGTCCTCAGATGTAAAGTGAGAGATCCGCACAGGTGGTCCCGGAGGTCCCGGAAGTTGGCAATTCCGTGACACGCTGATTACAGACACAGCCGGTTCTGAGAAGAACTAGGGCTTCGGGGTCTTCTCGGCTCAGTGGGCAAGCTGCCAACATGTGATGACTGTGACAGGAAAGGACAGGGATTCTCTGTGGGCCCAACACTTAACAGCGCGGCCCCCAGAGGTGACACAGGATGGCGAGACTTCAGCTGGTGGCTACTAGAATAATGGAAACAGCAGGTCTTCCACGTGTGCTTGTGACTGTTCCCTCTGTTGCATCCACGGGCAGATTCTGAGCTTCTAGGTGTGAAATGCCCACCCTGTGCCAGGCACGGCGGCAGATGCTGCCCGTACCATGCGTGACTGCTAACCCTCGGGCACCCTTTAGGAGTGGCAGCACCACTGGTTCACACATGAAGCAGCGGAGACTCAAGAGGTTGGCTCGTTTTCTGCTCATCCACAGTGCTTGGTACATGGCGTTGAGAACTGAGAGTGAGCAGGCTGACCCTGCCCTCGGGGAACTGGCAGTTTAGAAACAGCCCCAGACAGGTAAATGGGCAATTACAGTACAGTGTGAAGGGCTGCAAAAGAGGTAGGAATACGGTGTCATGGAGGAGAGTAAAGGGGGACAGCCCATGCCCACACAAGGGTGGGGCGAGTGGAGAGTGACATGACATTCTGGGCGGAGGCAAAAGCACGTGCCAAGGCCCAGGGCTGGTAAACCACAGAAGGACTTGGTGAGCAGTGCAGTGTGGCTGGCTTTCCTGTGGGACTGTGCTATGACATGGGGCTGGAGAGGATCACAGAGCCAGAGCGTGAGGGACTTGAGCAGGGCAGAGCGTTTAGATTTTATCCTGCAGGCAGAGAGGAGCCAGTCGTTCACGCACTCAGGCAGTGTTCACGAGCTCCAACTTTGTGCCAGGACCAAGGCGTCAAGTCATGAACAAAACCATCAAAAAAAAAATCCCTGCCTTTATGAAACTGACATTCTTTATTGGGGCTGGAGGGCGAGAGTGCAGGAGATGGACAGTAAACAAAATATAAATGAGCAAAATCTATACTCGGATAAATGGTGGTGTGTGCTAGGAATGATGAAGCAAAGGAGGGGGCTCTGGAGTGCTGGGGAGTGTGGGTTACAACTGTACGCAGAGTAGGGGGGCGGGGGGGGAGCCTCTGAGAAGCACCTGAGGGAAGTGAGGGAGAGAGAACCAGGAACAGGGGTAGAGCCGCCAGGGACACAGTCAGATCTGCAGTTNCCGGCGACTGATCTGCCTCGCCAGAGAAGAGCGCAATGATGGTGCCAACTTGGGCCAGTGAAGCAACATCCTCCACAACTAGATTGAAGAACAAAATGACAGCAACTTGTCTGTTCCCCTTCCCCCAATTCCCCAGCACTGTTCCCATCCCCGCAATTCCCCAATAAAAAAAATCTTAAAAAAAAAAATACACTGGATGAGGAGGCCCAGGTGGCTGGACCCCAGTCCCTGCTCTAACTACCCACCTACGACCTCATGTAAGCTCCCTGGACTCAGGGTCACCAGGTCTTCTGCTCTGAGCCCCAGGCCAGGGCCTGCCACATAGCTGAAGCTTGTGTTTGTTGAGGAAATGCTCAGATACTGCATCGACCACCTTTGTCCTGCCTCCCTCACTGTGCTGCTCTGAGGGCAGGGACAGAACAGGGGTGAACAGCCTTGGCCAAATCTCAGGGTTTATTCAAATATAGGTGTCTGATCATCATCATTATTGTTCAGAACAGCTGTATACCATTAGAACCTGTACCGATGTTGAAACACTAGCTTTCTAACCCATTAAAAAATCTTTATGTGATTACTACTAGCTCTGTCATTTAACAAAACCCAGCTTATGCCCTTAAAAAAAAAAAAAAAGAAAGAAAAAAGAAAAGCAAACCACATAGTTATATTTGGTGATCTGCCTTTTTAGCATTGCAAAGTTGACTTATTAGTCAAAACAATAATTATGTTTGAGACTATCAAAGACATCCAGATTCTTTCCTATGTAATCTAAAAAATGTTAATTTACGGGGGAAAGAAATTGAAATTGTACCTACAAAGCAAGCATTATCTCAAAAAAAAAAAAGTTTTCCCAAACGTTTTCAACTGTCTTGACAGCTCAAAACATCAGTTTTCTCTGCAAACCCACAACCCTTTGTTTTCATGATAAATGTGTCCTAAAGAAAGGCACTGCCATGCAGGCCTAGAATCGGTTTTGATTTGAAGCTGAAATGATGCTCCCCTGTTTTCTAGACTGTCATACTCAGCTGACGAGGACACTGTGAAGGAACTGGAAGCTTCTAAAGCATTGCACAAAATACGGGAATGTTTACTGAAGTAACAGAGCGTTAGAGAACTAGGAGGGGGAATAGTATCTGAAATCAAGCCATGCTACTCTCTGCAGATAAGCCACATTCTTTGACCCAAGGGACAGCTAAGTGATATCAGATGTGCCTCATGAGAGTGTCAGAATATGAGACTTACCAAGGTCATGTGCAAAAACCAAATAGATGCGTCTTCCCCGGGAGACCCACCACAGTGGGGGTTTTCAAACTAGCGTTCAGGGTCTGCAAAGCATGAGATCCCAGTTCTAGTTCTGATTCTGTGCCTGCCCACGATTGCATGGACGAACAAGCTATCCCTTCTGAGCCTCAGTTTCCTTGTCTGTGTGTTGAAATAAAAATTTCTGCCCCGCTTACCTTCTAGCATTGCTTTGAGGATCCAGTGAGGTGATGGTGGAAATGGGAATATTGAGCCCCGAGAGGACTGGGAGAGTGTTGTTAGCGGTCCTCCGACCCCAGGGCTGGTCATGCCCCTTTCACCCTTCTCCACTGCCCCAGGACAGCGCTGCCGTTTGGAGCCATCCCAGGTTCTACCCCAAAGCCACTCATACC
>NW_017732230.1:524480-525405 GCF_001890085.2 Hipposideros armiger
CAAGGACACACGCGTCTCTGCCGGCTTCCCGCTCGTCCCCCGCACCTGGGCTCGGAGGAGACACTCCCTGTGGCTCCTCCTTCTGGCTCTTGGATTCTGAAGTTAAACATTTTACAAGCCTGGTATTGTAGAGAGAGGCAGTCAGCCAGGGGGGCCCTGGGGAGATGTTTCCAAGACAACGACTCAGAATATCTTAGTTTGGTTCAACTAACATGAATTCAGGGCCTACTGTGCACCAGGCACTTTCCTAGTTGCTTTCAGTGGTGGTATCTCCCAGTAACTCTCTGAGGTTACCCATTTCAGAGGTGAGGAAGCTGAGGCCTTCTATGTGTTTCCTGTGGCTGCCGTAACAAGTTTCCACACACTTGGTGGCTTAAAACAACAGACATGGGTTCCCTCCCAGTTCTGGAGTCCGGAAGTCTGAAATCCAGGTGTCGGCAGGGCTATGCTCCCTCCTAAGGGTTCTCCTTGGAGAGAACCCCTCCTTGCTCCTTCAGCTTTTGGTGGCTTCTGGTGTTCCTTGGCTTGTGGCAGCATCACTCCAATCTCTGCCTCTGTCTCCTCTCTCTCTCTCCCTCTCTCTCTCTCTCTCTCTCTCTCTCTCTCTCTCTCTCTCTCTCTGTGTGTGTGAGAGAGAAATCTCCCTCTGCCTTTCAATTCTTTTTTTTTTAACTTTATTGGGGAACAGTGTGTTTTTCCAGGACCCATCAGCTCCAAGTCAAGTAGTTGTTTCAATCTAGTTGTGGAGGACTTGGGGATTGAACCAGCAAACTTGGTGTTATGAGCACTGTGCTCTAACCACCTGAGCAAACCGGCCGCCCCTGCCTTTGGATTCTAAGGATGCCTGTCACTAGATGTAGGGCCCCCTCTCATCAGGATAATCTCATCTCCAGATCCTTAACTTGGTGACACCTGCAAAGACCCG
>NW_017732230.1:530215-531590 GCF_001890085.2 Hipposideros armiger
TGGGGGGAAGGGGTCCTCACTACATGCCCATTCACATGGAAACCTGTTGTCCCCACCAGGTGAGGTGGTCAAGTGGGAATATTAAAGTATTTGAATGGGTGATTGGCGAGGCCACTGTGAAAGAAGGAAAGTGTCAGGACACTGTGGTTCCGGCCATTGTGTCACAATAAACACACTGCCCCTTAAGGCTGTTTCTTGACGGGGGTTGGGGAAGTTGGGGATGGTGGTAAATGTGTACGTGGTTTGTAGACCCTAGTCTGTGTGTCTCCAAACCTCAGGGATGTTTAAGCCATCTCATATTGAGGACCAATGGCATATCTGCGTTCTTCAAATTTCTTTACATTTGGTATTCCGTTTAGTGCTCATCACCTGGAACCCTATGTGTCTGGTATTGTCACCACTTTCCAAATGAGGAAATGGATGCTCAGAGAGGTTAAGTGCCTTTCCCAAGGTCACTCAGCCAGTAAGTGGCAGTGTTGGAGCTAAAACCCAGGCCTGCTTCATGCATAATCCCACCAACTCTTTCCACTCTGCCACCCTGCCTTCACCTTGTACTTGAACTTACACAGTCTCTCTAGAGTCTTGAGAGCCATCAGGGAGACATCATCTAAAAATGTACCATGATAACTAAACATTTAGTACTTCTGTGAGAAACACCACTGCAAACGGGCTGGATATCTGCTTGGGGAATTGTGCAATGACAAGTGAAATTAAATACTTTAATGGATTTTGACAACAACTCTATGTTAGGGGAATTCAAATTGCAGAAAGAAAAAAGTTAGACTTTCTCGCTGGACCTGATTGCTAATATGCATGCCTAATTTATTAGCTGCATTTTTTAAAACCTAATTTTGTTAGGACCAAAGTTCTTAGAGGGAAAGGATGTTATGGATTGGAGGAGACAGTTACATCTTCCTGGAGGAGGCTGGGCTTGAGCCGAATCAATTTCCCTGATTTTTATTGGGGGTGTTCAATAAATTTGTGTCAAATAAGTGGTAACAACTACCATTTCTTTAACACTGCAGCCAAGACGCTAGCCTCTTGTTTTGTGTCATTACATTCAATCCCTTGACCCATCTGTGAGGTGGAGTCCATTGTCCGTCTATTTTATGGAAGAAAGATGGAGGCTGAGCAATAACACAACTTCCCCAAAGCCATACGGTTAGTAAGGAGTGGACCAGGAGGACTATTATTCTTATTATCATAAATTATTATTGTTGTAGTATTACCCTAAAAAATGGCTTTATGGAACCTCAAACTGAAAACGACACCCAGAGGTCGCCCTGCCCGTTTTCTTGCCTTCAGGCAAAATTACACCAAATGCTTCCTGTTATTTGTCTTAAAGAATACTTTTCTTGCGCAGTCATTTATCAGC
>NW_017732230.1:532181-533756 GCF_001890085.2 Hipposideros armiger
TTCCAAATAAGGTCACATGGACAGATTCCAGGGTTAGGGCGACTGTTCAAACTGCTGCAGCCCTTGAGCTATTATCTATTTGTTTCCCCAAGTGACACAGTGAGAAAGTGTCAAATGGGGAGGAGCCCCCAGGCTGGCTGGCTCGGAGCTAAGACCCTCAGTCGGGTGCTCAGTCCTCCCACGCTGTGAGGCAGGTCTTGCTGTCAGTGCTGAGACATAAACGCAATGCCATGGGCCCCTGTCTTCAGAAACCTATGATTAGGTGGGAAGCTGCTTTGTGACTTGGCTATGAGTGAGAGCTCTCAAGTCCAGCTGATCCACATGTCCTTGGGCAAATTATGTCACCACTCTTGCGTCTCATCAGAAAATGTGTCATATTAAGAGTCATAGTGACCTCAAGGGCTGTGGGGAGGGTCAAATGAGAGTATGTGCTTAGCACACAGGTGGGCAGTCAGGGCCCAGGCACCCTGACCCCACAGCCTCCACCATCATCCACCGTGCGCACTGCTGCCGCTGGCGAGGACTCCCCAGAATATTTGAATCAGAGCCTCTGAATGGGAAAGAGACAGTGGGGGACTTCTGTCCAGGTCCCCAGGAACCAGGGTGAGGAAGAGAGAGATGCCAAAGCTGACTTCGGGGTTTTGAGCTTGGCTCGCTGGGAGGATGCAGTTGCCAATGGCCACATGGAAATGGCAAGAAGTGGTTTGTGGGGGGCTGGGGAACAAATTATATTCAACTTGGATGCAAGTGGGATGTCTGAGTGGGTTTGACTGGCAGGTGTTGGACTTTTAAAAGCTACGCAGAGTTTAAGTGTGAAGGAAAGAACCGAACCCATTTGGCAAGTTCAAGTGCTGTCTCAGATTATGCCTTTTAGGGGGCAGAGTGCAAATTAGAAAAGAGAAAAGAGAAAATGTCAGTACTCACTGGTTCATGTTCAAAACGCCTGATTTTCATGCCTGTGAAATGGGCACATTGCTTGTTTCTTCCCAAGCTGTTGCTCAGGTTGCGTTAGACCATGGATGGGAAATTGGTCGATAGACTGGGCATTGAACCGTATAGCAAGAGGCAGCCGGTATCGGCAGCAGGCACGTTTCTCTCAATGCCAAACACGACAGCAGAGGCACACAGTGCTTTCCCTGTCTCTGTGTCATGGCTGAGGAAATACTATCTGCTCCTTCACCAGGTTTGAACTCGCCTTTCTGGCGGCCTCTGAATCTAGTCATAATAACCAAAGGATTATATAGTAAAAACGGGAATGTCTCCATTCCCTGGCGAAGGGTGTACTTTTGCCAGCATTTTTTGTTTCTTTGTAAAAACAGATGAGAATACTCCTCTCATGAACCTCGCGGTTCATCCCTCCACCACCACCTCCCAAATGTTCCACTTGCTCTGCCTTCTGTGTGTTTCACAGGACAGGGTCAGTCAGTCGGCATTGCCATGACAACCAAAGAAGAGGCCAGCTCCGTGTTCATTAGTGGGGAAACTAAATGATAGACTCTCTATTGTTTTCTTTGGGGGGAAGGGGTCCTCACTACATGCCCATTCACATGGAAACCTGTTGTCCCCACCAGGTGA
>NW_017732230.1:534611-543907 GCF_001890085.2 Hipposideros armiger
TTTCTCGCTGGACCTGCTTGCTAATATGCATGCCTAATTTATTAGCTGCATTTTTTAAAACCTAATTTTGTTAGGACCAAAGTTCTTAGAGGGAAAGGATGTTATGGATTGGAGGAGACAGTTAAATCTTCCTGGAGGAGGCTGGGCTTGAGCCGAATCAATTTCCCTGATTTTTATTGGGGGTGTTCAATAAATTTGTGTCAAATGAGTGGTAACAACTACCATTTCTTTAACACTGCAGCCAAGGCGCTAGCCTCTTGTTTTGTGTCATTACATTCAATCCCTTGACCCATCTGTGAGGTGGAGTCCATTGTCCGTCTATTTTATGGAAGAAAGATGGAGGCTGAGCAATAACACAACTTCCCCAAAGCCATACGGTTAGTAAGGAGTGGACCAGGAGGACTATTATTCTTATTATCATAAATTATTATTGTTGTAGTATTACCCTAAAAAATGGCTTTATGGAACCTCAAACTGAAAACGACACCCAGAGGTCGCCCTGCCCGTTTTCTTGCCTTCAGGCAAAATTACACCAAATGCTTCCTGTTATTTGTCTTAAAGAATACTTTTCTTGCGCAGTCATTTATCAGCATGTCTTTTTTTTGCATCACCTATTAGATGTAGAGTACTATGAGGGGAGCAAAAACGGATTGTATCAGGTGAAAGAAGCCACAGACTTCAATGGCATAGTATAGGTTTAGAAAACAACAAACTCCACACGAGAGATGCAAATGACATGCTGTGAGAAACCCAGAAGAGAGGATTTCTGGGTGCGGGGATCAGAGAAGGCTTGTGGACGGGCTGGCATTTGAAGTGAGCTTTAAAGGATAAGCAGGACTCGGGCCTGGCTGTTGGTGGAGGGGCGACAGGGCATAGGCCCCCAGGCACAGAGGCCTGCAGGAGCTCCGAAGCACGAGGGGACCTTGGCGTCATCTCCGTGTGGAGGTGAGATCGCCCAGGGAGACTGTGTAGGGCAGGAAGCAGGTCAAAGACAGAGCCTTAGAGGACCACCTGCCACTAAGGGTCCTCAGAGGAAGACAAACACAGAAAGGAAAAATGCTAGGAGAATGCATGGGCGCAGAATGAGAGTCTCAGAAAGCGAGTGGCCAACTGCATGGGGTGCTATGCAGACGCTGAACTGGAGAAAGATCAAGAAGGTCCGTGGCAATTAGGAGATCCGAGGTGACCCTTGAGAGAGCAGTGTGTTTGAAGCAGGAAAGCAGAAACCAGCATGCTCACGCTGCGATCAGGGGGGGATGCGGCACACAGAGTGACTTTCTCTAGGTCAGGCTCCCCCGGGCGAGGGCCGTGATGGCAGTCGGCTAGCGGAGGGCCAGCAGAGAGCCCCCTCCTTGGCTCTGCTGAACCTCATTGGAAACCTAGAAAGAACAGGGTCATGAGAGTCAGACAGACCCAGATTACAGCCCGATACCATCCTGGAGGTGTGTGACCTTGAGTACTTTATTTAACCTGACTTTAGCTTTGTTTGATAAGCAACAGCTGTCACTTATTGAGTGCTTACCTCATGGCTCTAAGTGTTCTACGTATATCTGCCCATTTAATTCTCACAACAGTGCTGTGACTTAGGTAGAATTATTACCCCCATTAAACAGATAAAGACACTAAGGCACAAGTAGTTAAGACACTTTCCCAAGGTCCCCAGCTGGTTAGGGACAGGGCCAGGATTCCAACCCAGCATTCTGGCTCCTGAGTATAGGTTAGTATCTCCATTTAAAAATCGCTGTGTGGCTTAACCAGGATAATTAACATACTGGAGAGTTCCTGGCCCATAGGAGGGGCTCAGTAAGAGCTACTGTCCTTTCCCCCTGACCAAATGCAGATGCCACATCAGGGCAGCCTTGCCTGAGACAGGTCTGTGGGCTCAGCTCACTCAACGTGAGTGAAAATCCCATACAGAATGACACACAAAAAATTGCCTTGGAAAGTGGGACGCAAACGCCACCAGCCCCTGGGACACAGTTGAGTGAAGAGGGTTTCGCGTTCAACACCCACACAGCAGTGATTGACCAGCCAGTCGCACTCGCACCCCTGGGTGGGTGGGGGGGCACCCTCAAGGCAGATCGGTGACAAGTGATGCTCACAAAGTGAGCAGATTTCATCTGAAATCTGAGAGGGAAGGATATTTGACCTGGGATATGCCTACGGAACCCCTGGTTCAGGGTTCACTGGGTGCACAGTATACAGAAGAGAATTAGGATTCCCGTAGAAAATGAACTGGGTTGGGAAGAAATTGAATGCCAAAAAGAATTGCACTCTAGGCCAAAAACAACTTCTCCACATGGCTTTCCCCCTTATTGTCTGCATTCACACAGCCCTATACTTTGGTGCAGAACTGTGTTTAAACACTAAAATGCTTTGTGTTGCAGATAGGCGCTGAGTGTGTAATTAAAAAGATCCCTTCATTAGCAGAACTAGACAATGAAAGCCAAGTTGGCCTTCTCTGCTAATTCTGGAGGTTGTAAAACAGAGGCTAATACAACCACTGATTACAATTGTCACATAGAGAGTGCCTTGCTGTTGTTCTCCCGGAGACAGACAGGATCTTCCCAGTAACTAGAACAGAAAAAGAGGAAGAAAGATTCACTTTGACAACCAGAAGTGAGAGGGGTGTTGTAGTGTAGGAGTCAGAAATGTGGCCTCTGGAGGCCGGCCACGGGGTTCCAGCCCCAGCCTTATCACCTAGGCAGCTGACCTAGCCTCTCAAAGCTTCGGTATCCTCAGATGTACATTTGAGTTAATAACTGTGTCTAATTATTAATGACTGGATTGTCATGAGGTCTCATTGAAACAATGACTCCATTCACTGTCAGATATTTTGAGTACCTTCTATGTGCCAGAAACTGTGTTGGGACCATAGATATACCCATAAACAAGGGAGAGTGGTGCCTGCCCTCCTGGGCTTTCAGTCCAGGGAAAGGAATGTCATCCAACAGACAGTTGTGCAAATAGCCCTTTAGGTATGATTGTAATAAAGATTATGAAGAAAGAATAATGATAACAACGAGAACGATAACATACAAAGTCTGGAAGGTCATATAGAAAGGAACGGTTCATTTTATCTCCAAAAGATGAAAAAGTGTTTTGGAAAAGGTGACATGGAATCTAAGATTTGAAGGATGAGTGTTTTTCCGGAGGATAATTTGAGACAGAGTATTCACAAAGGAAGGGAGCAACGTGTGATGTGAAAGGCAGGACCGGGAAAGCAGGCCACAACTAGACCGTGCAGGGCCCAAGCTCTGCCTCAGAGTAAGGGCTCTGTCCAGCCTGCCCTGGGCAGCCAGCATGGCCAGGCTTACCATTTGAAAAAATACTCCCAGTTCCAGTGAAAAGCTAAGCACAAGCCCAGTCACCCACAGAAAGACAGCGGCCAACTACACAGTTGGTTTAGAGAGAGGCTCTGCAGCCCTTTCAGGCAAAAAGAATTCCCCTCCCTGCCTGCCAGAGTGACTGAAAGAGTCTGAAGCATCTCACTCAGTATCAGAAGTTTGGCCTCTCTGGCATTTCAGCGCAATAGCGGTGTCGTTTTTTTCTTTTCTTTTTTTAAAGGCTCTAGACAGGAAGTCAGGATACCGGGTCCTGCCTTTGTCACCACCTCTCGCTAGATGTCTCACCTCAAGCAAGTGACTTTGCCTCAACCTCCCCATAAAGGAAAATGAGAGGTGATGGTCACTAGTGCCCCTTCTAAGTCCACAGTGTACCCTTTGCTTTATTTGGGGAGACGCAATTATTTTGTGACATTATTTTGTGCACTTTTTGAGACATCAGTAATCCTCAGCGGAGAATCAGCGGACCAGATAGGAGGCAGGTCTCCAGTAAGGCCCAAGAAAATGAGACTCATCTGGAGGATTTATGTAGGTTGGGATGAGCGGCCGGTGCAGCCTGACCGTGGCAGCTGCAGTCAGAGTCCCCAGACTGAGGCTCGGAGAAACAGAAGGACAGTCTGGTGTCTAATTACGTGGGCGGGAGGTCAGGCAGAATGTCAGAAAGTGGTTAAAGAAACCCCATAGTCTCTTGAGTTCCCAGAGGCATATGCTGACCTCTCCCCTTGAGGCCGGTGGCTAGACAGTGAGCCTCTCGAGATGATGGCACCGGGGAGATAAAGATATTGGTGATTCCAATCAAAGTGGCTAACAGGTATTGAGGTGCTGTGCTAAGCACCATGCATCCATTTTTCTCTGTAATTACATCAGTTCTAAAGGTTAAGTACCATTATTATTCCCATTTTCTATGAGAGGAAACTGAAGCTTCGAGGTTATCTGACTTGCCTGAGGTCACCCAGCTCCAGAGCGCGGGGCTGGGATTCCAACAGTGCCTGGGTCTCCCCCCAGAGCCCTCGCCCGGACCACCGTGCAGGCGCCCTGTGGGGAGGGGCTGCCTGGCAGCACCCCTCCCTGGCCTATGTGACAGCGTGTTCCATTGACTCTAACTGCCCGCGCGTCGAGACAAACAGAGCAAGGGGACGTCTGCGAAGACACTCGCTCTGTGCGGAGGGGCAGAGCAGAGAGAGCCCTGTTAGGAAAGAAGTGTGTTGGGAGGTCTTTGTAAAATGAGCTGTCAGTTCCTTCATCCGGAAAATGAGAGGGCTGGGCCCGGTGACCCCTAAAGGCCCTTCCAGCGCTGCAATAGCATGACTTTCGGGTCTGTCGGAACGGGGGCATTAGAGTAAGTCCTGGTTTTGTCCTTTGGTTACTTTGTTGCTGGCCTGGTGTGAAGAGGCTCTGGCAGCACCCCCGGCCTGGCCACTCTGGGAATTCATCCCGAGCAAGGACGGAGACCTTGTCTGCTGCCGTTGCCGTCAGGCCGTTAATTCATACAAGTGACAAAAATTGTGCGCCCGTGATTGGTGTGAGCCCATAAAT
This sequence comes from Hipposideros armiger, assembly GCF_001890085.2. NCBI lineage: Eukaryota > Metazoa > Chordata > Mammalia > Chiroptera > Hipposideridae > Hipposideros > Hipposideros armiger. Next base: position 539,492 of record NW_017732230.1, read on the forward strand.
GGGGGTTGATTTGTTTGGCAATCAAAAGGGAACAGCCCTGCCCTGATAACGACTGGTCCCTCCCAGGTCACCACATAGAGGTTGGTTACAAGCACCCCCAAAGGAGATTCATCTGGACGCTTTCTGGAAAGGCTGTGGTTTTGACCCTAAACAAGGCAACCGTTTTATACTAGGCCTAGGCGGGGTGCCCTCCCAGCCACTCTCCCTCCTAAGCCTCACACTGCCCATAAGTAAGAGACTTCTGTCCATTATAAAGGAGGACAAAATGAGTTCAGAGGAGTTGTGTACCGACGATGAGTTGTAGCATGACAGAGCGGAAAGCACCTGGGCTTTGAACTCAAACAGGCCTGGGTTCAAATCCTCACGTTCATCCTTCCAATAGCTGAGTGACCTTTGGAAAGTAGGTTAACTTCTCTGAAGTTAACTCTACTCATCAGTAAAATGGGGCCACTTACAGCATCTCATTCCTAGGATCATTGTCAGGGTCAGGTAAGATGTGACAGGTGACCCGCCTGACTCTCTGGTGCCCAGTGCCCGATAACTCCCGTGAATGGAAGCAGCACAGAGCAGTGGTTAGAAACCAGGGCTCTTCCTGCCTCGGCTTCTGTCCTGGGTCCGCAGCCTATTAGTTTGTGCCTTGGTTTCCTCATCTGTAAAATGGGAGTGACGGTGACACCAACTTCATAGGATTTTATCAAGATTACATTTTTTTTAATTACAGTTCCTGGCACCCAGCAAGTGCTGCCAGTATATCACATTGTGTTTGTTGCTGTTGGTGTTACGCCATGCTGTGTGAGAAGGTGACTGGGTGAGGTGCAAGTGGCCTGCTCAGCATTCAGAGGCCCGCGGCGGGAAGGGGCGCATGGGTCTTGGTCTTACAGGAACTTGAACATCAGACAAATCCCTCATTCAGTCTTTTTCCTCATCAGCTGGGAAACACATGCCTCATCTGTTTTGTAGTCTATCGCCTTCTCTTCAAATAGCATAGCATCGCCATCAAGCAAATGGGGCCTCTGTGACGGCAGACATTTATCAAGTGACAGGACTGGGCCACATGGTAGTTATGTTTATTTTTAGTGACTTCATCCTCCAACTCTTTAAATTAGCTGCTGGGCTAATTTAAGGGACTTGTTTGGCGCATAGCTAGCAGTTTCTTCAGGAATGCCAGTGTGCATTTGAAATCTCCAAGTGTCTGGGGGAGCAGGTCTTGGCCAGACGATGGAGAAGGAAGCCTGCGTGCCTCCCTCTGCCAGCCAGCACCACTGCCCACCAGGCTCTCCTGCCAAACCACGGATCGCCGGGCACACAAGCCAGGGCGTTTCATCCCTTTCTGTCCCCCGTGGTTGAGCAGTTGCCAAGTTCACCTTTCACCTAGACTTTGGTCTGCATTGGAATCACTGCAGGGCTCCCTAAAACAGATTGCCCGCTCCACTCACAGGTTCTGAGTCTGCAGGCCTGGGGTCAGGCCAAGAACTTGCATTTCCCGCGGCTTTCTCAGGTGATGGCAGTGGGGGTGGTCCAGGGACCATTTTTTCAGAATCATCGATCGAGAGGGTTCTAATACCTTCCTGACGTCAGCCACCCTCCCACACCTCGATTCAGAATACATACCGCTGGCAGATTCATTCATCTTCTCACCTCTGATTTTGCCTCTCCTCGCCCTGTGTTCACTACATTTTTCTCATCTCCTGCACTACTAGATCCAAATACCTATGACTGACATTCAAGATCCTGTAAGACCCCGGCCCACACAGGCTTCCTGGTCACAGCCCCGCCTGTTTCTGTTCAGGCGCACCTCCAAGACCCAGCAAACCTGCTGCTTCCACATACTCCGGGTCCCACCTCTGGGTGCTTACCTGGCCGCTTCCACCTCACTCAGTCATCGTTACGGATGGGTCTTGTCTTTCCCCCACTTGGTCACGTGCTCCTGGGTGGCAGGGACTGCGTCCACTTCACCTGTGTATCTTAGGCCCCTGGGACAGGTGAGTGCTTGGAAAGTGGTTCATGAGTGAATCAATTATTGAAAGGATACTTAACTAAAAACGGAAATTATTTATCAGAGAATTCAAGCACCTTCTTCGAAACTGGAATTTGACCTTGCTTTATCTACCCTTATCTTTTGAATTTGTACAGTTTATACAGAAGAAGAAAAGTCTTTGGTTTGATTTAAAGCAAATTAGCACAAGAACTATACAGTGAACTAAGCATAGAGCGTGTAGTGAGACAGTCCTGAGTATGAATTCTGATTCCACTGTTGATTTGTGACATTGGGCACGTATTCAGGTTCTCTGGGTCTTAGCTTCCTAGTCTGTAAAATGGGGCTAGTTTCTACCTACCTCGTAGAATTGTTATGAGGAACAAATGAAATAATATGCGTAAATTGCTTGGTACAATGCTTGGCATACATGTAGTAGCTCCCTGATAAATAGTGGTGATTTTTAACAATAGGCTTTCCAGGCGAAATAGAGATAGGTGGTTTTTCACAAGCATTTTAATAAAAAGGAATTCCATTTTATTTGAAAAATGATATAGCTAAAACATTCCAGGATTCTTTCCCCTATTTTAATGAATCAAGGATACACCAAATTCAATTTAAAAAATTACCCCAAAGGACTAGTAAGCTTGATTTATATTTTCTTTACCAGTCACTTTTATTTCATAAGCCCGACATTTCCATTAAAATGCTATTAAGTAGAAAACAGGATTTTACAGCATTTGTGATAACTTGGATCTCAATGCGATAATTGGAATTATCTAGAGCAAAGATACCATTTCTCATTGTTTTATTTCCTCTTATATATCAGCTATATCTTTACTGCCTTCTACCAGTTGAGTAAAACCACTTCCCCCTGAATTTGTGATTTTGAGTCCATGAAAATGACATCTGTGGCATTGAAAGCCCTTTTCATCTTGAGGTTATTAATTGGGATGCAGGAAGGAAGGGGAAATGGTAGTCATCCAGTAAGTGCAGCAACCCTTGAAAGAAATGTGAAAGGCTGTCACACAGAAGAGAAATCAGTCTCATTCTCTATGCTCTGGGGGCAGAATGGGCTGCAGGCTGTGGACGCTGGAGGGGGACAGCCTCTGACATGCCACCGGGAAGAGCTTCCCAGCCTGAGAGGTCCCCTGGAGGTGGCGGGTCCCCCTCACCAGGGCAACCCAAGCTCAGGCCACCACCCTGGACATTCTGCTGATTAAACAACCCCTTGGTGCTAATGTCCCTATCTGCTTGGGATTAAGGGTTCTTCCCTGAAATGACGTCATTGTGAAAATGTTCTAGAACTAGATAGAGGGTTTCAAAACATTGTGAATATACTCAATGCCGCTGAATTATATATACACTTTAAAGTGGTTAAAATGGTGAACTTACATTGTGTACATTAGACCACAATAAAAGAAAATAGATGACATCATTGGACAGAATGACCTCCAAGGCTGCTTTTGGTTGTAACGTGTTGTTTCTGGAGGGAGCACATCACTTAGGGGACTGACCAACCGGACTATTTAGTCCAAGATAGGCCGTGTAGACACTCAATATCCAGCTGAGGGGGAGTGGCTAATTAAGTGGTGGTTCGGGCATAATACAGACAATGACATGTCCATGAGAAACTATGCTCATGAAAGCATATTTAGTGCCATGGGAAGATACTTGTAAAGTGTCAGAAGAAGGATTTTAACTGCATGTAATGTGATCCGAACTTCACAGATAAATCAAAACGTTAATAGTGTTCATCCCCGAGTTGTGGGATTACAAATGGTTTCGATTCTTTTATACATTGCTCAAGCTGTCTACAAAGATTGTAAATTGCTATTAGAACCTAAAAAAAAACCTATTTAAAACGAACAATAAATAGCGGTACATAGGGTTTTGTAACCCCAACGGGATGTGCTGTAGAATAATGGTGGCAAAATGGAGAGAGCGCTGGTTAGAAGGACGGGCTTATAATTCTGGGTCAGCCGAGACACAAAGGTGCTCCACCCTGCTGTGCCTCAGTTTCTGCACCTGGAACATGGGTATAATAATAACAGTCTCCTTCACAGACTTGTGTCAAGTGCAGAGGAGATAACGAATGTGGAACGGTTCTATTGATTGAAGGGTTCTCTGAGCTGTTTCCATTGTCATTCACACTGTACATTTCCAAATCTTCTCTTTAACAAAAATGTCACGAGTGCTTATAAAGTCGGTGATGGCCACTTATCCAGTAATTGAAGAGCTAATTTCCAGTAATGCTTTCTCCCCCGCCCCCCATCTTTCTTCCTGTAACCTTAATGGGAAAACATTTCATTTTACCTGAAAAGTAACCACCTGACTTTTATTTACTGTCTCCAGTTGAAGGAGGTGATGATAAAGCCAGTTTGGTTGCAGGGAAGTTACACCCCCGGGGAGCGTGGGCTTCTCCCGAGAAATGGGGCTCC
>NW_017732230.1:545082-576375 GCF_001890085.2 Hipposideros armiger
GTGGTCGAGAGACATCTGAGCTGGTTTCGAAAGTGGAACAGAAGTGGGTCAGGCAGCCAGGGCCAGGGGAAGGCCTTAAGGGCCGAGAAAAGCAGTTACGAAGATACCAGGATGGCCCACCTTGGTGACTGATGGCGTGCTTGAAAGTGGGAGCACTGGGGACAAGGCCATTTAGTAAAGAAAAGAGTAGGAAATGGCCTTGGTATTGGGCTCAGTACCATGAGATGTGCTTCTGATTTTCCTGGGTCGATTAGTCGGTTGGGCAGTATTTACTGTCCCTGCTCAGTGTGCTCAGGGTCCTGTCCCAAGAATGGACACACAGATGAAAAAGGGTTACCCCGGGCCCCGATCCGCTATGGGCAGGACAGGAAACTGAGATGAGCTGCGAGTGCGGAGAGAAGCATTGAGTGAGTGTGAGAGGGAGTAGGGGCGTCCCTGGTTCCAGTCCAGGCCGATGGGTGGCAGGGTGGGGCGGCGGGGAGTGTTCACAGCCCTGAAGGGTACAGAAAGTGACAGAAAATGAGGAGGGAGCAGAAGAAATGGGGAAGGGCCTCGAGTGTCAGAATGAGGAGTGTGGCTGTATCTTGTAGGCTCTCGGGAGTCACCCAAGAGCTGTAGCGAGCAGGTTACCAGGTCGGGTTTGCTTGAAAAGGGGTGCCTCGGGTGCCAGTGTGCAGGACGGACCATGGATGGCATAGGCTGGAGGCAGGAGGCCCCGCTGTTCCAGTGCAGGTAAGAGCTAACAAGGCCCGGGCAGGAGGAGAGTGGGCTTTCAGGGAACAGTAACGAGGTAGCACTGGGCGTGGAGACGCAGGGACAGGAGGAGCTGGCGTTGATTCTGATGCCTCCTGCTGGGGTCACCGGCAGGTGGTGGTGGCATTCCAGGAGATAGGGAATGAGGATTTAGGGTGCGGGGAAATGACCACTTCAGTCGGAGGTGCCTGTGGTCCATTCTGAAGGTTAAACAGGGCCGTTGATTGTATGTGGGTCTGCAGGTGAGAAGAACATTCCAGGAGAGAGGTGGATGTTTGAGAGTTAGTAGCTGTGAATTTTCTTGAATATCAGAATAATTTCAGAGTAAAATATCCAGACTAAGGAATCACAACACCATAATCATTTTTTGTATGGGTTCCAAATAAGAAAATAGTTCATTCAGAAGACGTAATTGTGCCTATTCCCACAATTGGGTAACCGATGTATCTTTGCAAATTGTTCATTAAACTGTGCCCATGGCTTTTTGCCAGCCCTCAATGAGATTTTTATATTTCTTAATTATTCAACTATTACCCATAAGTAGGAGTTTGAAATCAAATCCAGACTGCTCCATAATAGAGGATTCTCTTGAATCACGAGTACAGTAAAGGAAGTTGTCCGTAGTGCAAAACCAGGATGGTAGGACGGAAGAAACGTATGTGTCTAGTCCTGACTCTGTCCTGGGTTCAAGTCCTGGCTTTGGCATGCACTAGCTGTGTGAGCTTGGGCAGGTCACTTCTCTGAGGTCACTTCTCTGAGGTCAGTGACAATACCTGCCTCCTAAGGTTGCTGTAAATCTAAAGGAAAGGAGAATCTGCAAGGGAAAGTGCTGTGTCTGCTGTAGAGCCTGTTCCAGGTATCTGTTCAGTCATCAGTTTCTTGTGTGTTCCAGGTCTCAGCAGCCTGAGAAGCCATTAGCTGCAAAGGAAGATCCTTCTGAGGGTGAGCCGGCCATCGCCTCGGACGGCAACCCCAACCCCGAAGCCCACCTGCCCTCCATCTGCCTCAAGCAGGTGTTCCCCAAGTACGCAAAGCAGTTCAACTACCTGCGCCTGGTGGACAGGATGGCAAATTTGTTTATCCGGTTCCTGGGAATCAAGGGGACAATGAAGTTGGGACCAACAGGCTTCCGTACCTTCATAAGGTCAGTGAGACCAGCCCCCTCCGGCTTGGGCTTTGGGCAGGGTGGAGTCCAGCCCCACATCGTGCTGGTCTGATCTGCCTGACAACTCCTGGGAGAGCCTGTGGTGCTGGGTCAGTGCCCCCTCTGGGGTTGGATTGGCTCAGCAGCTGGCACTGGGCCTGGCACATAGCAGACCCCCATTTGTTGAATGAATTAATGTTATGGGTGTGACGGCATTCGCAACTGTATGCTGTGGTTAAAAAACGATTCTGTGCTACCTTGAATTAGGTCCTTAAACCACATATAAATCATTGCCCCTTGGACTCAGACAGAACTCGTGCTTCTTAAACGGGGCTGATGTTCTCCCAGCGGCACGTGGCTGTGTGCCGTGCGTTTACGGAGCCACAGGAGAGAAACAAGGCACATCCTTCCAAAGTGTCAATTTCAGGAGAGAAAAATTAATTCAGCCGATAAATAATTTAATATGTTGGCTCTAATATAAAAATAACTTGGTTATATTATACAGCATAATATAAAATTTGCATGATTTTAAAGATAAAACATGAGATTTTTGCCGCAGGCTACAAAATAAGCCATTGCCACTTAATCTCCTGAGATTATTCATTAATTCTCCTCTACCCTCTGGGGCACTTTGGGGTAAATCAGGAGCACTTACCAGCTGTGTAACCCTTGGGTAAGTTAATGATGTCGCTGAGCCTCAATGCTTCTATAAAATAGGGGTGAAGCTGCCTATACCCCAGGATTTTATGTTCTACGCCTTAAAAGAAGCATCTGCCATCATTCGATGTGACTGTTGTTTTTCTAATGATGTGTTTTAATATTTTTACCTTGTACCTCAAAGTTACACTCTTCATGCTTTTATTCACTAAAGCAAATAATTAGAAGTCTGGAATCAGAAACCATTTTGTCATACACTTTTCTCTAAATGAATTTTATAAATTCTAACTCTAGCCCTCTGATATTCCTGATGGGCTGGGAAACAGGTGTATATCAGCCGGAATTTTTATCATGTCCGTAACCCCGAAGTTCTATTTGCCTGGTGATTTTGAGAAGGGCTTTATGTTAGTTTCAGCAGGGGGAGGCAAGACCAGGGGAAAGGGCCGAGGCTTTGGGGTCTGGCTTCAAAGCCAAGCGCATCACTTAACAGCTGTGTAAGTCCTTTGTCTTCTCTGAGTCTCAGTTCTCTCATCTCTAAAATGGGAGTAATCTCTCCTGCCTTACAGGGTTATTATGAGGTTGGGACGGAGTCTATCACAAAGCGCCTGGCCCAGTGCCAACTTCACGAGAGCCGTGTGATTATTATTTACATCAGGCAGTGGACATTTTCAAGAAAGTCAACAGGCGCGTGTTGTTATTTGCCTGAGACCCCCTAACATGATACCCTCTGACTCATTCAGGAGCTATATTTGATACGTAGTAATACATCCCCATCTATAAATGGTTTAAATGGTGCAATTAGTTTTCTCTCATACCGCAGGAGTTTTAGCAGTTAGGGGTTCTAGGGCCCGTTAATGACTCCACAGTGTAATCAATACCCCACTGTCTGTCTTCTTTCTGCTCATTCATCCTAAGCATGAGCTTCCCGTTTCAGAGTTGCCTTGTGGTCACAAGATGGCTGCTCAAAGTCCAGCCATCACAGCCACGTTCCAGGCAGGCCGCAGGAAGAAGGGAAGAAGAGCAAAAGGCCTCTGCCAAATGAGTTAGACCCCCTTAAAAAGCTTTCTAGAAGATTTATTTAATGACTTCCACTTCCATCTTCTTGGCCACTGCCATCTGCATGGGAAGCTGGGACAGAATTTGTCTGTGTGCACTGGTGTCCCAATACAGTGAAGAGGAGGAGGAGGAAAACACATAGACATTCTCTGCCCCTTTGTGATGACTGGGCCTCGGTACATAGAGAACCAGCTCAGTGACAGAGGCCCCAGGTCGTGAGGGCACTTGAGGTGCTGTGGAAGCATGCAGGGACCCCGGGGAATAATGAGGGTAACAGCCTTCTCTCAGCACGACACGTGCAGGCTCAGACCTTCTGGAGCAGAGACGGGAGCTTTCTGGGCCCTCCCCCCCCCCATCCTGCACTGTTACACACGAGTCCATTCAAGACCCGCAAGAGTGAGGGATGGTTTGGCTTCCTCTGGACAACAGCCTGGGTGCTGCAGGGGACCCTGGGGGCCCTGGGAGAGCTGCTCCGCCTCAGCCTTGTGTGGGAAAGGACCGTGTCTGGTCTGACCTAACACCTTTTCCTGAGTACCAGGTAGCCATAGGACAATCAGAAATAAATAATGGAAACCCATGTGCCCTCGGGGGACTCTCAGTCTAAGAGACAGTACACACTGAACAAACAGTGAAATGCATTCCTTTGGCAGAGTCATGGGATCGTGACCCGAGAGGGACTGTGTTGAGAGTGCTGGCACAGAAGAGGGGACCCTGAGTCTGCCCGGTGGAATCCAGGCAGGCCCCCGGGAGGAGGCAGCGATCAGACTGTCACAAGCGGGCGGGCGCTTACCCGGCAGTAAAGGGATGCAGCCCTGAGCAATCCCGAGAATGGCTCCCGTGAGTGGCTCATTTTTAGAAGCTAGAAAAGGTTTATCACCCAGGCTAAATTGATGGTATAGAAACCGAGGTGCTTCCTTTTTATTCCTAGTAAAATTCGACTAAAATGTAAGAGAGAGAGGGCGATGAGAAAAACTACTGCGGCATAAGAATCACCATCTCTGTTGCCTCCTGGGGCAGGCAGGAAGCACAAACAAGCCCAGCAGGCTGGATCTGGAAGGACGGGAGGGCGGGGCGGGGGCAGCCGCCTGGAGGGCACAAGCCCAGCCCCGAGGACCCTGCTGGGCTCACAGCACCAGAGCTTTCCGGTTTGTTTGTTTTTTAAGAAAAACTAGAAATACTGATTTTAATGTAAAAGCTCAATACCTGTCTGTGAATATTGGTCATTCAGACAATAATTTTTAAACACTGTGTGGGTTCAATCAAAGTGCGACTGCCCATAGAGACCACCCGTGTGTGACATCTGGTATGAGAAGCCAAGGTACACATTAAGAGGACTGATGTATTCATACACTGTTTTGACAAGGAAACAGAATTGGGAATGGTCCTAGCCAAGAAGATTCCTAAAATGCTCTCAGACTGGAACTGACTGGGTATTGTGAAAAAAATATTGCTACGAATCTGTCTCTATGTGATTGGCTTTCTGCTTTTCCACCCCTTTGTTCTCTATAACTAAGGGCATTTGCATGAAAAACCGATTTGGTGATGTTAGAGTCTATTAGGTCCTGCGGCACCGGCCCGTCCTTCCCAATCTGTGGCTGCATTGTTAGTGGGAGCGCTGGTGACCGTGAGAGGGGACCACGCGCGTCTTCAGGTGGAGAAGAGTGGAGAAGAGGCAGCTGAGGAGACGACGCCCCGCCCAGCCAGTGTCTTGAGGAGTTAAGGATGCAGGAAGAAATGGAGAAAACGTTGCACAACCGTTAATAGATTTTTTCTTTTAAAACGTACCAAGAGATCCCAACAGCAACTTCATCGTAAACGATGATCCCCTCTGCTTTTAGATTTATCTGAATATGTTCAGTCTTGCCAGCTCAATTTAACAGCAAGTGTTTTCTCTTGCTAACAACTACCCTCTCTCTCCTTTGCACTTCGGTTTAAATTTTGCTTCGTTATGAATTAATAATATTTATGCTATATGTTAAATGGAACCCAGGGCCCTTCTCAGGAGCACTGCACAGGAGACCTATCGGCGGGCTGGGTGGATATTCCTTTCACAGCTCCCACACACAGCAGAGGCTGAACTTGGCTTTCATCTCTACTACCCACTCTTTCTCTCCAACTTCCTTGAAGAGAACTGGAGGGAACAAAATAATAAACATTCTCATTAAATTTATTTTCAGTGACCATCTCTTCTAACGTGCTGCATAGATCAGCAGTTTTGGGAGGGAATTATGCTAATGCTAGGCTGGCCATATTCTATTTTTCTCTTCCACCGAGAAATGAGGAATAATGAACTGTCGTTTTCTTGTCTAGACTTAACTCTACCTAACCAGCCTTTCGTGTCATTTCCTCAGGAGGCACATAATAGCGCCACATATTACCATGAATGAAGTGCTGCTTTTCAAAAATTATTATTTCATAATAATCGCCGGGGTGTGGAGACTTCTCTTTCTCTGAGAAACAGAAGTGATCGGACTCTTCAGCTTGACGGCTTTCTTTGAGGGAAATGCGTTTTTGTTGTTTCCCTGCCCCTGAGTGACTAATCTGGGGGGAGAGGGGGTATCCTCTGTAATTCAGGAAGGACAGGTTTTCGAAGTGTATCCCACATCAGAATTTAGTATCAGTTCGCACATGCTGCAGTTTCCATCTCCGCAGCCTGGTTGATTTCTAGGAAATGGAGGCAGCTTCTCCCCACGTTGAGCATTTTCGCTTTATGGGGGGCCGTTCCACTGGGAGATTCCTGCTCATGCTTTGTGGCTCCTTTTAAAGTAGAGAATGGTTTTCTCTGTTTCCTTTTTCCCCGTCCATTCCCTTTTCTCCTAAGGAGATATTAATATGCTTCAAAATGGGTAGCTGTGTGTGTGTGGTGGGGGGAGGGGGGTGTTATTCTCTGAGAGGTAACAAGATATGTTAGAATGTTCTAGATTGGAAGCGTAAGGAGCCTTGCCTCCCCTCTGTCATTAACTCCTTGGTGACTTTGACTGTCCCCCTCTTCTGTGATTGCTCTCTTTCCGGCATTATTGTGAGAATCTGTGCCAGGTATATCAATAGCCTTTAAAATATATACATTATAAACCACAGTTGTCGTTTTTACCCCTTAGATGTTTAGATAGTGGTTTGGATTTTTTAAAACAAATATTGATCATTTTTTAGCTTTCACCTTATAGACACCTCTCCAGGAAACAAGTAAGCTCCTTTTCTGTGCAGAGAAGGATGAACACAAAATAAATTCTATACATAGGATTTTATGGAGTGGAAAAAGTTGGTATCTAAATTTCCCATGAGATGTCAGTAGTTGTTGAGAGGAAATGGGGATGATAATGCCAAATCTTTCTATACTTGGAATCCTAATGAACTTAAATGATTTGTAATTCTTTACCATCATATGTGCCCAAATTCCTTTGCTTCTGAAAATCAACAGCAATAACAAAAGCCCATTTCTTCAAACTGGTTCTACATCCTGGAGGAAGGCCAGGAGCTGTCATCTGCCACTTCCCAGGTGTGCCGGGTACTGAGCTAGTCCTTAAAATTGCTTTGTAGGGTGAGTAGCCTTATTCTTGTTGTACAAACAAGAAATTTAGATGCAGAGAGCTTCGGTGACTTGCTTAAGGCCACACAACAAAGTCAAGATTCAAACTGATGTGCATTTGACTCCACAGCTCATTTTTTCCATGCACATTTCCAGCCTCTCCTTTCTTAGGAATTTTCCTGGCTTCTCATGTTACCATATTTCTTGGACTTCTACTGAAGAATGTATCCTTCCATTCATTAGTCATTTAAAGAACTGCATCCCAGGACATAAGGGGAAGCTTTTCTCAATGATAAAGAGCTGCTAAGGCTTCACGTTTTCACTCTGAGATCACTTCTACCCTCTGAGGATGGTACCCAAGACCAAGTCAGCTCTGCACCACTCACGGGGCCCAGAATATCGCCTGCACATAGTGGACTCAGAATAAATTGTGTTTGAGCAGGTGGATGGATGGAAATGCATTCTAACGCCTTAACCCTCGGAGTCATTCCCTATTTGAGTCAACTGAGAATGTTTGGTGACCACGGGGACAAACCTGGGAGAACCTGTCTCCAACTGATTTCTGGTTGTCTTCCTGAGCCTATATTCCAAAGCTTCCCAACAGGAGCTGTCCGGAGGTTCCAGCCTTCCTGGGCCCCGCCTGAGACTTTGCGTCTTGAATCCTGGGTTCTTTCTGCAACCCTGGGCTGGGCTACCTCCCCACTTGTCCCCAAATCTCCCAAGTCCACTACTCTATCCTCCAGGGGAGGACTGGATGTGAATCCCAGCTTGTGACCTTGGGCAAGTCATGTCCCTTCTCTTGCGTCTCAGCTAACCCGTCCCTGAGATGGGACTAAGTGTACCTGCCTTCTAGAGTGGTTACAATGATCCAGAGAGCTAATCTAAAGATCCAGGAAAGGGCCTGGCACGCGGATGGTGTCCCTCAAAATGCCTACAGAATCAAAATTCTTTCAAAGCATTTCCTGTCTGCTGCAGACAGCATGGACCCCTCCTTCCCATCCCAGTAGCAGATGTTGCAATCAACTGTACTTGCAGGCATCACAAGGGACGGTGCGTTTCCTTGGAAAAGGGATAAATGGAGAATTCTTTTCGGTAAATTACGGCTCCTGCTAAAGGTTTGACACTTCTATTTTCTACCTGTCAGGAAAAAAATAACTATATACCAGTGGTCAGTTTGGTTTCCCTTTTTATACTCTATTAACCCACAGAGCAAGCCAGCAGAGCTCCTGTCCTGTGGGGGAGCAGGTAGTCCAGAGGACACGGATATGATAGTTTGAGAAAGCCACGGCCATTCCTAATGAAGCTTTGGAAAGGAGCCATGCAGGTTGTTCAGATACGTTGGGAGAGATCAGAGCACTGCCCCAGCGGAACCCAATAGAGATAGCCGTCCTGGTGACAGGGGACGTGAAAGGCTCTGCGCCCACTGACATGTTGTTCCTGGGGCTCAATAACTGTGCGCTGATGTGCTTTGAAGCCTGCCACGGTGGCTTGTGATTGAAACACGGAGCAGGAGCCCAGGAGGAAGCAGGGTGTGAATGGATGGCTTGAGAAATATGCACAGGGTGGGAAGAAAGGAAGAGGTCCGGGAGCGAGTGAGCGAGTGTGCTAGCACATAAGGGGCACCTGCCTCATCCAAGCAGCATGCGGGGCACGCTCCCAGCCACCCCTGTTAGGGGTCTGCATGGGTTGGTTTGGAGGGGGCCTCTGGAATGCCCCAATTCTGCTTGCCAAGCTACCCCTGGCCTGGTGGGTTCCTAAGGGATGATGACAAATGGGAAATCAAAGAACCGCTTTATCACAGGCTGGGGTGATGGGCGTGGACATGTTTGGAAAGTTGAAAGCAACGTTGGATGTAGTTCAGCCAAACGGACAGCTGGCCCCGAGGTCTAGCCTTCAGGATTTTCAGGGCAAATCCGGCCTGTGTTGGGACCCACAATCCCAGCACGATCCTGTTCAGGACAGTGCTGCACCTGGACAAGCCCAGGGCTGCCTCCAGCCTGAACAGAGCCTGAACCCTCGCACCCAGACACGGGCTGGTGAGCAGCTCTTCTCCAGAAAGGCCAGCTTCAGGCAGCCTCTGATGGGGCTGAGATGGCTCTCGCGCTGGAAGAGGAAAACGAAAGGGAGAGAGAGATCGGGAAGGGAACCAACAATTGTTTGGGGGCAACCAGGTGCCAGGGAGTCCTCAGCTCATCTTCACAACTGCTGTGTGGGTAGGTATTATCATCTTCATTCAGGGACCAGCAAATATAGTCTCGGAAGTTTAAGTAAATTGCCCACAGTCACAGGATTTCAACCCTGGTCTGTCGAAGGCCCAAATCATGCTCTTCTCAGTGTGCCAGCCTGCCTCTACACGTCCAGACCAAACAAACAAACAAAATCACCAAGCCGGGAGGAGAACGATTCTAAAACCCCCTCTGTGACTAGGACAGGGAGCACCATTGCTGATATAGGACTGAAAACCTAAACGAGGGGAACATCTGAACTGCACGGGCCTCCCCCTTCCCTCCTCCTGTCCTTTCCAGGTGACTCCCCCAAAGTCAGAGGCCTCCCCAGCGACGCTGCCTCCGCCCACAAAGGGGCGTGGCCAGCCTGTGCCATTCTGCTCTGTGAGTCCTGGGGTTACTGTGGCTGAATCTGGGCCTATGTAAAATCTTAAGGTGACATATTAAGATGGGTGACGCGCAGAGCCCGTGAGCCCCTGTGTGTAGATTTCGCCCCACGGGCTCTGGTGAGCATTTCCAGTGAGCAATCACTTCTGGACAGCAGCGATGGCTTCAGCCTGTACCAGTGACGGTGCTGGTATCACTGGGTCATCTGAACATGCCAATGTCAGCTGCCTGTTCGCTGGCAGGAGAACTCAGCCCTGCAGATGCAGCTTTTCTTCTTCCCAGAGACTAATGGGTGCGAAGGTGAAGACCCGCAGAGGGTGTGTTTCGGGAATGTGGAGTTCCCCTGGCCCTCTCAGAGCAGGCAGAGACCTACACTGCCTTGTGTAAGGACAGGCTGATACAGGGTGACTGGCATAAAGACTTGCCTGTTTTATAGGTGAGCAAACTGAGGCTCAGGAAGAGGAAACAGCTTACCCAGGGCCATCCAGCTTCTAGGTGGCTGGGCCAGGGTCACCTTCAGGCTTGCCACCCTGAAATACTTGCTCTGTCCAGCCCATTAGAGCCCTAATTAACCAGATTTCAGGAATTCACCTGATCTAACCTCAGCTTACCTTTCCAGCCTTCTCTCTCGCCATGCCCTGCCATGCACCCTTCATTAGTTCCAGCTACGGGAAGGGAGGGCCTACCACCCAGGGAGTACAGCCCAGGCAAAGGCGTGGCAGCGGGACAGAGCAGGCCGGGTCGGGCCAGCAGTCACGTGTCGCTTTCCGTCTTCGGCAGGAACTGCAAACTGAGCGGCAGCACCCTGTCCATGGCCGCCGTGGACATCCTCTACATCGACATCACCCGGAGGTGGAACTCCGTGACCCTGGACCAGCGGGATTCAGGTACCTGGAGCCTGGCCTCCTCCAGGCCCTGGGGAGTCCAGACAGGGGTGGGCGGTCCATGTTCTGGTCCTTTTCGTTAAGGGTCAAGACCGGGGAAGGAGGAAGGTTATTCTATCAGCTGGAGGGACTGAGCTGAATTTGCCTTCACGGGCACTGCCTGCTACAAGGCTGTGCCCCCCTCCCCCCAAATTCTGACTCCCCCATTAGAATCCCTTGTCTTTGCTTAAGGCTTTGATGCCATTCATACTGAGAATACCCAGTTATCTGTTCATTCGTTCATCTCTCAGCACACACTCCCCGAGCATATGTGGGCCAGGCTCTGGAGAGACTGGTGTGAATCGTGCTTGGTTCTCGCCCAGAAGGAACTCGCTCTATGTGGGAGGCGGTGGGAGGTGACATCTGCTAGGATGGAGGGAAGCACAGAGAGGCTATCAGGGAACCCAGAGGAGGAGCTCCTAGTCAAGGGAGGCCCCCAGAAGCCGTCTCGGAGAAAGATGAGCGGGATCAGCCTGTGAACAGGGTGGGACAGGCCCCTCCGGCGGGGGTTCTGCTTGGTCGAGGCATCCGTACTTGTGAAAGACCCCGGGAGCCCCAAGTGGCTTAGATGGGCTGATGCAAGACAGGAAGAGCAGAGGGGCCGAGATGGGGTTGCAGGAGCTGCTAAGGCCATGAATGCCAACAAAAGACTTCACTCTCGATTCTCTAGGTTACGTGGTATGAAGTCTTTGGTTAGAAGGATTCACCTTTGGGTGGATAAGTTTCTGATTTTTTCCTCATAGAGGGTGTTTCTCTGCAAAGTCATAATAACATACCTGACATTTGTACTGCTCCTCACAAAATTACAAAAGACTTTCCTGCATATTCCCTCATTAAACATCCCTTTGAGCCCATGCATTAGGTATTACCAGCCTCGTCTCACAGGTGAGTAACTGCAACTCAGGTCACCTGGCACCCAGGCTTCCCTCCCCTGTGAAAGGGACACCCAGAGGAGGAGGCCCCTCGGGGAGAACTTTCTCCTGTGATTTGGAGAGGACATGAAATCAGGACATGAAATCAGGGCTTGGGAGATCAGATTAGAACTGACTGCGCCATTCCCTACGACATAAACTTGAAAAACCATTTCACCTCCTAATCTCTATTCCCTCTTCTGTAAATGGTGCCATCCAGGCCTGCTCTCCTGTGTCAGTGGGTATGAAAGCCTTTGGAGCCCTCGTTGGCAGTGCCAGGCAGTTCGTCTTATTAGTGGGCGCCATTTGGGGAGAATCCTGCAGATCCATCTGACAACGGGGTGCTCCCTGCCAGGTCATGCCCACACCCGTGGTCCACCCTGGGCTACAGCCTCCTGACCACAGGGACCAGCAGGCCCTTCCTGCAGGCGTGGGGCTCGGGCTTCATTTGCAGATTGGCCTCACAGCTGATAATGATGCCCCCAGCTGCCCATTCGGGGCCATTTTCCACGTGCCAAGCCCTCTGCCAGGCCCTTTACATGTGCACACCAGCTAGAATCCTCCTGGAGTCAGGCATGGTTATCTCCATTGTATAGAGAAGGAAACTGAGGCTCAGAGGCATGGCTGGTGAGTAAGGGACTGACACCATGCTGCCGGTGTCCCCTTCTTGGTCTCTTTGTCCCACTAATTGGTCTGGAGCAAGATGAACACCCAGCTCCCAGCGTCTCTTGAATTCAAAAGCAAAGCTTGGAGAATACCAATAGTCGTTGAATCAACAAGGCGAGTGCTCCTATCGCATCTCTGCAGTCACCACTCTCTCACAACCTTCCCTGGCAACCAGGAGAGGCTGGAGACAGGCGTCTTCAGGAGAGGCAGGCAGATTAATTATTATCTCGAGGGCCGAGAGCGCTCCTGTGACAGTTGAACAGCAGACTTTTTGCTGACGCCTTCAGAAAGTGAAGAAGTGTTTGCTCTGTGAGCTGAATGCGGGGAGTCATGGCAGGATGCTGTGGAGGGGGCCAGATGAGGGGGTGGGGGTGGCAGTGGGATTATTAAATATTGAAATTGATCAGGAGTAGCAGCAGGAAGCTATTTATCATGTTTTATTGCTTCAAACTAGTGTTACCATCTGGCCCATTGTTAATCCTGAGTAGCTTTTCCTGTTTTGTTTGCCTCTTAAATCGCTCCCTGTACATGGAATCCTCGGTGGGGGCTGTACACAGTACAGGCTCGGTGGGGTTTTCTGGGGTCTGCCAGGTTTCTGGGGTCTAAGGAGACGAGAAAAGTACTTATTTTTAGCCCATATTGACAAGTGAACTCGGCGCCGAGATCTTCCAGGCCTTTCGCCCCGCCTCAGCCCCTGGGTATGTGGAGTAATAATCGTCATAATTACAATTTTGAGATCACCTCCTATGTGCATACATCACTGCTAATTCTCACACCAGAACTTCGAGGTGGGTGATCGCACCTTATTTTACAGAAGAGCAAAAGTGCCTTGTCTAAAATCCCATAGCTAGGCCGCCCGAGTAGCATGTTGGTTAAAAGTTGGCTTGGGACACCAGCTCTAAGCAGCAGGGTCGCCGGTTCGGATCCCACATGAGGGCCAGTGACACTGCACCCTCTACAGCTAAGATGGTGAACAACAGCTCAACCTGGAGCTGGGCTGTTGTGAGTCACCAGCGAGGGCATAGGCTGCAGCCCGGCTGCAGTGGGCTGCTGTAAGCTACCGTGAGTGGCTGGCAGCTGGTGTGAGCTGCCATGAGCGGCCGTCCAATGGCCGGCAAGCAACTGCCTCACCCGGGAAGAGCGCAATGATAATACCAACATGGGCCAGTGAAGCGATGTCCTCTACAACTGGACTGAAGAACAAAAAGACAGCAACTTGTCTGTTCCCCTTCTCTGATTCTCCAGTAAAAACCTTAAAAATAAATAAATAAATAAATAAATAAAATATAAAAATAAATAAATAAATAAAATCCCATAGCCAGTGAGTATCAGGGGCCAGATTTGAAATCCAAGCCTCCTGGCCCAGGACTCTGTCCCCGATCCAGGGTCACACCAAGCAGTGCTCCGTCATTTGATTGACTGCGGAGAGGGCAGGGCTTGTGAGGCAAGGAGGTGAAAGGTCAATCCACAGAGCACAGCACCCGTGGAGGAAGGAACTGGAGTGGGAGGTGGTGCCTGGTCCAAGCGCCTACCTCGCCCGCCTTCCTTCACCCTTGGAGCTTATGCCCATTTCCATCACTCCTGAGAGGAAATGACAGTGTCTGGGGGTAGAGGCAGTTTGGGTGGACATTGAAGCCAGGAATGAGAAACCCTTCTGAGCCCAGGGTGTCAGGGGCCACTGCCGTCTCACAGGTGGTTCCAGCCAAGGCCCAGTCCTTGCTTCCTGAAAAAGCTGGTACAACGCCCTAATTCTCAAGTAGAAAGAGTTTCTGAAGCCAGCCGCATTCTTAGGACCATTCAGGAGGTTACTGGATGGCAAAAGAAGACATTTGTGGCTGAGTGGCGGTTCTTCCTTTTGGAAGTCTCAGCAGGAAGACCAGGGTCCTTCTTCCTTCTGTCCATGGTGCTGAGCCCAGGGCTTCTCAATAAATCCTGGCCACAGGGTTGGCACCATGTCCAGGGAGGGCAGCTTTACCTGTCCTAGAGCTGCTGTGAGCCTGCCAAGAAAGAAGTAAGAAGAATGGTAGAATATGGATTCTCATCCTCAAAGGGCACACACTCATTCATTCATTCCTTCCTTCATTCAAGAAACAGGTAATGAACATGTTACCAGGTATTAGGCCCTGGGAATATAAAGACAAATTATTTATAGATCCTCTTCTCAAGAAAAAAAATCATAATAATGGAGACCGTTTACTGAACATTTACTATGTGACAGAAATAAAAAATACTTGTTGTATGAATTATCTCATTTAATTCTCATACAGCCCTGGGGTTGTTAATCCCATCTGACAAATGAGAAACTTAAAGAGGTGAATTTAAACAGATGTGCCAAGTATTCCAGTGGGGACCCTGGGATTCGAACCAAGAGCGGTCTGCCTTCAGAGCCCATTGCCTTTCCATTACACCCAGGGTCTCCAGCCATACCAGTGAAAAGGACGATTGACAGTTGTAATTGGGCGTGGCCAGGCTCTTACGTGGGAAGCAACACAGGAGAGTCGCTGTGAGGGTTAAGAGAGACGGCACATGCAAAGCACTTAGCATGGTGTGTGACCCAGAAAAGGCACTCGCTCTGTGCTCTGTCCCCATGAGGGCCCAGCACACAGCGCAGAGCAAGCACCTTGTTCAGCGCCCAGGGGATGAGCAGATGAATGCCCAAATAAAGAGTGCCCGTATCCCCAAAGCAGGGAGTTGTTCTGAGTGTAAGAACCGAGGCTCGGAGTAGTGGTGCTCTGCTTGACAGCGTCTGCCTTTCCTCTCCTTACTGTCCAGTGTAAAACGTCAGCCTGTTTGGGTAAGGTCATCACCTTACACTCCGCACCAGCTCTATCCAAATGTCCATGCACCGCCCCCTTTCCAGAAGCCAGCCCAGACCTTCCTTCTGCCCTCATAAGCCTTTGGTGCCCGCTAAGGGAGTCATCCAGATTCCTGATGCTTGAGACCTTTGTGAACCCGCTCTTGCAATGGAGAAGAAAAATTGTGTTTAAAAAGAATAGCGAGGAAAGAAAACTAGTAAGAAAAAGGACGCATGTTATAAAATCTAAATCTCAGACCATCCTTTTAAATAGGCTTGTCTTCCATCAATTTTTTTTTATTGGACCAGATACATAGGATTGGATTCTCATAGTCCTTGGTTCATGTGACACTTCCATCCTGGTCCTTGCATAGCCTGCTTTTACTTAGTCAGCTTTGTGTATTAGTTATTTTTAATAATGGCATGAGCATCCACTAACTCACCACCCAAAACAAGAGCTAGGCCTGGACAATGGCCCACATGTAACACATGGCCCTTCCCAACACCAGACCATTCCCCGCCTCTCTCCACCCGAGGCCCCCTCATCTGCAGCCTGTGCTCATCGTCTCTAAATAGGCTTGTCTTCCTCTCTGTTAGAATGCCCATGACTGTTCATGAGCCTGATGGAATTTAGTAATAGGCAATCCAACACTCTCAAGCAGGCCAGTGTAATTGTCATTTTAAAAAAAAAATTAAAGATTTCAGTTTCCAATTTTGGAATTTCTGGCAGAACACAGTAAACCAGATGAGGGTGTTATCAGCAAAACTGGGGGGTGGCAGCCCTCTTGTTGCCCAGAATCAAATGAAGAAACAAGTTTGTCGGTGAAGATGCAGTTAGTCCCTGTAAATTGTGCTCATGAGCTGTTCCTCATCATTGAGATGCTGCTCTCAACTCTTCCCAGAGTGGAATTTCACATCTGCATGATGAAAGACGAGGACATCATCAAGATGAGGCCAGGGCTGGCCAAGTGGCGCGTTGGTTAGGAGTTGGCTTGGGATGCCAGCTCTGAGCAGCAGGGCCCAGTTTGGATCCCACATGAGGGTCAGTGACGCTGCGCCCTCTACAGCTAAGTTGGTGAACAGCAGCTCGACCTGGAGCTAGGCTGCCGTGAGTCGCCGCAACAGCGTAGGCTGCAGTGGGGCTGACCAGCAGCTGGTGTGAGCTTTCGTGAGCTGCCATGAGCCGCTGTGAGTGGCCGTCCAATGGCCGGCGAGCGACTGCCTCACCCAGGAAGAGCACAATGATAATACCAACATGGGCCAGTGAAGCAACATACTCCACAACTAGACTGAAGAGCAAAAGGACAGCAACTTTTCTGTTCCCCTTTCCCAATTCCCCAACGCTGTTCCCTCCCCCAATTCCCCAATAAAACCTTTAAAAAAAAGAGAAAAAGATGAGGCCATGCAAGGAGGTATCATTGGTTTCATCTTTGAGAGACAAGCATTTCACTTGCAAAGGGAACATTTGAGCCCAGCACCTGGGCATCCTGTCCCTCTAACACACAACTGACATCTTTGTTCACTTTGCAACCAGATGTTGTGCTCTTTTAAGATATAAGCTAAAGGTCCCTCCCAGTAACCAAGGGAAATATTATTGCAAAGCAAGAAAAAAAATGGATTGGAGAGTTTCCTGCACCCCTGTTCTCCACCCATGCGAGCACGGGCATAGCACACACACACACACCTGTGTATGTGGCACACGTGCACACACCCCTTGCTTGCAGAGGGAAACCTAAGAGTGGCATAGTTTAATGTCTGATATATGCTATGGACTCTTCGACCAAAATAAGAAATGTTTCTTCCACTGCTTGAAGAATGCCTTGATCTACGGGCACACCCTCCTTTCTGGGACTGCCTTAGCTCGACTAACAATATAACCAAAGCCCCAGGCTCTGGGAGCAGCCAAACCTGCCTTCAAATCTGGGCTGCATAACTTGCTAACTATGTAGCTTCTGCAAGTGACGTAATTTCCTCTGAGCCTCATGCTCATCCTCTGTAAAGTGGAGATGATCATGGTGCCACCTCTTGAAATCATTGACATGGATGAAGTGAGGCAACACACGAAGTGCTCAGAGCAGGGTCTGCCGCAGGAAGTGCTCAGTAAGCTGCGCTGCTACTGTTGCTACCACGTCGCTCTTACTGCATCCCTCACTGAGGAAATGTTTTCTGGGTACCTACTCATGCTAGGCGCTCTGAAGGTGCTGGGGACAGACAGGAAGAAGTGCCTGCCTTGAGATGCCCACAGCCTGTGAGAGGGATGGGACAGGTGGCTACAGACTTTCCCTCGGTGCCCGATACAGCGCCATGCCCTCCTCTCCTTTTCCGCCAAGCCTGCCTCGCCCACCTTGGCTTGGAGTGTCGCTGTAAACAGCCTGGTGCCTGGCTGCCCCATTGTCTTACACCACACTGTTTGGCTGGGAAGAGGAACCCATTGGTCCAGCTCAAGGAAAGTGGGGATGGTGGGGGGGATGGGGACAGTGAAGCCGGGGAAGGCTGGGAAGGCAGCAAGAAATGCGGCACTGCAGCCTCAGGGCTGCGAGCCTGGACAGCCAAACCCAATTTCTCCCCTCGTGTGCCCTGCCGTGGTCTCCGATAACCGGCTTTTGCCATTCCTTCATATGTCTGCTCTCACACTAGTGGGTGTTCGCTGCCTGCCCTGGGAAGGCTGTGGTGGCCTCCAGACCTCTCTCTACATGACCTTTCAACTCAGAGTTAACCATCAGCTGCCTGCAGTCACTGGCCTTACGACTCCAACTCAGGTGAGAGCACTTGAGTGAGTGGGTACCTTGCAGAGTAGACCGCTTTTTTTTTTTTTTAAAGGAGGGCAGTGTCACTGGCCCTCATATGTGGGATCCGAACCAAGGCCCTCTGGCATCCCAAGCCAGTTCTTAACCATCGCACCATTCGGCTGGCCCCGGGAGTAAACCGCTTTTTACTCACAGCCACCCCGCCCATCACTAACTGCCCGCACACTTGCTCCAGCCACGTGGCTGGCCACCATGGAGGTCCCTCACCACAGGCACTCACCTCTGCTGGAAACCCCCTCCCCTGGCACACACTGCCCAGGAAATCTCCTCAAGGAGCGGTTCTCAGCCCTCAGGCTGGGCAGGTCCCCCTTTTCATCCGCGTAACAGCGTCCAGCCCTGCCCCTGACAACCCTGATCGCAGCGCTAATTAAATGAGAGTATGGCATCTACCTATTAAGCTGGACTGACTTCCATGAAGCAGAGCTGTTCCACCTTAATGAAGCCTGGTGCTGTGCCTGGCACACAGTAGGTGTGTCGCAAACACATGTCGAATGGAGGAAGGATCAGACCCTGACAATCAGCTGATCCTGTGGGTGTCTTGAGTCTTATTACTGTCTCTCCCCAAATTTCCTCGGTGGACGTATGCAAATCTCCTGCCTCCTATTCTTTCATCGGCTGGAATGGGCCCCACTGAAATGTATTTGGTTAACGAGGTACTGAAATATTTAAAAGTATTTTTCCTTGGAATGTTGAGCGCAGCCTCACTTATACATATACATGGATGGCCCCCTCCCTCTGAGATATGGGAGCTGCGGGTAACTAAGCAGGTTGCACACAGCGTCTCACGCGACGTGTCTGGCACAAGCGACATTCTTCAGCCTTGAAATCATCTCGGAGTCAGATGGGCCTCCCTGGATGTGTGCCCTACACACTTACAAAATAGTAGGCGTCAGAATTATTTTTAATAAAAGCAAGCGAGCCAACAGAAACGCCAGCTTCCCTCTCCCTCGCACAGACGCTTCTCTTCGGGGGCCTGCTACCATGCGGGCTGTGCTTTCTGTAATCACAGTTCCCCTTGGTGAGGACAGCCAGGAGACGTGTGTTCACACCCACAGCCCCTTTGTCAGGCGAGCGCCTGTTCTTCATCATCCTCCTCGCCTCCTCCAGGGTGAAGGGAACGGGATCTCCGCGCTCTGGCTGGCCCCAGCCCCCCAGGAAAGAGACCGAAGGAAAACCGCGGAATGGTTTTCTAAGCAGCCGTCCCCTTTGCTCATACTTGTTGCTTACCATCCCCAGATCTGGCAGGATCGGAGGCAGCAGCAGCATGGAGCGCTGCGAAAAAACATGAGCCGTGAGTCAAATGGGCGGCGTTCAATACCCTCTCCTCCCTCTGGGAGACCCTAGAGGGGGCCCTTCAGCTCTGGGGTCCCCCGATTTCTTTCAGACGGGACCAATGGCATCCATCTGGCGCCGTCATAAGGATTTAGTAAGGAAGTATATGGCTGGTTCAAACGGGAGCTCTTTTTTTTCTTTGTTTTAACCACCATCGTCGTTCCTGCCATTTGTGTGTGGTTTGCAGCTTACAAAACAGCTTTCCAGTCCGCTTGTTCACACTCCTGGTGAGCTGGGTCTTATTCCCAGGACTCCATTTAGAGAGGAGGAAACCAAGGCTCAGAGGGCAAAGAGGGAGCCGGGTGCAGAGCAGGGACAGGTCCTGTGCTGCCTCAGGAGGTGACAACAGCCACAAGCTCGTGAAGGTGCCAGGACCATGCCAATTCCAAAATGTCCCCAGGCCCACGAGCCCAATTCAGTGATTGAGGCATCTCTAAGGGTTGGGCAGAGCTGTGTTTGGTATCTGTCTGGATGTACCCAAGTTAGTTAATCCATTCACCTAACGAAGGACATTTTGGTTGCTTCCTATTTGGGGCCATTGTTACTAAAGCTGCAGTGAACATTAGTTTGCAGGGTTTCTGTGAACATAAGTTTTCAACACAAGTGAGAAAATACCTAGGAAAGTGATTGCTAGATTGTAGGTTAAAACTATGTTTAGCTTAAGAAATTGCCAAACTGTCTTTCAAAGCGGCCTCCCCGCTCCTCATTCTCACCAGCAATGAATGAGAGTTCCTGTTGCCCCATCCTTGTCAGCACTTAACTGTTGTCAGTATTTTGGATTTGGCCAATCTGATTGGTGTGTGGCGTGTTATAAATATTCTTTATCTACAACCTCTTGATGAGAGGGGTTTTTTGTTGTTGTTTGGTTAGGTTGTTTTGTTTTTTAATCAAATGGGTGTTGGATTTTGTCAAATGCTTTCCCCGCATCTATCGATATGATCATACAAGTCTAATTTTTCTGTTTTAGCCTGTTGTGAAAGATTACATTATTTGACTTTTTTTTTTAATTGGGAAATTCGGGGATGGGAACAGCGCTGGGGAGCTGGGGGAAGGGGAACAGACAAGTTGCTGTTGTTTTGTTCTTCAGTCTAGTTGTGGAGGACGTTGCTTCACTGGCCCAAGTTGGCACCATCATTGCTCTCTTCCCGGGCGAGGCAGATCAGTCGCTGGCTTCTGGACGGCCGCTCACAGCGGCTGCTGGCCGCTCACGCTGGCTGCTGGCTACACACGGTAGCCCATGGCAACCCACTGCAGCAGGGGCTGCAGCCTACGCCGTCGCAGCGACTCATGGCAGCCCAGCTCCAGGTCGAGCTGTTGTTCAGCATCTTAGCTGTAGAGGGCAGTGTCACTGGCCCTCATATGTGGGATCCGAACCGGGGCCCTCTGGCGTCCCAAGCCAGCTCTTAACCAATGCTCCACTCAGCCGGCCCACATTATTTGACTTTTGAATGTTGAAGCAGTCTTCCATACCTACAATAAATCCCACTGGTCATGGTGTATAATTCTTTTCATATACTGTTGGATTTGATTTGTTAACATTTTGCTCAGGGTTTTTGCATCTATGCTTATGAGAGCTATTGGTCTGTAGTTCTCCTTTCCATTGTAGGAATGCCATTATCTGGCTTTGGTATTAGGGTGATGCTGGTCTTGTGAAATGCGTTAGGATGCATTGCCTCTGCTTCTGTATTCTGGAAGAGATTGTTGTGAATTGGTATCATTTCTGTCTTAAATGTTTTGTAGAATTTATCAGTGAAACCTATCGGGGCCCAGTACTTTCTTTTCTGGAAGGTTATTAGTTATTAATTCAATTTCTTTGATAGATATAAGCCTATTCAGATTATGTTTCTCCTTGTGTGAGTTTTAGTAAATTGTCTTTCAAGAAATTGGCCCATTTTATCTAAGCTGGCAAATTTATGGGCATAGTTTTTCATAATATTCCTTTATGATCCTTTTAATGTCCACGAGATCAGTAGTGACAATCACTCTTTCAGTTCTAATATTAGTAATTTTTAGTTACTAATTAGTAGTCTAGTAATCGTCTCTCTTTATTTCTTGATTAACTTGGCTAGAAGTTCATCAGTTTCATTGGTCTTTTCATAGAACCACCTTTTGCTTTAATTTTTTCTGTTGATTTCCTGTTTTTAATTTCATTTATTTGTACTAATAATATTTTTATTTTTTCTTCTGCTTACTTTAGATTTAATTTGCTCTTCTTTTTCTAGTTTCCTAAGGTGGAACCTTCGATGACTGATTTTAGAACTTTCAGCTTGTCTAATACATACATTCAATGCTATAACTTTCCCTCTAAACACTGCTTTCCCAGCACCCCACAAAATTCAGTAAGTTCTATTTTTATTTATTCATTTAGTTCAGTATATTTTTCAGTTTCTCTTAAGAGTTATTTTTTTATCTGTATGTTGTTTAGACATGTGCTTTTTAATCTCCAAATGCTTTGGGACTTTGCAGCTACCTTTCTGTTATTGTTCACTAGTTTAATTCCATTGTCGTCAGAAAGCATATTTTATATTATTTTTATTCTTTTAAATTTGTTAAGGTGTGTTTTATGGCCCAGATGTAGTCTGTCTTGTAAATGTTCTATTTGGCCTGAAAAGCATGTGTATTCTGCTCCTGTTGGATGACATACTTTACACATGTCAAATAGATCCAGTTGATTGATGGTGCTGTTCAGTTCAACTATATCCTTACCAATTTTCTGCCTGCTGGATCTGTCAATTACTGATAGAGAGGTGATGAAATCTCCAACTATGGTAGTGGATTCTTCTGTTTTTCCCTTGCAGTCCTATTACTTTTTGACACTGTTATTAGCTATCTAAGTGTTATAAGGATTCTTACGATTTCTTAGAAAATTGACCCCTTTATCATTATGTAATTCCCACCTTTATTCCTGATAATTGTCCTTGTTCTGCATTCTGCTTTATCTAAAATTAATAGAGTGACTACAACTTTCTTTTGGCTAGTGTTAGCATGATCTATCTTTCTCCATCTCTTTACTTCTTAATTTATGTCTATGCTAAAAGTAAGTTTCTACTGGACTTGGAGCTGAGCTGTGCCCTCCACAACTGAGATTAAAGGACAACAACTTGACTTGGGAGCTGATGGGTCCTGGGAAAAACACACTGTTCCCCAATAAAGTTAAAAAAGAAAAAAGTAGGTTTCTTTAAACAAAATATAGTTGGGTTTGTTTTTGTATCCACTCCATCAAGTTCTGTCTTTTAATTGATCTATTTAAGCCATTCGCATTTAAAGTAATTATTGATATAGTTGGATTAACATCTGCTATGTTTGTAATTGCTTTCTGTTCATTGATCTTGTTCTTTGTTTCTTCATCTTCCCCTCTTTTTCTGCCTTCTCTGGTTTTAAGTGAGCATTTTGTATGATTCCATTTTTCTCTCTTCTTTTGACATATCAATGATATTTCTTTTTCTAAAAAAAATCAGTTGTTGTCCTAGAGTTTGCAATGCCCTTTTCCAGCTAATAAGTCCATTTTCAAATAACACTATGTCATTTCACAGACAGTGCAGATACCTTATAACAGAATATTCCCAATTCTTCTTTTCTGTTCCTAATAACATTGCTATTATTCATTTCACTTATTCCTAAACTATGATCACACAATACGTTGTTGCTATTATTACTTTGAACACTAATCAATGAGATCAGTTAAGAATAAGAAAAATAAAAAAGATTTTTATTTTGGCTTCATTTATTCCTTCTCTGGGGTCTGTCATTAATTTTGGAAAATTCTCAGCCATTATTACTTCAAATATCTCTTTTGCTTCTCTCTTCTCCTTGTGGTATTCCCATTATGTGTGACATTCCCTTTTGTGACATTCTCCTTTTTTTCATTCTCTTTTCATTTTGCAGTTCAGTTTTGATGTTTCCATTGACCTATTGTCAGGTTCACTGATCCTTTGGCTGTGTTCAGTCTACTGACAAGTCCATTGTGGGCATTCTTCATTTCTCATACGGTGCTTTGACTTCTAGCCTTTCCTTTAGATTCTTTTGTAGAGTTTCTACCTCTCTCTGTACATTACCCATCTGTTCTTTTTTTTTTTTTTTTCAAATTGGGGACTTGGGGGAGGGTAACAGTGTTGGGGAATTGGGGAAGGGGACCAGCCAAGTTGTTGTTCTTCAATCTTCGTTGTGGAGGGTGCCAGTCGCCATCTGGCTGCCCGTCGGCAGCTTGTGGCCTCTAAGCTCAAGGTGCTGTGTTACAATCTAAGTTGCGGGTGGGTGTAGCCACCATCCCACGCGAGAGGCAAACCACGCGAGAGGCAAACCCAGCAGCCTTGTTGTTAAGAGCGCATGCTGTATCCACTGAGCCATCCAGGTGGCGGCTCAACTCAAGGTGCCGAGTTCAGTCTTAGTTGCAGGCGGGTGTAGCCCACCATCGAACAGGCAGTCTTGTTAGGAGCATGTGCTCTCACCAGCTGAGCCATCCTGCTACCAGTTGGCAGCTCATCTCAGGCACAGCGTCCATGTGGGAATCGAACCGATGGCCCTGTTGCTCAGAGCTTGCGCTCTTAAGCTAACTCTTAACCAACTGAGGCGCTCGGCCAGCCCTACCCATCTGTTCTTGAATGTTGCCTACTTTCTCCATTAGAGCCCTTAGTATATTACTCATCATTATTTTGAGCTCCCCCTCAGATACTATTCCCACATCTGTGTCATATGTGAGTCTGGTTCTGGGGCTTACTTTATCTCTTCAGACGATGTTTATCCTTGCTTTGGAGCAGGCCTTGTAATTTTTGTTGAAAGCTGGACATGATGATCTATCTGGTACTAGGAACTGAGGTAATCAGGTTCTAAGTGTGAGGCTTTATGTTAACCTGGCTGGAAGCTGGGCTGTATTTAATGTTTGCTGCAGCCGTAGGCGCCAGAGACTTTAGTTTCATTGGTGTATTTTCTCCCCCTGTTGTCTTTGGGTTTCTCTAAAAACTCCTTAAATAGAGTCGTGGTCTTGCAGCTTGTTCAGTTGTAATCCGCTCTTGTTAGATTGGAGCCCTGTTGACGTGGTGGGAAAGTGCTAAGGAAAGAAAGCACTCCATAACCTTATGATTAAATGGCAGTTTCTTAGTGAGCTTTAGTCCCTGGACCGTGACCTTCAGAAGTGTTTCTGAGCCAAAATGTTTTGTCTTCAGATTCTGATGGCCTGTGAGAAACAGTACCAACCACAAGCATTCCAGAAGTGTTTACCATACAGGCCCTTTCAGAGACTTTCCATGGAATTCCTGGTGAAATCTGGGCTTAGTCATTTAAACCGAGAGTGAAGTGAGAAACTCATGAGACATCTGATCAGTTTTCTGTCTCTAGTCAAGAAAATGGCCGAGTTAGCCGAGACAGAGCTTACCCAGCCCACAGTTCACCGTCTCTCACATGAGGCCAACTTCGGTATTCTTTGATACATTCTCCAATGTGTGTTCATCTTACTGCCTTAGACTCATAGTGTTTAAAACCAGAAAGGCCTTGGAGAGCATCTATCCAAATGCCCCTGCTTTACAGGTGAGGGACTCTGTGACCCTGGCGAGTTGATGGGAGAACCACCTGCTGTCCACTGGCTTTGTACCTCCACACCATGCTCTTTTTCCTAGACCAGGGGTCAGCAAACTTTTGAGATGGAAGAGCCGCCAGGGGTTGGCAAACTGCGGCTCATGTTTGGGTACGATGTACAGGTGGCTCTGAAATAAAATTGAAAATGAAAATAAAACTATCATAGTTTCATTTATAATATTACTTTAAATTTTCCTTATTTGTAAAAAATATAGTTATGGCTTTCAAATAATTTTTAAATTGTTGTGAGGGACAGGATTGGCTCTTCCAGAGGTCGGCAAACTTTTGAGACAGAACGTACCCAAAGAGCCGCATGTGACTCGTGAGCCGCAGTTTGCCGACCCCTGTCCTAGACCTGTTTAGGGAGTAAAATACACATTTATTCTTTAGATAGTCAATACACAAGTTTTTGATGAAACCTGTACTCTGCCATCCCTTCCCCCATGGAAAGGAGAGAAGGCAGAGCCATGCCTTTGGGAGACTTCCAGTGGTCAGGCGTCCTCGACCTCCATGGAGTCCCTGAGGCCTAGATACACCAGTGTTTCTCAACTGGGGGTGATTTTGCCCCACCTCTACCCCCGGGGACATTTGGCCACATCTGGAAACATCGTTGGTTGTCACCACTGGGGGAAGGAGGGAAGTTGCTATTGGAATCTGGTGAATAGAGGCCAAAGATATTGCAAAACATCCTGTAATATGTAGGCCCGATCCCCATGACAAAGAATTATCTGACCCCACATATTAAAAATGTTGCAGTTGAGAAACCCTGAGATAGAGCATGCCCCTTCAGGATTTCCACAGTAGCTCCATGTGTGCTTGAAATTGACACAATTCCCCTAAAAGGCAGCTACCAGCACTGTGGGAGCAGTTCCCTTGGCCCCACCACGATCATATGATGCAGCAGCCACCAGCTCAGGGCACAGGAGAGTGGCCTCTTGGGAAAGGGAGCACACCTGAGCTGTTCAGTAAGACCTGACATGACTGAGGCGCTTTCTTCTTGGTGGCAGGTGGGTGTCTCTGCCCACACTTCCCCACTGTTCACATCTGTGACGGGAGGAGGAAACCTTATGTAAGCGCAGCCTCATACAACCTTCTGTCACTTTGGCACTCCGGGGCCTGGAACACCCCCTCCCTCCTGAAGTCTCAGGGGAATGCGGTTCTGCTCTGAACAGGTCCTACGGGGTCTGCTTGCCACCTGCAGGATAAAAGCTGAGCGCTTCAGCCTTTGAGACTGGCCTGGCCAGCCTCCTCTCGGTCCTCTGCAGCCTCAGCCTTCTGTCCCTACCCCACTCTCCTCCCACAGACCCTGTGCAGCAGCCATAGGGCTGCTCTGGGCCAGGCCAACATGCTCCTGGCTGTGCCTCTGCTCATGTGTGTGTCCCTGCCTTCCCTATCCTGACTGCCTGGACAGTGCCCACGTGTGGGACCTCCTTTGTGAAGCTCCCAGCCGCTCCCTGCCTTCCTGCCAGTCAGCCATACCCTCTGCTGTGCTCTGCCGGCTCTTGGCACACCCCTGCAGTAGGTCTTATCTTGTTGGATCAGAAGTGTTTGCCTAAGGCTGTACCCCTTCCCAACCTGCCCCCAGTGGGTGCTGGGCTCCTTGATGCTCATGCCTGACTCATGTCTGGGGCCCAGGGCCGAGCACAGTGAAAGCTTTATTGAGTGAGTGAGTATGTGAATGAGTAAGTGAATAAGTGAATGATTGAATAGATGGTAGATGGAATCTCACTGGGCTCCTTATTCTCAGAGTGGCTACTTCTAGGACCCCAATAGTTCCCTGTTGCTCACCTGGTTAACTGAGACACAGCACCCACCACCTTAGCTCTGCCTCTTCTTGTGCCATTGATGCCATAGGATCTTGAACAAGTCACTTGCTCTCTACACTCCTTGTGTGCCCATGGTAACTGGCTGTGACACTGCAGTGTGTTCCATGCGTGGTCCCAAGTAGAGGAGGTAGTAGACTTCTAACCAAGTTCAGAACTCTCCTTAATTCTCCATTTGCAGTGGCCCCAACTGGCCCCCAGACAGCACTGCTCCTGAGGGTGAGTACAGGGAAAGAAACATTTGCCTGCACTAATAAAATTACCTTTGCTAAAGAAGGCAATTTGCATGTTAATGTTTTGGGTAATTCTGTGCAGCTCCAATGCCCCCAGGGCTGCAATTTCTCGCTGACAAAGTGACAAAAATAAACTCCCACATAAAAGAGCATTTCTCTTCTCTCTCATTTGTACTCTAAAGTGACATTCTTAATGTGAGTCAAGTTGAAACCCACTTCTCTATCTTATTTTTGACACTGATCTGCCTCCCATCACCTCTCCAGGTGACAGGCCAGGTCCTCAGAGCTCCTCAGAGGGGCGTCTCCTTGAGGATAGGGCCCGGTCCTTTTGGTGCCAGCACCCCCACCTCCAAGGCTCCTGACTCTGGTCTTCTGTACATTCCAGAAGGCCCAGCCAGCCAACTGGAGGAAAAGCATAGGGAACAGGGACGAAGCTGCCTCTGGTGGGAGAGTTAGGGAGGCCTGACCTCCCCAGAGAGCCTATTTGGGAACCAGAGAGCAGCTACAACCTCTGCTCTCTAGGGTGGCAGACTGTTATCTGCCAGGCTTGGCCCCTCTGGTGACTTAAAGACAATAAAGAAAGACGGTCACATTTACTAGGCGCCTTCCACATGCCAGACACCACGCGGGGCCCCTTACAGCTATGTTCTCTCATTGAAACCCCCCACCCCCCGGCCCCTCCCAACAAGAACTGGACAGGGTAGGTAAGCGTGGAAGCTCCTAGAAGTGAAGTGAATGAGCCAAGGTCACCTAGCTGGACCGTAAGAGTCAGATCCTGGATTTGAACTTAGGCATGTATGATGTAACACCTGGGCTCTCTCTAGCCTAAGTGGATGTGAAGGCATGTTCACAAAATCTGGCAATGACCCAAGCAGGGGAAGGGAGGGGAGGGGGCACTGACACTTACCAAACACTTACCATGTGCCATGCGCTCTGCCTATAGATTTCACTCCATGTTCCATGAGCGCCTACCACACACCAGGCACCACTGGTGACGGACATGTGCAGTGACCAATAGAACAGCCAGGCCTCACGCCTCTTCGCAGTCTGGTAGCAGAGACAGACAGACATTAAACACAGAAACACAAAAAGAAATGTCATGATGAGCTCTGTGAAATAAAATTCCTAAGTTTCAAGGAGAATAGCAGAGGAGGTGGGTCAGGGAGACCCGTCAGTAAAAGTGACATTGGAGCTGAGATCTAAGTGCAAAGCAGGTGAAGACCGAGGGAAAGGATGTTCCGGCATTGGGGACAGTGTGCAGTGGCTTCTAGGAAATGAGAGGGCAGAGCGGGGCACACAAGAAAAGAGGGGTGCCCTGGAATGCGGGCGGCATAGGAGCAGGCGGGGCTAGATCTCACAGTGTGCTCAGAACAGGTTAAGGGATGTGGGTTGTGTTCTGAATGTTATTGGGGCGCTTACAGCAGGAACACCTGTGGCTCGATTCGTGCTTCTGAAAGGTTCTTCTGGATGCTGTGTTGGAAGCGGGCAATGGCGGAAGTGGGGGGGCCCGTGAAGAAGCTGCGTGGGAGTCCCGGGCAGCAGTGGCCTCTCAGGCTGGGGATGGGGGTGGATGGAGTGGTGAGGGCACAGACGCAGAGCAGGGGTGTAAAGTACTTGGGATGCCTGGAGAGGAGTTTCAACAATGGCTTCTCAGGCTTCTGGCCTGAGCAGTGAGGTGGGTGGAGACGTTATTTATTGAAATGGGTAGGACTTAAGGAAAAGCAGGGTTGGAAAGGAAAGTCCTGGAGATCCATTTCTAATAGGCTCTTTGAGATGCTAATGAGATTTCCCAGTGGCCCAAAAGCAGCCTGGCCCGGCAATACGGATTGGATGGCACTGAGTCATTCAAGACGTTTAAAGCCTGGGGAATAAATGACAGGAAGGGAGGGGAGAGAGCCCTGCAGAACCCCAGGCCAGGAAAAGCAGAGAGGGGCCAGCAGAAGACAGAGGATGGGAGAGCCTGAGCCAGGACTTACCAGAAAGATACAAAGCAAAGCAGGGAGTGGGGTGTCAGAGGAGCAGGAAGCGAGTATTTCAGGGAGGGGGGCGTCCATGTTGACAGATGCTGCAGAGAGAACTAGCTGAGAAGGGGATGGACGGTGCCCAGGCTTTGGCAAAAGCAGTTTGATGGAGAAGTAGCAAATGTCACCCTGACTGAGCAGGAGGGAAGGCTGTGGGGACGTGTGCCCGCATCTTTTTGGGGAAAGTATGGCACAGCGGAGAGCAGAGAGAGAATGGTGACTAGTGAGATGCCATGTCAAGGCAGCCTTTTCAACAATGCAAGACCCAGGGTGTGTGTGATGGCCAGTGGGCACAATTCAGGAGAAAAGAGGACCCTGATGAGCTGGGGGCCCCAGGCACTGACTCCAGACCTCCCACCTCTCCTGCCTTACACTCTCTGTAAGCTTTCCTGCCTCTCCCAGGCAAGTGCTGCTTCTCTCTGTGTGTTCTAACGTGCTCCACTCCCTGGTTCCACAGCCCTCTCTCCCCTCCCTTTGTCCCCCTCCCTGCTACGCGTCTCTGCATCCACCTGACGGGTGGTCAGCGAGTGCTTGTGGGATTGAATCGCCCTGGCTGCCACCTGACAAATCCTGTAGGGCAAGACCGTTGTGGGGAAGACGCGTTAGATTTGCTCTGCAGGAAAGTGGAGCCAGTGGGAGGCTTTGCACATGACAGCTCAGAGGCAGCGAGCACACAGGGAGAAGGGGCCCCCTGGGGAGGTGATGAGCACCCCACGCTGGAGATGGCCAAGTGGGGGCCAGATGACCAGTGTTAGCAATGCCTGGAGGGCCACCATGGCTCCGAATCTCACAAGGAAACTAGAAGCAGCCAGACAAACAGTACTGGAAACAGTTCTATTAACGCAGGACCTGTGGCTTCTTCCCGCCTCCCCGAGTAAACTGATGCTGGGAGGGCAGACTCAGGACCCAGGTTACCTCCCTGCACCCCAGAAGCCTGCAGTGGCCAACTACCAAGCAGAACCCAAGACAAAAGCAAAGTTGCACTATGTCATTAAACGCAGGTGAACATCCAAAGGGCGAAATGCACCCACCACCCAGACTAAGTTCTGAGGATTAAATGAGGGGCCCAGAAAGAGCTCACACAGTGCCCGAGGCATGCTGAGCACATGCCACAGGCCAGCTACTCTTATTCGTGCTTATTATTGTGAGTGTTGTTATGATCCTGTAAGGGCCTAGACCGTATTATCTCTGAAATCCTTTCCAAGCCGGAGATGCTGACCGCTTGCTGAGGAATGAGTGTTGAGCCTCAGAAGGTCCCTTCAGAGCCATTAATCCCGCAAGAAATGTCTAGAGTAGCATGAAGGAGCTGCAGGAAGCAGTGACCAGCCCTGTAGCCTGTCTGCTCAGACCATGACTCGGGAACTCGTGCCCGGGCCATGGTGGAATCAGGGGTGACGCGAGATGGGACTGGAGTGGGACCTCTGGGCCACTCTCTCCACTGGCCAGCGGTATGACCTGTGTTTAATGAAATGGAATTGCTGCCTTCGTCTTGGGTTATGTTTGTTATTATTTGGGCGCTGCGGGCTTCTGGAAATAATGATTTTCCTGCAAGGTCTATTTATGGTTCATTCCTGACCCTTGTTAATTTTTCCATCTAGACAAGGACAAAGGTGAGAGTGACTTGTTGCTGTAATGCTCAAATACAGTGACTGCGGATGTGTGACCTCTGCCCCCAGCTCTCTCTTCCCTTAAGATGGGCCGTGAGAAGCTTTCTGCCTGCTGTAGGGGAGACGCCATGTAGAGCAGGGGTGGGCATCCCAGTACCAACACTCTTCAAAAGTGTGACCTTGGGCGAGTGAAATACGACCTTGGGCAAATTACTGGGCCTCTCAGGGCTGCCGTGACATTAAAGACCCCGTGTGAGTCCGGATAGGCAGAGTGTCCTCAGTATAGTGGTGTGTGATTTTAGTTATTGCCATTTAGATAAGCCACCATCATTTCCAATACTGCTGAAATCCTGAGAAATCGACCAGCCTGCTGCGCATTTCACAGGAGGGGAAAGAAAGTGAGGCCAGGAGACGGGAGGTGACTGGCTCAAAGCCACACGGTGCACAGGCGCAAAGCCCATCTGAGAATCCAGGTCTCCTGACTGCCCTGCGTGACGCTTCCTCCTTGTAACCCCGTCAGCCGGCTCATTTGTCCTACAAACACTGGTTGGGAGCCTTCTCTGTGAGAGCTGGCGATAGTGAAGGCTCCCTGGCCTCACGACAGTCTAGTGTGGAGACAAGGAATCGGCCATCTGCAACAAAGAAGAAAATGAAACCAGTGTCATGACAGCACTCCAGGCACAGTGAGGGGAGAGCGCAGAAATCAAAGTGGGAGGTGACAGGCGGCATCACTGTGCTATTTTTTTTTTTAAAGATTTTTATTGGGGAATTAGGGGGATAGGAACAGTGCTGGGGAATTGGGGGAAGGGGAACAGACAAGTTGCTGTCGTTTTGTTCTTCAATCTAGTTGTGGAGGA
>NW_017732230.1:576720-597375 GCF_001890085.2 Hipposideros armiger
TCCCAAGCAAGTTCTTAACCATCGCGCCACTCGGCCGGCCCATCACTGTGCTATTTTTGAAGCACTGTATTCGGCTTTTTCTGGGCAGTGCTTTGTAAAAGCCACTCCAGTCAGAAAATACTGCTCCCACTTTACAGATGAAGAAACGGAGACCTCGAGTGGTGAAACGACTTGCTAAAGACTAGACAGCTAATCCTTGGCAGATCCGGGACCCAGACCAACCCATCTGACCCCCAGTCATTATTCCACGGAGCCGAACGCCGTCCCGTGGGAAATGCCCAGGTTCGATGTCCCACAATAGAGTCCTTTGAGACACCAGCCCCAGGCCTGGAGAGACTGCAGTAATGTGTGAGGGGACAGTGTGGCAGGGACAAGGAGCCAGGCTGCCAGGTGCCCTCAGAGTGGTAGTGGACCGAGAGTCTCGTGATTAACCACCTTGGAGCTGAGGCCGCCGTGACAGACAGCCCTTGTGGGGAACATTCCGCTCCATGGATAGGAATTACTATCTAATTCTGTCCAGGACCATTCAGCTTTATTTCCTACCAACTCTTCCAAACAGAAAGCGTGTATCCCTACACATTTACAATTGCACTATGAGACAGAAACATCCATTCCAGGGAGTAATAAGAAAGAGATTTAAAGGCTGGGGAAAGAGGAGAAGCCGAAAGGAGCTGTCCTGGCCCAGCGCACCAATACCTTGAAATAGAATCCCGAGCAAGAAGCTCAGGTATGTTTGAGAGGGGGGAAAAAAATCTCATATCCAGTCTGGGGTAATGTCCCTGGCTGTCGCCAATGATTTGGATTTAATTATATCATATATGCAAATGTGCTCTGTAAACTGTAAAATAATACATACATGTCAGGTGTTAGGGAAGAGCGTGCTGTAGAAAAAAGAATGTGGGTCTGAGAGTCAGATAGGCATGGGCTTAGATGCTGCCTCGTCCACTTAGGGGGACCTTGACAAGCCACTTGGCCTCTCTGGGTCTGTGTTCCTCAC
This sequence comes from Hipposideros armiger, assembly GCF_001890085.2. NCBI lineage: Eukaryota > Metazoa > Chordata > Mammalia > Chiroptera > Hipposideridae > Hipposideros > Hipposideros armiger. The sequence goes on from NW_017732230.1 coordinate 577,718, forward strand.
CAGTAAATGGGGAATGCTTGTAATAACGTCCTCTCCTGAACGTTCCTCTGAGGGTCAGATGAGAAACAGATAGTCTGTCAATTAGCAAGTGCTACGCACACATAGCTATTCTTGTTTCCATCCTTAAGCCCAGAATAGATGATGGGATTATCAGAGAGCAGCCACCAGGCTTTCATTAAGTCCTGTGTGCAAGGTCCCCTCCCTGGGAGTGGAGAGCAGAGGACTGGGGGCCAGAAGGAACCTGTGGGCCCACCCTCGCCTGGCTGATTGACAGAATGAGGCCATGGGCTGTCAGGGGCCGCATCCCAATATCCAAGTGGCAGTCTCGGGTGAGAGACGTGCATACGGCTACAATGGGAATGTTTCAAAGGCTGCTTTCTCCAGCGACATCCGTCAGCCCAAATGAAGTTTTGAAAAATCCTCAACAGCTTATCTGGAGGCAGGCGAGGCAGGTGGGGGCAGCCTGAGTGCAGAGACCCACGGATCTGACGGTAGCTTCTTGCTGACACCCCGCAAAGATGGATGCGGTCCATCCCTCACTCACTGCAAGGCAGCTATCGTTCCTTCCTTCCCAGCGACTGGAATTAACACTCCTACTTGGCCATCGCTTTGAAGGCTCCTAGAGCAGCAGGGGAGTAAAGGAGTTACGAGAATGGTCCTTGGGGTCTGCCACCTACCAGCTATGTGACTTTGACGAGTCTCTAATGTGAAATGGGACTGACGGTAACATCTGCTTCATAAGGTTTCTGTGGGATTATGTTAAATAATGCACGTGAAGCCCTTAGTCCTGAGCCTTGCACTTAATGAGGGCTCAATCAATATTAACTGTTATTGTTTCCTTTCATTACTTTTACCGTAACAGGTCACTAAAGCAATGTTACCAAAGAGATGCTTGCAACTCCTGTCAGAGCTGTGAGGGGCTCCCTAGGGGGCTGTTGGAGGAGCAGGGAAGAGGGGTAGGATTTCTTACATTTTTCCTGAGTGACTCAGGTACTCTCAGAGGTTTGGTTGGTGATAGGAGAGCACCCCGAGTGCTGAGTGCACCTCAGCAGAACCGAGGGTGCCGGGCACTATGGACTTGTGCCCCCTGACAAATTCATATGTTGAAACCCTAACCCCCAATGTGACTGCATTTAGAGGTGGGGCTTCTAAGGAATAGAGGTTAAATGAGGTCATACGGGCGGGGCCCTGATCTGGTAGGACAGGTGTCCTTATAAGACGAGACACCGGAGAGCTGGCTGTCTGTGCCGTATGAGGACACAGTGAGAAAGGTGGCTGCCAGTAAGCCAGAAGGAGAGCTCTCACCCGAACCAAACCCTGATCTGGACCTTCCAGCCTCTAGAACCCGTGAGAAAAATAAATGTCTGTTTTTTAAGCCACCCAGGCTGTAGTATTTTCTTACAGCAGACTGAGCAGATGGAGATGGTGGGGAAGGGGTAGGCAGTGACATTTCAGAGGAGAAAGCTCATTCTGTGAACCCCCAAAGGCTCTTGAGTGCCCACAGCAGAGCTAGCCCATCCCCGGACTTCCCAAAGGCCATGTTCTCACTACTTTACTCCACTGCCTCCTCCGGGTCCCGTAAAGAGATGACCAAGTGGGAGTGTTGGTTCCAAAGGTTCCTGACCACGCCTGGGTACAGAATCTCCAATGCTGCAGCAACAAGCGCAGCTTCTGGGGCCTCATAGTCAACAGACAGAATTCCAGGGAACAGGAACAGGAACCTGCATGTCTGGCAAGGTCCCCAGATTAATTTATGCATAAAATGTTTGAAAACCACAGGTCTTGGGGGAAGCTACTCCCCTCAGCCTGGTGTTAGGGACCTCCTTCATAAAGACTCCTGACTTGCCTCATACCACATCCAACCCATCAGCACATCACGAATCCATGGGCACCACCCTCTGACTCTACCCAGAATGTCATCATCCTCCCACCTCCACCACTGCCACCTGGTCCAAGCTACTACGAGCTCTCGCTTGGACTAGTGCAGTAGCCCCCACACCCCACCCCTGCCCCACAGATCTCCTTGCTTTCTTTCACATATTCTCTCAACACAGCAGCCACACTGGTCATGTCCCTTCCAAACTCCCAGTGGCCTCCCATCTTCCTCAGCATGAAGTCCGAAGTCTGACCTTGGTCTACAGGGTGCTCCGTGGCCTGGCCTGTGAGAACTTTTCAGGTCTAGTCTTCCTCAGTCCAGAGAGTGGCAGGCAGGGCTTCAGAGAGGACAGTGGAGCTCTGTTGTCCTTAGTGGTCCAGCGATGATGCTGGAAGAAACCCGGGATGTGCGGTTTCTAAGAAACCATGAGAAGACTTAATGCAAAGGTGGAACAGTTTCATGGTTTTTCAGCTCTGTCATTCATCTTTTAAAAATAGCTGGTTGAGTCTGCTCTCAATCAGTGTCTTTAATACAGACATTTTTAGCCCAAAGTTAAACACCCCACAGTTCAGGGGCAGGTCCTTTTGCAAATAGGCCCCTTTTTGCAGATGGACTTTCAGGGTGGACTCTGTACAGACTGGACTTGGCCGTGGGAAGGCGGATGAAGGGTCAGTGTTCTCAAAGCGGGATCCCTGGACCAGCAGCCTCATCACCGCCTGGGGACCTGGGAGAAGTGCAAATTCTCAGACCTTCGGAACCAGGATCTCTGGGGGTGGGCCCTCAGCCTGTGTTTGTTTTCATGAGCCCTCCAGGGACTCTGAACTTTGAGAGACCTGGAAGTCTGCATGTCATCTAAGAAGAGTTTTCACAGGTTGTCTTTCCCTTTGCTCCCTGGCTCACCTCCATGTCCTCGGCTGTAAAATGGGAATGACAGCTGCATCACCAGATTGTTAAAGGGTCACAGTCCACTCAAGTGGATGACATGGGTCTTTATCGGTGCCTGCTATGCACTAGATTGTGCTGGGCTGGGGACATAGAGAAGATGGGGACACTGTCCCTGCCTCCGGGAGCACAGAATCCTACTGGGGAGACAGGTTGGGGGACTTTAAAAAATAATATATATTCTTTCTAATGATTATCAACAATGAGCATGCCTTATCTTATTTGGTAAATACAGAAAAATGAGAAGAAGGACATAAAAATCCGCTACACGTCTAGCAGTTCTCCCCTGCCCCTACTGTAAATAAAGTGGCAATGAATAATAGTACCTTGTGGATTTTTTGGGAAGGAATATTTTAAAACACTTGAATGACTCTCAAAACTTTCACTAATTTGTTTTTCAAAAGTCTGTAGTAATTTCACCACTACCTCACTATTAATGGTATTTTACATTTTTGTTAGTTTAATGGCTGAGCAGCAGCACCTGTGGCTTCAATGGGACTGGGTGTTTTCTCTCTTACTTGCTACGCATTTGTGTGCTCTGTCCACTTGGGGACTCTATAAGGTTTAAATATTTTTAACATGAAATTAATTACCAAACCAAATTTACATTTAAAATAAAAAGCAATTCCTAGGGCTTTATTGTAAGAGAATAAAGCAGAAATGAAAACAGTGATGTACCAAGTGTGTATTATAGTATTCCCAATCATAGTGAAAAAAGTATAGCTAGTCTCGGTGTTTAATGGTGTGGCAAGATTTGATGGCATGTCATGCAACCGTTATAATCATGTTAGGAAGGCTGCCTGGCAACACACAGAAATGTTTATGATTTTAAGCGAAATGAGTACAAAGTGCTGTGCATGTTACTAAAACTACGTGAAAACACCGTCTGTGGACAAAGAGTGGCTGGAAGGTCAGTCAGCGAAGACACAGGTTCTAGAGTGGGGACAATGCGTGAGCTTTATTATGCGTCCTCCTGAGACCCTCATTATATTTTATACTAAATAAAAAGGACGGAGAAAGACCCAGAATGAACGTATCCACTCTCTGTGCAGGATCGGGAAAAGGCTGGAGACGCCATCCAGGTGGGAGCTGCTCCTTCACCGGCTTCTTCACCTGGGGGCCAGGTGAGCAGCTGCCCCCACCTGGGCCCGAGCTCATGGCTCAGGTGGGGACCCCAGCAGCCCTGCTCCTGGAACACAACTTAGATCATCTGAGTGCCTTTACTCCTCCAGTCACCCGCCTTCTTCTCCCACCTCCCCCTCCCCCACAACGCCTTAACAAAGTTAAATTCTCTGCAACTCAGTGAATTTTTGACCTGGGTCTGGCCACCGTTTCATGGACCATCTTGATGAAATGAGGATCAAGAATAATCTCCTGTCAAACTCAAATATCCAGCCCCTTAGAATGGTTGTTGTGGGAGCCAGAGACCTGTGAGTGTGGTGTACAGTTTGGGGTGTCCCTCCTTCCCAACCCTCAGCGGCCCTCGGACTCGCTCAGACATGCTCCACAGGACCAAGCCAGTGTGCAGGGCTGTCACTCAGTGTAGACAGCTCAGTTCCCCAGCCCCTTGCCTGAGAAGTGTTTGGTTTGCTTTCTTTGGGGTGCTGGTGGTTGTGGGTGCAGTTTGAGGCCAGGAGACCTGGGGTCTGGTCCTGCTTCTGTCACTTACTGGCTATGTGCCTTGGGGCCTCATTCACTGCTCCTCACTTCTGTAAAACGGAGATTCTAGACAAGGATTCTAGAGCATTGGGAGTGACCGTGGCTTTGCTGGTTATGAAGATGCCCGAGTCTAAGGGAGGTCTGTGCAGGCAGAGCTCTGGGCTGCCAGACACCTCACAAGATTGCATTTGAGGACTAAAACAAAACAAACCAGAAAAAGAAAAACCCCACAAAGTTTCTATCACTATAAAAAAAGGAAATCCCCAGACGAGAAAACGTGCTCCGTCTGTTATAACTGTGGGACCAGGACTCGGGCTGTGGCTAGCTTTGCCCTGGCACCTTCAGTGGGTCCCCACTCACCTCCTCTCCTTCCAGCCCCCTCCAGAGTCTGGTGCCCTGGCCCCTCGCCCAGCCTGTCCTGCTGCCGGCACCTGGGCCACATGCCCCACCTCCTGCCTACTCATCTCTGTTCTCAGCCCACCACCCCCAGCCCATCTCTGCCCACCAAAGCCCTATCCGTTCTTCAGTGCCCAACTTAAATGCGCCTTCCCCACAAGCCTCCTCTGACCCCTGACCCGCAGTATTGGCTTTGCTGTTTCCTGCAGGTTCTACATATTTTCGACAAAGCCTGCCTGCCCTCCACTGCTGTGTCCTTACCCCCGAGTGTTCTTGGTAGGGATACTTAGGAGGGTTTTTCAGGAATGAGGTACAGAATCCGCAGTGCATGAGGCCTGGGTTTGAATCCCAGCCCTACCACTTACCAGTGTGTGACTTGACAGTAAGTTAGTTCATCTCTCTGGGCCTCAGTTTTCTCATCTGCACAATGGAAGTTGTAGCGAGAATCAGAGCACCTGGCATAGCGTACGTATTTAACTCATGCAAGAGTAAATAAAGCCCATTCCCCTTCACTTCCTTTTCTATTCTCCATATATATACTTTTTTTATCAAAAATCAAACATATGCAGAAGCTTGCATTATATTTTTTTCAAAGTAATACATGTGCATAACTTCAAATTTCAGTAGTAGCAAAGGTTTCATAATGAAAAGCAGCTGGCCCTGCATCACCTCTTTACACCCTCTAAAATTTTCCATTGCATATTTTAAAATTGCATACGTGTTTACTATAGAAAATCAGGAAATGCAGACAAGCAAACCACGTATAACACATTAAATCCCACTTCTCATTTTAGAATGTCTTCTTCCAAATCATTTAGCCATGCTTTGCTTTTTTTTTATCCCCCCCAAAAGGTCCTCAGTGTATTTTTCTGTGCATTATAGCTCTAAGCACAGTCTGCCTTCAATTAAGGGAAGGAAACAAATATTTGTTGAGTAAAAGATGCTGGGTCCTTGCTGCTCAGAGCATGCTCCAGGGGCCAGCCAGCAGCCTGGGCACCGCCAGAAGCGTGTTAGGAATACAGCGTCTGAGGTGCCACCCCGGAATCTGCATTATGACAAGATCGGGGTGACTGGCGTGCATGTTAAGCTGGGAAGGGCTGTGTAGACCAGAGCTACTCAAACTTGCGATCCACGCACTGTTCCTTACAGTCCTGGACAAGAGGCTTGAGCCAGAATGCAAACGCACGCTGCTTCCTTTAGAGAGAAAGAATTGCTACAAAACACTGCCAGCTGAGCTAAACAATGTGATTGATGAGGACGGTGATTTACATTCTGGCCTGAGCTCCTTATCTTGTCAGGGACCAGGGACACGCAGTTCCTGGACTCGGCACCTGGCGGCCAACCACACTTTGAGTAGCACTGTTTAGGTCACAAGCTGGGAAGATGGGGGCTGGGACCACACTGGGTTTCTCTGGCTTTAGATCCCCACCAGTTCCACTCTACGTGGTCTGACCCTCCCACCGGCTGTGACACACACACACACACACACACACACACACACACACACACACACACACACACACACACACACACACACACACCCTACGAGAGCCCTGGCCCAGGATTGGTGATTAGCAAACGTCTGTCTCTGGATTCAGACAGAGGCCCCGTTTCCCTGTCTTTGTCAGTACCAGGCCTCTGTTTACATGAAAGGGGTTTTACACCAGGGTTACTGTTCTCTTTATCAACTCCTCCTGTCACAGCCAAACAAAGCAGGGCACTTGCAGAGCATCTGGAGTCAAGAGAAGCTGAGCAACAAAGCCTGCATGGATTTGGAAAGAGACAAAACAATGTTGGTCAGCTCAAGTTGCCAATGCAAAAAGAGCTCTCAGATCCGGGGTCCATATATAATCTAGTATTTACAAACTCCAGGCCAGGCTTCTGCGTGCGGTGACAGGAGCTGGTGAATAACGGCTCTGAGCCAGGAAGCAAGGCCACTGGAAGGTGTGGCTGAGCAGAGAGGAGCCGGCCTCGTCTCAAATCTCGAACGACATTCGGTTCAGCCTTAGCGTCGCCTTTCTCAAGGAGCCCAGGGGAGCCATAAATGTGGACCACAGCGTTCATTTTTACGTGGACATTGGGAAGACTTGGCACCTTTCACACGTCACAACTTAGTTAAAAGATTTGGGGGTCAGAGTGTGAATTTCCAGGCCACTGTTCCCAGGCTGTGTGACCCTAGGGAAGTTACCAAATCTCTCTTGAGTGTTAGTTTCCTGTAAAGTGGGGCATAATAATGCTGACATTGAAAATATGTTGTAAGGATTAGTGATAGTGTCTGTAACGTGCCTAAAACCAACTCATTCATTCATTCGCTCATTCATGTATTCAGCATGAATACCTCTGGGTACCTGGCACGGGGGGGGTACAGTGGTGAGCTGGAGTTCATGGCCCAGCAGGGAAGATAGGTGGTCAAAGAGCCACGCAAATAAGCACTGAACAGCTGCAGTAGGTTCTGCAAAGAAAAGTGCCAGGAGCCTGTGCCGGGGGCCGGATCTAAGCTGGGGGTTAGGGAAGGTCTCACTGGGCAAGTGAGCTTGAGCTCAGATCCTAAGGGTGAGTAGGAGCTTATGAGGCGAAGTAAGGAAAGGACGTTTCAGAGGCACGGTGAGGACTACTATTAATACGTACTCCAGAATATAGATTCGGGTAGAGAGAAGGGGTCAAGTGTATTGAACCTTTCGAGGTAAAATTTGCATACAGCAAAATGCCCAAATCTTAAGGTACCATTGGATAAGTGTTGACAAACGCACACAGCCACGTAGCCAACACCTCTATCCAGATATAGAACATGGCCATCGGCGTGGGCTTACCTTAATAACTTTTCCCTTAGTGTGAGAGTCAGGGGCTGGGCTTCAATGGGAACATTTTATGGTGGTGCAGAAGGATAAGGCTTTGAGCGAGGCTCAAATCCCAGCTCTACCACTTTCTACCATAGGACTTTGCCCAGGTCTCCCCGCTTCTCTGAGACTCAGTTCTCTCGTCTGTAAGTTAGGGCCAATTAAACCTACTTCACGGGGCTGCTTAAGGAATTGAATCTGCCAATGGTTGTAAATGCCCAGCGGGTGCCAGGCGCATGGTAGGTAGGCATGCTCTGCGAGACAGCCCCGTTGCGTTTCCAGAATGGAACCGGTGTGGGGAATGCCTAGGGGTTGGAGTCGGGCCTCCCCAGGGCAGCGTGCCGGGCAGCTTTTGTACACACACCCCTGACACTGGTCTCTTCATTCACAGGGATGTGCCTGCAGGCCTTCGTAGAGGCTTTCTTTTACCTGGCTCAGAGGAAGTTCAGGATGCTGCCACTCCACAAGCAGGTGGCCTCGCTGATTGACCTGTGCGAATACCACCTGTCCCTGCTGGATGAAAAGCGCCTGGTGTGTGGCCGGAGTGGCACGTTGGGGGCCCGGTCCCCTTGCAGTGGCACTCCCCAGGAAGCCACTCCTGCAGCCCCGCTGGCAGGGGGCAACCTCCCGCCCTGCACAGACAAGCTCTCCCATTCCAGACACGCTCTGTCCTGAGGGCCACCCGATCCTCCCGGGAGGAGAGCAAGCCGTTCAGGGCTCAAGAGAAGCCCTGGGCTTCCTGCCTGTGGGGAGCTGCCCACTGCCGAGAGTTCTTGCCCGAGTCTGCTAATTGTCTCCACGTTCCGCTGAGCTGCACGTCAGAAGGCCGGCTGACCCTCGCCTGCCTCCCTCCCAGTGCCTCTCGGTGGTCCACCAGTTTGCAAGTCACCAGTGGACATATGACACCCCGAACGTGACAGATGGCGTCTTCTATTCTGGGCTCACAGAAAGCAACGACAGGGGTAAAGCTGTTGCGTGTGGGGCACCGACAACCCCCAGACTGAGAACGGCGGCGAGGAAAGAGCTGGAGGAAGCCGAGCCTTGGGTCTGCCGGGGCCCCCCCGAGAGAGGATACGGGTGAAAGCCCACGGACCTGTGTCCATTTCCAACCGCCCGTTCTGTGAGAAGGAAGTGGAAATCTCAAGTAGGCATCCGAAACTCTCCCCTCCCAATCATGTGCTACACGGGCGTAGTTAACACATTAGCCTCGTCGATTTCATTAGCTTGCCTGTTGCTGCAGTGTTCGGTTTGTTATTAATTAAGAAATAATTAAGAAGTCACTAAGTAAGGCTCCGAGAGCCTGGGAGCTGGCAGGAGCCTCTGAGGTCATTTTGCCTGTGTTGGACTGTGACCCCAAAGCAGGAGTGCCGTGGCCACGTGGCTCCTGGCTGGAACCCTCCATCAGGTGGGGTGCCCACCACGTGGTCAGCACTGCCGGGGGCCTCTGTGTACCCACTGAGTGTTGGGCACCCTGGGTGAGAGGAGGGGGCTTCTGAGGGGAGGAGACACAGCCCGGGTGAGGATGAGGGTGAGCAGGGGCACGGGGCCAGAAGCCAGGGCGCAGTGCCAGAAGTGGCGTGCGGGAAAGCGAGGCCTGCGCTCCCCCTTCCACAAGACCCTTTCCTTGTTGCCACCGATGCCCCCAGGCAGCCCCTCTCTCAGAGGGGACGCCTCAGAGGCAGCCGAAGTGGCACTGGGAAAATGGCCACGGGCAAGTCAGGGTCCCGGGCCCGCTGGCGACAGGCGAGCAGGAGGGTCTGCCCTCGCAAGGCCTCACTCTCCACTGCGTTGCTGGGTGTGGGGCTAACGTGGCCCTTTCCCAGAGTGGCCCTGGGGAGAGCTGATTGTCGTGTTCCGAGTGAGGAGGATGAAAGGGGTGGAAGCACTAACTAGCATAGTGCCTGGCACACGGGGGGCCTCCGAAAGTGTTCACACACGTAGGGCAGGGAGGGGGCCCATGGGGGCAGAAGTGGGTCCCAGACAAGCACATATGTCTTCTTTCTCCTACTTCTGCTCTTGTCTTCTTCCTTCTAACATCCCTCCCTGTCTCCTGATCCATGTCCCTGTCACTGAATCCGATGGGAGCAGTTGACTCAAGCTCCAACGCAGAGCCTGGTACACAGCAGGTGCTCAAAAAGTGCCTGTTGAAATGAGTGGCTTGGAGTCAGCCTCCCAAATCCCCGGCTGGTTCGTTGGCTCCCCAGGCATGGCAGCTGTCACAAGACCCTAACAAACAATGGCTCCTCTGGCCCTGGACAGCCTCTCCATGTCCCTTAGTCCCGGCCTCAGGTCTGGACTGCATCCCCCAGAGGCAGCCCCTCTCAGAGGTTCAGCCTTGGAGACCAAGGCCCGTCAGGCTGGTGGTCCTCGTCACGACTCCTCCATCATGTCCAGCCATCTCTCTGACCCCGCAGCAACCTATGCTTGTATGGGGTCGGTTAGGTCAGAGTAGATGACACCGATGTGACTGTAGATAGCCAGGGTGGGTGGGACGGGGTTGCGCAGGGGCCCTGACACGTGGAATGGTGCTCTGTGCCTTTCTAGAACCAGCCCCCTTTCCCATGTGAATTTGACATCTGTTCAACACTTCATGGTTTACAAAGTACTTTTACAACCATCCTCTCATCCGATTCTCCCCACAGCCCAGCAAGGATGAGGATCCTCGTCTCTCTCTTCCCACAGATGAGGGAACTAATGCCCAAGAGGTCAGGTGACTTGCCCGAGGCCTCATGGCTGGGCAGAGGCAGAGGCAGGACTCAGTGAGGCTTCCCAGCCCCCAATCCCATGCTCCTTTCTTGGCACCACAGCTGCTTTCCACGGTGCATCAGTGTTCCCACAACCCAGTGGGGAGAACACACATCTCAAAGAGGCTGGGCAATTCTGGGGGGTTCTGAGGGCCCCACTTGGAGCTGTTTGACCTGCTCTTCTCTTGCTGAGCAGCCTGGAAGGGCCCTCTCTCTGAGCCCTTAGTACACTCTGCGGGCTCCAGGCTTCTCAGCCATATAAGGGCGGAGGCGGGGAGCAGATCTTCTCTCGCTCGATCCCTTGGAACATAGAGAAATGAAAAGCATAATATACATAATATATACACAAGAGTGTTTTGTAAACCAAAGTGCTGTTCAAATGCCATGTTATCATCAGATTGGCTTCTGGTTTCCTACAAAGTGTAAATAAAAAGGCTCCTTCTTGAATGTCGTAATCCATCAAGACAAATGAAGCCCCCGCCGTCAGTTCCTCTCCCTCTCCACCTGCCCTCCATCCTCACATATCTGAAGACATTCAGGGCTGAAAAATAGTCTCTGCCGCTCCTCTGGCACCTGGAATTTGCCTTGTGATGTCGGGTATTACGCCAAAGCAGCTTAATTTTATAAAACATCTTGACTAATGCCCTGAACTCCTTGGCTCTATAATTGAGAATTGGGTTTGAAAAGTTTGGCATCTGAGCACCTTTCCTTTGAAGCTCAAAAGGGATGGCATCTCCCCTCTGGGAGCTGGTGTTCCTGGGACTGAGAGCTGCCGTCTTCTCTCAGCCTGGTGAATACACCACGGTGCGTATCCACCTAAAATCCAACCGTCTTGATTGATATTTTTGCCGATCTCTTATTGGTTTGATGAATGTGAGAGAAATTTTCCCGTACGGCATATGGATTTCTCCCTCACAAAATAAGTCCAATTTTTTTTTCTCCCAGGGACAAAGGAGCTTTGCGGATCAGTCAACATTCAATTACCTCCGTCTCTAGTAACCCAAAGTCTTGATTTGTATATAAGTAGATAAACCACGCAGCCTAGTGCTTATGCATAAGCGGCACACACGTACACACACACACACACACACACACACACACACAGCTCCATTGCGCTTTGGTATAAAAATAGCAAAATTACTGATGTTTTTCTCATTTCTGGCAATTTGTGTCTGAGTCTTAGTTAGAGAGCAGGGGAAAAAGGGCTCTTTGCAGCCCTGGGGTAACATACCATGTTCACCAAAAGATTCGCGGGAGACATTTCCTCTTACAGAGGAGTTGGCTGTGATTCCGAACAGGGCTGTAGTCTCGGGCCGTGGGAACATTGCCAGCTCCTCACCATGGCTCCCCCAGGCCCCTTCCAAACGGCAGGAGCAAAGCAAGGAGCTGGGCAATGAAAGAAGTCAGCAGGGATGTTTTCCCTTCCGCGTGGGGAGAATGAGGGCTGAGAGAGAACCCCAGAGGAGGCCCTGAGCTGTGGTGGAAAGAGGCAGGCTCTGGATTTTGCTGTCTGTCACTCCTCTCACTACGCGTGACCAGTGACTTCACCTCTCTGCCCTAGTCCTGGACTGTCCAGTGGAGACCGTGCCAAAATGAACGTGAAGAGCCCAGCATGGGCCTTGGCACCTGGGAAGTATCTTCAGAAATGTCTGTTGAGGAAAAGAGCAATCTCGATGTGCTGAAACCAGGCAGACGGATGCCGGGGATACTCACCGTCCCTGACAGGAGGCTCCTCAAGGTCTGGCGAGCAGCCCCTTGTGCATGAGCCGTCCTCCCTCGGAGACGGGCTCTGCTGTTTGCGAAGCTGCAGCTCTTGCCTCTTAAAAGCCTTTAAAAATTCTTTATTAAATTTTCATGGCACATAAAGTCAAGGTTCCATTACTTGGCCTCAGTTGTCTTGGTAACTTTGTAAAATGCAATAATAAAATGAAGCCGAGTGCTGCTAATACAGGCTCACTGTATAAACGGCTGCAAAGTCCTGGCGATTTTTTTTCTGTGTGATAACTTTTTAGAGCAAATCCAGAGGGGTGGACCAAATTTATTCATTTTGGATCAGTTGGTGAGACAAGGGCTCCTTTTAATTTTTCCTTCCCTAATGGCTAATGTTGGCCTGGGAAGCTAAATATTGCCTCAAGGAAACTGTGAGATCCTGGGGGAGGTGCAGGGAGGTGTTGGGAAAATCCCCAAACCCTTGATCTGCATAAGGGACAGTCACCCTTATGGAGGGAGTAATATGTCCCTAGCGTTTGGTTACCTGTCAGAGACTCTGTGGCAGGGACACCTGCCTTGGGAGAGAACGTGGCCCCTTCCAGCTTCGTGGGTGCAGCAGTCACTGCACAGCTCTGGGTGGGGCAGGCATGGAGGAAGCTCGAGGCAGGGCACCGCCCCAGAGAACAGGTGGTCAAGCCCCAAAGCCCCAAAGAAGCCATTCCTGGTGCTGCATGCACTCCTGGTGGCACCATCCCCAGGAGCAGAGCCCCGCCCCCCCTCCTGGCACCAGCTCTCCACTTAACTTTGGGAATAGCCTCGGTCTGCTCTGAATGTCCCCCAGAGTCTGGGCTACCGGGTAGAAAGTGAAATGCAGGTGGCCTTAAGTTAAAGTGGATCCCTGCTCCCTAGAGATCACCACCACTCGTGGCATCAGAGAGGTGTTCATCCTGCCAGCCCTTCCACATTGAGGGGGCCACTCAGGCAGGCCGTGACCCTGGTACCTCCTTTGTTCTTTGGACCCCTCAGGTGTTCCATTTGATGAAATATTCCTTGTGCAGGTTCTACTCTGTGCCAGCCCCCTTGGTCCTAGATGCCCATGTCCGCAGGTCATGGCTCAGCAGCGTGGTCAAGCTGTCACCCCACTCCCGGCTGAAGAAACCCAGGTTTGCCAACCTGATGGAGAGGTGGCTCCAGCAGCCTGTGGGGTTACAAGTGCCTCGAACCTCTGCAGCCAGGCCAGGCACGTCTTTGGGGATTGGCTGGGTTCTGTCGGGGCCACAGGGGTCTGTCTACACAGCTGCCTTCCGTAGGAGCCCTGGCATTTGGTGGGACCCTCAGGGCTCAGGTCCCACCTCAGTCTTTAACCCAAGCAGCTCCAGCTGTATCTCTGAAATAGAATGGCCTTTGGTATAAGATTGTACCCATGGCTGTTGCATTCTAACTTGTCAATTTTACAAATGAGGCAAGGAAAGCCCAGAGACAGGGAGGGCCTTAGCCCAAATGTCCAACAAGTTAGGGATGTGAACTAACGCCTGTTCAGTGAGGGAATATGAAGAGCAGAAGCCAGTGCCAGCCCAGGGAGCTTCTAGTTCAGGGCTTTCAATCCTAGATTACACAAAGCAGCTCAGCTGTTAGCTGTTTTATATGTTAAGGTTGCATGTACACTAAGAAAAAAGCTTCAAATGCCATCATCATCACTTCCAATTTTCACCTGTGACAAAGCTGGGGGCCTCAGAGAAGTAACTTGTTCAAAGTTATGACCATAGCAGCACCATCCCCCGGCCACCTGAGCCCAGCCACAACTCCTGACACCGCTCCAGCCCCTGGGACCCGGAAAGACGTGTGAGTCATGCTAGCAATGGAGCTTAGTCACCGGGCTGGTTCACCCCAGGGCCCAAGGCAGGAGCTGGGCTCCCCTAGATTGGGCTGTCTTCTCTCAACCATCCTAGAGTGGTTTGGGGGACCCTCGGAGGCTCCTAATCCTCAGACACTCGCAATGTGACCTACTGGAACCCTCTACCTCAATAGCCCCTCACTGGTCACTTAAATAGATGCACTCTGAGCTATTTCTGGAGCCAGCTGCTGTGGCATCAGTGGGTCACAGGGTCTGTCACTGTCTGTGCTGGGGTAACATAGAGTCCAAACTTTGCCAAGCAGAAGTCAGCAACATGGCCCCAGGAGGCCATCTGTAAGCAGCCACTTCTTTGAAGCCTCATGTTTTAGCTTTAAAAGTCCTGTAAATATTGCCTCTGCTCCATATTAGATCCATATTTTAGTCAAGGTAGGCCAGGCGATGCTAAGATAACAACTAATGCCCCACCCCGCTCCACCCCTCGAATCTCAGTGGCTTAACACAACGGAGGTTTATTTCTCGTTCATGCAAATCTGATATGGGTCAAGTGTCTCTCCAGGACGTCTCTCCCCCACACAGGATCCTGGCTGCTTCCAGTCTCAGCTCTTTCCTCTCAGTGAAGGCCTCCCAGTTGCCTCTGGGAAGAAGAGAAGACAGGAAGACTGCAAGAGTGGTTGTTCAGGGGGCAGCCAACATGCCCTTGGCCAGAACCCCGTCTCTGTCCCTAACCTTAGTGCCAAGATGTTGGGAAATGTATTTCTTCCTGTACACCCAAGGAGAGCAATGAAATGGGACTTGGTGAACATATGGTATCATTTGTGCTACAATTCATACTTGTTTTAATATACAAATGTTTTTCTCCCTCTCGATCTTCAAATAAAATTGTTGCTGTAAGAAAACAACCATGTTTATCTCCCAGCCACACAGAAGACCCCGCCCCCGTCACACATTCTCCACTTGAGATGTACAACATGAGTAAGATACATGGAGTTCCTAAGACTCCAGAGCCTTAGGGGCATACTGAGGGGATCTTGCATCTTCCCACCAAGAAATCCAATCCTAGGCTCTGTAATTTGGCGGGAGCTCAGCTCTGAGCTCCTTGGGTAGCTTTCCCATCATCTGGAAAACCGAATCCAAAGTGAGTCACCACTGAAATTTCCCCTTGAGGGGCATGGGGGCCAAGCCTGGCTCCAAGAATGGCTGAGGATACCAGACAGAGTGTCTGCTCTTCTCAGGCCAGAGCAGAGCACTCAGTTCAGGACCCGGGGCCCTCTGGCCTAGAGACAGGTGACCCAGCCAAGCCAGCTTCAGCCGCCCCTGCACATGCGCCCAGGTCACTTACTTACCTAGCCTGCCCAGGAGGGTAGGCCCTGCACAAATCAGCCTCACTGCACTGAGTTGAATGACATTAGGGCTCCTTCTGTAGCTGGTGGCAGCTATGTCACAATTAACATAAGGCAGTGGAAGTGGGGAATGTAAATCACAGCCTAGTTCACGTTCACTGAGCACATTCAATGGCCACGCCATGCCAGGCACATTACACAGAGAGGATGCCAAAACATGTATACACATTTTAAGAAAGGAAAACTGTATTAAAATTGTAGTTCTCAAGATATACCAATTACAAAAGATGAATACAAGCCATGTTTCACTTCTGCAATGACAAGAGGTGCTCAAAGTGGTGACCATCAGCGTCCAGACACTTCTGATGACGGTGAACTACTGTTTGAGCAATGTTGGCCAAAGTGTCCACGTGTATACATTTTTTTGGCACCCCCAGTGTGTTAGTTCCTTTAATCTGAGAAACAGGCTTAGGAAATGGATACTCTTATTATCACCCCATTTTACAATTAAGGAAACTGAGGTTCAAAACAGAGGAAGTGATTTGCCAGGGCAGGGTTTGTAAACGCCAAAGCTGGTTTGGGATCTCAGCCTCATGGAGCTGGACTCCAGACATTCCTCTGTGTTGCATGTTGGGCTCCCCCTTCAAACAGCGGGTGAGTCCTGCCAGGGTGGCGTTTGAGAACATGTGGAAGTGGGGTACCCTGGGGAAAGCCTTGAACAGCACCTTGTCAGCAAACATGTCTCTGAAAAGCCCTTGAGTGTAATAAAGCCCTTGAGGAGAGGCCTCACCAGGCCCAGCTTCCTGGAGGCTGCCCCAGCCCAGCCAGGTTCACAGAACGGGGAGGCCTTGGGAATTGCCTCAGCTTGGCAGCAAAGTGACGGCGGAGGGGGATACAGAGAGGCCCCGCTCCAATAACTGAGAGCCTCTGTGTCTGGCTGGAATGTACCAGGCAGTGTGCGCAGGGGAGGCCAGTGGCGAGCGTGTGTGAAGGAACGGCTTGGTCCCAAGTGCCAGAGGCATCCCAGCCATGGCAATGAAGTGAGTTGCATCCATCCCCTTCTACAGCCAAGGAAAGTGCCCTCCACAGGCCCATGAGGCCACCATTGAGACTCCGGTGGGACAGCAGGGAGAGGGAAGCAGCTGCCCACATTATTGTGGGTCAAAACGTCCCAGGACCCCAACCATCCAGGGTCACTGATCTGTGAGCAAACAGCATCGTGACATCTGGAACGTCTGCCCCAAAACCTGGGCTCCTAGCTCCACATCCCAGAAAGAAGCTGCCTGTGCAGGGTGGGAAATGCCACCTTGTTTCTCTGGGCTTGCACATGGAGTGTGAAGTGGTGCCTGATGGGAGCGGAAGGGCCGAGAGCCTCCTTAAAGCAGAGAGGGGCCTTCAGTGCAGGGGCACAGAGCCCTCCGCTTCAGGGCCAGCCAGGAAATGTTCTTGCACATTCCACAGCCTTTACTTCATAAAATGTGGAAGAATTTTATACATTTTACTAGGTTTCCTTTATTTAAAAAGCTTTTGAAGCGTTTTGAGTCTCGTGATCTATCTGGAAAATTCACTTTCATGGAAATTCATTCCCCAAGGACACTGGGTGAAATAAGACCACACTGCATGGGAAAGACATCCAACCATTTGGGCTTCTTGTTGTTGTGATTATTTGCATACACACACACACACACACACACATGCATACATATACATACATACATGCACACATGGCGTTAATGCATATACATGGCCAAAACTAATAAAAACAGCACAGAGAGATATACACTGACAAGTAATTTCTCCTCCAAGCCTGTCCCTCAATTCTCCAGTCTGTCCCCAGAGGCAACTATTGTTTCTGGGTTTCATGTGGCCTTTTAAAGACAGTCACGCATAGATAAGAATTCTTACATACGTTTCCTCTTTTTTGCACTGACCTGCCCTCTGCTTTTTTTTTTACTCAACACTGTTGCTTAGAGATTGTTGCGTAAGTACGTGCAGATCGGCCTCTTTTTTTGCAGATTGGCCTCCATTTTTTAATGTCGTCATGGCATGCCATTATATGACACACTATAATTACTTATAATACTGTAGTTTACCCAACTAGTCTCCATTTAGGTTGCTTAATCCATTAAACAACTTAAGGTTGTTAATCCATTTAGGTTGTTTCAAGTTTTCTGTAACTACATACAGTCCTTCAGGAACTGTTCTTGCACAAGGATCTTTATGTACATGTATGAGTGTGTCCTAGAAGTTGAATTACTAGGTCAAAGGGTACCTACGTTTTAAATCACAATCAATAGAGCCAAGTTTCCCTCCAAAGCGGCTGGACCAATTATCAGTCCCACCGACAACGTGTGAATGGGCCAGTTCCCCCATCCTTCCCCAACACGGCATATTGTCAAAACGCTAACTTTCGCCAATTGATGGGTGAAAAACATGGCACTGGTTATAGATTTAATGTTTGTTTCTCTCATTATGAATGAGGTTGAGACATTTTTTATCTGTTTAGAAAGCTGGTTGTATTTCCTTTTCTGTTAACTGGCTGCTCATGTTCTTTGCCTATTTTTCTACTCATCTCTTTCGTGTTGATTTGTAGCATCTCTTTGCAGATGAAAAGAGTTAGTCTTTTGTCATATTTTTGCAAAATATGTGCTCTATATGGGACATTTTTCGGCAGCCAACTGTCTCTCTGCCTCCAACACATTCTCCGCAGGCTGCCAGAGCGGCCTTTCTGAAATGCCAACCTGATCATGTCACTGTCCTACCTAAAGATATAAAACAGCTTCTTCCTGCCACCTGGATCCAGCTCAAACCCCTCACTTGGTTTGGGGGTCCTCCGTTTGGGGCCCAGCTTTCCTTCAACCAGGCCACAGGGCCACCCTGTGCAGCCATGAAGCTTGTGACCTGCACAGGGGGCAATGATACCTGGAGAAGAACCTCAGGGGCGCCCCCTAGAGGTGAACGAAGGGACAGGCTGCTCGGCGGCTGCCTCTCTCCCATACACCTTACCTCAGGACTCACCACATTTTTTTGCCAATCCCCAAATGCCCCGTGGTCTCCCATTTCCCCAGTGCTACACCCATGATCTTCTTTCTGTCCCTAACTCCCTTCCTCCCCTATGGACCTGGTTAGCTTCCTACTCGCCTGGCAGTTGACAGCCAACTCCTCTGCAAAGACAACCCTAGTCCCACAGGCTGGCCCATCCTCCCCTCAGGCCCCCACAGCCCCCATATGTCCCTTTAGCCCACCTCAAGGTGATTCTCACTCTAGGGCAGGGTTGTGCTCACTCATGTCTGGATCCCACCTCCAGCCAAGGCCTAGCACAGAGGACGTGCTCAGGAAATGTGTGTGGAATGAATGAATGAATGAGTGAGTGAAGGAAGGAAGGAAGGCAGCCTTCTGACTGCCAATCCCAGTGGGCCTGAGGAGTGAGGGGTGAAGACCCACAATCTCCTCAGCCTTCTGAGCCTGATATAGAGTTGTGCATTTACCTGATAGGCTTTTCTTCTGTGTAAATATCCAATAAACCCTATAAAATGCAAATTAATAAAAAATGCAGCCGACCGGTTCTTCCCAGGTAATTATAGTCTGCCCTGTGAATCTGCGGTGAAGGCCTTTTTATTTAGTAGGCCTATTGCTCTTTCTGGATTATAAAGTAAGGCCCTTTCAGGGACCAGTTTCTCCTCCCTTCCCTAATTCCCCCAGAGGAGCACTGTAGGAGGAAGCAGACACCTCGACCATCGGGATTGCCTAGGGGAGTGGGGCCCCAGGGACCCTTCCTGGTCTGATGGGGCCAGTGGGATGTAAGCACTAAAGTAGCTCCTTCTCCCCAAACCCCAAACACCTGATTCCCACCCTTGTCGGGCCATCCCTCAAACAGGGATTGGTCCCAACACACCCTGTGGTGTCTGTGCCTCTCCACCCCGCTCCAGGGACCGTCTTACGTGGCTAAGGCCTGCTTGGCTGGCAGGGTTTGGTGTCACCACTCCCTTCCTTCCTGCCCCCACTCAGGAACTACTGAGCACCTTCCAAGCGCCAGCACCAGCCAGGCCCTGTTGCGGTAATGATGTGAGTGGACATGGCCCTGCCACCTGGAGCTGAAGGTCGGACAGGGGTTAACCAAGTACAGAGGGCGAGGGCGGGAGCTGAAAGCAGAGAGGAGGGCTGTGCAGGGCCCTGTGGGGAACCATCAAAGAGGCCCTGTATGTCCCGCTCAGAGGGGGCAGCCCCACAGGCAGCTCAGAGAGGCCAGCCCCACAGGCAGCGCAGGCTGAGTTGAAGATCTCCTCCTTGCGTGTTGGA
>NW_017732230.1:597765-601982 GCF_001890085.2 Hipposideros armiger
TAGGTGGAATGACCTGGGAATGAATGAATGAATGAACGACAGGTGACAGAGGGAATAGCAAACAAATGAGTGAATTTAACAGAGGAGGAAACTGATGCCCTATGTCGTGGGGTGGTGTGTCAGCTGGGTGAGCGGCGACGACCCTGGGGTGGGCCCAGGAGGGAAGCCACAGGCTGTCTGCCCAGGCCCTGGGACAGCGTGAAAAAACCCCGTCTCCTCCCGCCTCACACGTACCTGTTTTCATAACTTGTCATTTCCCTCACACACCCACAGGCAGGAACACGCACTGTCCCAATAAATAAATCTGGGCCACTTTTCAGCATCGTTTAACGTCCCCGGGAAGGCTGGGTCACGTGGCATCCAGCAGCAGCCCATTAGCTGACAGGCTGAAGCATATCATATTGAATTCCACAGCCCGCGGAGCCCGCGAGACCCCGCGCTGCTCTGAAATCTGCGCTGATTTATTAGAATGCAATCGTGCTGCTTATTTCCTGTAATGAGCACACGGCCCCCTCCTCTTGCCAGGACCGTTTTCCCAAACCTCCACCAAGAAAACAGAAGCCGAAGGATCTTGAATTCACCCCCTGTCTACAGCTTGAAAGGAAGAGGAGACAACATGGAAGGGAAATTGTAGGGGGCAGGTACCAGTGCTGGGGGCTGAACTAGGATGCTGTTTGCAGAGAGGTGGTCTCAAGGCATTCCGCTGCCCACTGCCCTCTGCCCTGTGTCTCCCTGATCACTTCCTGGGAGCCCACAGACCTGGGCTTCTGCCTTCAGCGTGCACCATGCACACCGACCACAGCTCTGCCCAAACTAACATGGGACTCACCCCCACAGTGATATACAAGCCACAGCTGGACAGAACCGCACGCAGAAACATACCCATGGTTAGGTGCTCCCATCCCACTGTGTAGGCTACACCTTATGGACGCCAACACACAGCACACCCATCACAGCTAGTATCCCTGACACACACACACACACACACGTATACTCACATACACACTTCTACATGCATTTTGAATTTCCAAGCAGCAGATACACTTTTATTATTAATTCCTATTTTTATTGCTTTGTGGTAAAAAAATGTGACCTTTCCTTTTTTGAACCTACTATGTGCCAAGCATCCTGTTCGGTGCTAAGGATACAAAGTTGAATAAACTTGGACCCCACCACCTAATAATGGAGAATACAAATAAATCCAACTGATAATCTGACTTGATAACACGCTGCGGCAGAGGGAAACCCAGCATTATATATTTTTAAAATAGCTTATAGGGCCGGCCGAGTGGCGCGATGGTTAAGAACTCGCTTGGGATGCCAGAGGGCCCCGGTTCGGATCCCACATATGAGGGCCAGTGACACTGCCCTCTACAGCTAAGACGCTGAACAACAGCTCAACCTGGAGCTGGGATGCCGTGAGTCGCCAGCGACGGCATAGGCTGCAGCCCCTGTGGCAGTGGATTGCCATGGGCTACCGTGTGTGGCCAGCAGCCAGCGTGAGCGGCCAGCAGCCGCAGTGAGCGGCCGTCCAGAAGCCGGCGACTGATCTGCCTCACCCGGGAAGAGCGTAATGATGGTGCCAACTTGGGCCAGTGAAGCAACGTCCTCCACAACTAGACTGAAGAACAAAACGGAAGGAACCTGTCCGGTCCCCCTTCCCCAATTCCCCAGCACTGTTCCCATCCCCCCAATTCCCCAATAAAAATCTTTAAAAAAAAATAAATAAAAAAAATAAAATAGCTTATATATTTATCTCTACAGAGGGTGCCAAAAAAATGTATACCCATTTTAAGAAAGGAAAAAACTGTATTAAGATTGTACTACTCAATATATACTGATAATAAAAGATGCCTACAAGTCACATTTGACTTCTGATTACAAGAGGTGCTCAAAGTAGTTACCATCAGTGTAATTTTAATACAGTTTTCTTTCTTCTTAAAATGTGTATACATTTTTGGAACCCTCTGTACTTAGGTTGATTCCTTTTTTGTTTCTATTACTTAAACATTACTGGACCAAAAAACATTGGCTATTTTATTGTTATATTCATTTGCTTTTCTTGAATTATTAGTGTGGATAAGAATATTCTCATTTGATGGTCTGTTTCTATCCCTTCTTTGTGACTTGTCATTTCATACCTTTGCCTGTTTTTCTGCTAGGATGATTAATTCTTCAAATTTCCAATTATTTGTCTTTTGCACATTCTTGGGTAATTCTTCAAGTTGATGTTCTAGGATGGATGACGACTTTGACTGTCAAGTCAAACATGCGTTCTGTTTTTCGCTCTGACCCATGATATTCTTTCTTCCCAAGTTTTTGTGTTCAGGTTGCTCCTTTTTCTTAGTGGCGCGCTCCTGTTTGTCTATGAAGCATCATTTCAATTACTTCAGCATTCTTTCAGGACCTCTTGAGAGGTGTCCGCAGGCTGACACACGAAGGCTTAGTGCCCTGTGGAGAGGACAGCCTGAGAAGGAGTCTCCCTGAGAATTTGTGTTCCCTCCATTCAGTGGGGGAAGGTGTCCCCGCCCCTCCCACTCAGGGCAAGGTCAGAAGCCGCTGGATGTCTCCCTCCCTCAGGTGGCTTTCATCTCCTCTGATCAGCCTACACCGGTTCTCCCTGCCTTGCCTGATGCAGGAGTCGCCCAGGATGCTTGTTAAATTTTAGATTCTGTGGAATTGGAGGTACAGATGCAAACTCATGATTTCTAAAATGTGTATATGTCTGTTTATGTGCATACATCTATGTCTATAGATGCATATTTGTGTGAATATGTGTATATGTACACACACTTATTTCCTCATTCTGTCTGCTGAAAAGGTCAAGAAAAAAGGACACTCGAGTAGCTCTCAGATGTTGGTCTGTCATTCTAGTCCTTAGGGGTCCTCAGAGAAATGACTAATCCCTCAGCTGAGGCAGGTAGCTACAAGGTGAGCCTGAGACACCTTGTCATGCCAGAAAGTAAGGACATGTTTGAAAATGGCACTGGAGACATGTCGCTAAGACACGGGCATCAGTTTGAAAGGGCTCCCTGTGGCCAAATCTGGGACTGTTTGAGCACCAAAATACGTAGTGAATTATAAGCCCTTAAAAAGAGGACTTCATGAGTCCATCTCAATAATAAATACATAAACAAATATGTGGAGAGAAGACCTTAGCTGACAGTAAAATTCTGAGAGTTGGCTGGTAAAGTGGAAGGAGTGCTAGAAGTGACATATCATCTTTTGCAACCATCCTAGTCAAGACTGGATCAATCATTAATGGTTGCTAACTCTAGGGGAATATTTTGATGAGGCATAGGATATTTGCATGGTCTCACAGTGTCTCCCCTCAGACTGCTTATTAGTTGCAAGCAAGGCAAAACCAAACAAACCAAACAAAACTCAGTAACTATACAATGGAGAAATTGAACCACGCCCGGGTCACATGATCAAAATTAGCATCACCAGTGAGGGACAGGCGGGCGTCCAGGTGTGTTTCTCTGAAGAAGGACGCAATATGCTCTTTGCCATATTTCGGGCAAGAATGAATAACCAGAAATTGGTCACAAGGAAACATCAGACAACTGCAACATTCTATTTTTATTTTAAAAAGGGGCAGGAGGAATGGGTGGCTGTATTCCTCCAAAATGTCAATGTCATAAAAGACAAAGAAAGGCCGTAGAAATGGTCCAGATTACAAGAGGTTCGCGAGACATGACAACTAAATGTAATCTTTGACCCTAGATTGGGTCCTGTGCTGGAGGGGAAAAAATACTATAACAGGACATTTGTTCCACTGAGAAAATTGAACGTTAGATCCAAGTATGGCCCAATGTAAAACTGGCTGAGCTTAATAACTATACTGTGATTATGTAAGAGAATATCCCTAATCTTAGTAAATACCCACTGAAGTATTTGGGTAAAGGACGATGACATATGTAATTCAGCTCTCACATCTCCTAATCCAGGCCTCTTTTTGCAAATAGATTTTAAGAAACACAACTAGAGTCCTCCTGGGTATACAATTCTGTTATCAGCTTTTACACCTAATATATATATATATATATATATATATATATATATATATTTAAATTGGGGAACTGGGGGAGGGGAACAGCATTGGGGAATTGGGGAATGGGAAAAGACAAGTTGCTGTCCTTTTGTTCTTCAGTCTAGTTGTGGAGGATGTCGCTTCACTGGCCCATGTTGGTATTTTGATCATTGCGCTCTTCCCG
>NW_017732230.1:602847-650179 GCF_001890085.2 Hipposideros armiger
AGCCACATGCGGCTCTTTCGGTACGTTCTGTCTCAAAAGATTGCCGACCCCTGGAAGAGCCAATCCTGCCCCTCACAACAATTTAAAAATTATTTGAGAGCCATAAATATATTTTTACATAATCACCGTTATGTGAATAATATCCTTTAAAGATTTTATAAATGAAACTATTGGGTTGTCGGAAAAGTCATGACACATTTTTGCAACAAAAACCAGAAAAAATACGTCATGACTTTTCCGACAACCCAATGTGATAGTTTTACTTTCATTTTTAATTTTACTTCAGAGCCTACAGCTTGTGAGCCTCAGTTTGCTGACCCCTGGCGGCTCTTCCGTCTCAAAAGTTTGCCAATCCCTGATCTAGGGGAAACATATTTACTTGAGTCGCCATTTACTATGTATTTCTGTGCACAGTGTGTGAAGTTACTTGCTAACTTGTAGGTTTGGGGCGGGTAAAGATGCAACCCTGCTGCCTATGGTTTATAGCCCAGTAGGACACTAATTAGCTTTGTGGCCAGAAAAAAGCACACCATCTTGCCGATTGGTCTCACCATAACTTCACCATTTCTTCCCAGGATGTCTCACCAAGACTCCCCACCGGGAACTCTCAGGGACATCTGGCCCTCTTCATTTATGACGCTGTGCCCTGGAGGGGTCTTCTTCCATCTGTCGTGCTGGGTCCTTCCTTCAGCTCTGGTGAATGTCCTTTTATCATTCCTTTGGCCATTTTCTCCCTTCCTTTTACTCTTTTCCCTTTTTTAAGTATTCCTAACAGTTGGACGTGGGACGACCTGGATTGAGCCTATAGTTTTCCCTCTCCCTTTCTCTCTCTGTTTTTTTATTTGTGTATTTTGCTCTACTTTCTGGAAGAATACATCAACTTTGTATTCTAGCACTTCTTTTGGATATTTTATACATATACATATATATATATATATATATATATATGTATATATATATATATACTCTTTGTTGATTTTTTTTTTTAGTAGTGTCCTGTTCTTGTTTTATCTCCTTTAGGATGTTATAGTTCGGAGTTTTATTATTTTTTTAAATGCTCTTCTCTTTTCTGCATTGTCTTTATTTCCTGTTTCTTTTCTTGGGCTGGTTGATTTGGTCTCTCCCTCTCATGGTGGAAGTTTTCTCTTCTTTCCTCCCTCCCTCCCTCCCTCCCTCTCTCCCTCCCTTCCTTCCTTCCTTCCTTCCTTCCCTCCTTCCCTTTTTTCCCCACCAAATAGGGTGCTTTGTTGCCGCTAATGAAGCAGAGGCCTGGGGAAATTCATATGTATCAATAGTTTCTAGTACTCATTGGAAGCTTTCCTCAGCTGCCTGGCCGTCTGCTCTCCACGCGTGAGTATGCACATGTACAGGACACACTGATCGGTGGGAGTCCAAATGGGGTGCTGGGAGTGATGTACTCTTTGCACTGGGGAAATATCTGGAGGTCTTTTCTCCAAAGCCAGTTTTTACAAAAAAAGAATGTTCCAGTCAGCTTCCTGGGAGATAGTTGCCGGCTCTGGGAGCAGCGAAGGTGCTTGTGGGGTGGGCGCTATTGAGAACAGGAGCTCATTTTACCCCCTCCCACCTGCCTGCCCCGTACCTCACAGAGCCCCCTGCTCTGCCTGGTGTTCCCAAGTCCGGAGCATACCCGGTTTGATTCCTCCAGAGAACAAATGTCCAGTTCCTCACAAGGAGATGAGGGGTCAAGAGAAGTTTCCTGGCTGTGTGTGCAGAGCAGGGGGAGGAGGCTGGGGTGTGGCTCCCCATTTCCAGCCTGGTGCCCTGGCTCTGCCTCGCATCATGCCAGCCCTCCCAGCCCTGAGCTTCTGGGGGCTCCTTCAGGTTGATCGGCACATCTCCGGTTCACCTCTCCCTCGGTACCTCTCCGCTAGCTTCCATCTGCCAAAGCTTTTCAA
Organism: Hipposideros armiger; assembly: GCF_001890085.2. Lineage (NCBI taxonomy): Eukaryota > Metazoa > Chordata > Mammalia > Chiroptera > Hipposideridae > Hipposideros > Hipposideros armiger. The sequence continues at coordinate 604,764 of NW_017732230.1, forward strand.
ATTCTCTTATTTACTGGTATCCCCTCCCATGTTTTGTCCTTATAGGTGATAATCTTGTTGGTTCTTTCCTGTCAGTATAGTGGTGTTTGGGGAGAAAAAGGGATAAATGTATGAGGTCAGCACATCTTGTTTAATTAGAAGACTAGTTTGTTTTTAAAAATCTAATTCTATTGACTCAATATTTATTCTTTAAAGTGCTTCATGGTTTTCTTTTTCCTGATTAAACATTTATTATTGATCTCTAGTTTTATTGCTTCAAGGCAACATAATGTGGCCCCAACTGTTTCTTGGGGCAACTTTCTGAGGTTTTCATATCTCATTATATACTCAACTTTGGCTAATTTAATGTTCCAAGTATACTTGACAAAAAGGTGTGCTCTCTAAATTAAGAGCTTCACATGTCCCTGCTTATTAAACCTGATTAGTTATTCAAGTCCTCTGGGTTCTCATTGTCTCCTTAATCTGTAATAAACTGATACTGGTGGTGTGCCCGTGTCAAATGCAATCGTGTTTCTGTCGATTCTTTCCTTTGCAGTGCCAGCTTTTGCTTCCTATTTGATGCCATTTGCTCCACATACAGAGGCTCATGGCTTTGGTGCCTTTGTTGTAAATGCCTTCTGTCCACAAGATTATCTACCATTCACTGCTATTCCCTTGAATTCTACGTACAACGCCACCCCAGCAGAGGGATAGCAGTCCTTGATCTTGGGGACTGGGGCCAGCTATATAGAAGCAGTGAGGGGGCCCATGGGTTTGGCAATATGGTGGTGGGCTGGGGCTGTGAGGAGGCAGAGACGGCAGGTCCCTGGAGGCAGCATGCATTAAGAAAGGCTATTAAAGGTCGGCTGCAGGGGAGGGAAGACAGCCCAGGCTGGATCCGGTGAGGGGCAGGTGGAGACCTGGTGCTGGTGCAGATGCCGCAGGAAAGGTCAGTGAGGCTGAAGGTTTAGGAGTGATTAAGGTCGCAAGGGGTGAGAGGGTCGGGCCTCGGCCAGGGTCTGTCCTGCGAAGGCAGAGGATCGCCTCCTCTCATGTGCCCACAGGGATGAGGGCTGGGAGCCAGGGGAGGGTCAGGGGGTCAGTGCAGGCATCTCTCCCCAGAGGGGTAGCATGGCTCCTGGAGCAGCGAGTGTGTGGCTGGGAGGTCTGAGAAGAGGTTCAAGTTCGTTTTGACACCAGGGGTATGGCGGAGAATGGGGGAGGCAGGAACCCACAGTGGGGGCACAGCAGGAACTGTAGTTGTTTTCATTGTTGTCTTGCAGTGCTTAGCACCCAGAGAGCAGGGGCCGTTGTGTGGACCCAGGGCTGATGTGGACAAAGCATATACAGCCAGGAGAGGGGCCAAGACGGAGACGCAGGGCTAAGTTTGGTGGGGAAGCAGCGAAAACACGAGCCTGGGAGGCATGATGGGGAGGATGTGACAGAAGGAGGGGTCCTCACAGGGGACTGGAGGTAGAGAGCCCCCGAGGCCAGGGTGCTGGGCTGGTGGCTGAGGTCACCCAGGCTGACGGCGGGAGGTGGGGTGGGGGACGCAGTCAGAGGCCAGTGCAGGGCACTAACACGTCCTCATGGCTGAGCGTTGAAAAGCACGGGTTTGGGGAGCAGGATGAAGCCCCACTTCCCACCCCCCAACAGGACCACAAGGGTTTGGAGCTACCCCAGGGCTCAAACAAGGGGCCCTTGGGGTGGGGGAGGGGGTCGGGCTGGAGCAGAAGCAGGGTGGCGAGGCTGGGAGCGGGTGGTGGCTGTTGTGCCCTGCCGCCCTGCCCCCAAACCAGCCTTTCCACCGGTTTCAAGAAAAGCACAGGAGCAGCCCTGGGGCTTGAGAATGCTGGACACCTGGGCCCCGAGTCCCTGGCAGGAGCCCGACACCTGTGCACGTGACAGACCAGGGTGCCCATCTGGCGACCTAACCAGACATCTCCCTACTCTCCGCAGAACCTCAGCCCCCATGTCCGTGTTGTTTGAGGGGTCAGGCTAGGGCTGGAACCTGGACTTGAACCTCTGAGCCGGTCTCCTAATGTGTAAAAAGAGGATGTGTTGACCCCTAGGGGTTACTGTGCAGCACCTGGGACCTGGTCGCTGAGTAGGACCCAGGGCTGCAGGGTTCCCTGTGCACAGGTGCGCAGCCTAAGGGCCTTGGGGGCTGGTTTGTTCCCAGCAGAGGCCCTGGATTCAGCCTTGCAGGTGGGTAAGGCTTGGGAGAGCACCACAAGGTGGGGCCTTCTAGGTCTCAGAAGCTTGGGCTTAGTCCAACTCAGCCATGACCTGCTGGTGACCCTGGGCCAACCTCTTCCCTGCCTGCTCCCCCACCCCCTGCCCCATCCCCGGGCCTCTCCCCTCCTGGTGGCAGATGGGACAGTACCTAAAGCAGAGCCTGCCAGGAGCTGGTGTCTGCTGCGGGACAATGAGGGGCTGAGCTCCCAGGAGGCTGTGGGGCCATTAAGGACCTCACTTCTGAGCTGGACACGGCCAGGCGGAGAGCCTGAAGAGCTCATCTGCTCTACTCCCTGGAGGAGGGGATACTCCCAGATCACTCAGTGAGCCGAGACCACCACAGCCACCAGCTTAGGGGTCTTCCCTGTCCACAACTGCCACCAGGGTGAACCAAGTCCTGGGCCCGTGACGATATCAAGTATCAGCCCACGACTTGAGTCACCCCTGGAAAATCTCCGGAGACACAGTTGAATGGAGAGGCGAGGCAGGCTTAAAATAGCTAAATAAATCTTTAATATTTCTAATTGCAAATGTACAGAAATTGCACAGCCACACAGTCTTAGAACACCAACAACTTTCTCTGTACATTATTACACAGTTAAAAGTCGCAGCTGGAGGGGGCTCCAGCCAAGACTCCAACATTTGCAGTTTTGTCCTTTTCACATACTTACAAAAGGGGGAGCAGGGAGGTGGTGTGGGGGCCGGGATGGCTTTGGGGCCGTGTGTGTAGAAAAGGGGCTATTTCCCTGGACAGTCTGCCTTCCGCAGGCGGAGGGGGTGGGAGGGAGATAAGTGCACCCCAGGCAGATGCTCTGAAGGGTGGGTGGGGGGAGGGTTCGTGGAGCTCTGGCCTCGGTTCCCCACCCCCCTTACTGGGCAGTCGGAAAGAGTCTTCACTTACAGGAAGTTTGGCAGTTTCCTTCACCCTAAACATAAAAGTTAAGCAAAAAAGTCAGGCCTCTGTGTTGGCAAAGGAGAGGAGAGCTTTCTCCAGCACGGTCTGGGCTTGGGACCTTGGTCCTCCCGGGGCAGGGGCTGCTCTCTCTCACTCCCCATCCCTCCGGGCCCTCAGGCAACCTGGCCCTGCCCACAGGCAGCATCCGACACCAAGACACAGGTTCTGTGTGGCCCGGGCAGGAGCCCCCTTTGCTGGCCCAGCCAGGGCACATGTCCCCATCATCCCCACACAGACAGCACCTCTGCAAAGCAAACAAATAAATGCCACAGGCAGGGCAAAAACCCCAACACCCAAATCCCAAACCTCTTCCTCCTGCCCAATACTGTTCTCTAGATTAAAAAATAAAATACAAACCATCAGAGAGCAGCGGTCCCAGGTAGCCCTCAGCAGCACCAGGACTAAAGGACTATGTACAACCATTAGGTGAAATAGTTACATTACAGTCAAACACCAAGAACATTTACAAAAATTGTCAGACTTGCAATTCAGATAAAAATCTGTGACGAGTCTGTACACTTTTACAGTTTTTGCACTAGGTAAGTAAGGTTCTCGGCCAGGGGCTACCAGCTCTGCCCACCACACTGCCCTCCTGCGGCCTGCGGCCGGGCCCCGGGAACCTCCCCCTGTATTGCTACGAGGTGCTCAGTCCGAGGGCGCTCTACGAGGCGTCGGCGGGAGAGGAGTGGGGTGGGGAGGAGGGGAGGGCTCACTGGGCAGTGCGGGGACGAGGCTGAACCAGAGGACCTCACTGGGGCCAGGCCCTGCCTGTGAGACCAAGAGTGGGAGCAGGGCCTCGGCCCCCGCGGCCTGCCTTCCTGAGGTCTGGGACCCTTGGGGGCTGTCCTCGCCCCACCAGCATGTCTCTGGCCTAAAGGAACTGCAGGTTTCATCTACGAGCCCATCCCCAGAGCGTGGGCCCAGGACAGGGGGCAGTGTGGTTGGGGCCGCCCCGCCCGCACACGCCCTCCTGGTGGGCTGTGTGGCACACGCCCTCCTGGTGGGCTGTGTGGCATCGTGGCAGCCCTTCTCCAGCCCCAGGGGGAAGGGAGGGCTCGGCGCTCTTTCCAAGGGTCTCCTCTGCTTCCTGAGGCTGAGCAGAGGGGTAGCTCTGGATAGGCCCTGACTCTGCTGCGGGGCGAATGTCCCAGCTCTTGTACCCAGGGCTGGGGCTGGGAACAGAGAGGGACAGAGAGAGACCCAAGCTCCTGCCCACCTAGGTCCCGCAAGCGGGGGCGGGGAGGGCTGAAAAGCTACAGAGCAGCCTAGAGCTGAGGAAAACCGGCCCCAGCTGTGGGGTGTGCCCCACGCCTGTCTGCAGCGCCTGGGTCCTTGGCTGGGGGCCCGGGAAGGGTGAGGAGGCCGGCCGCACACACGGGGCCTGGTGCAGGCCGCTGCTGTCTTGGAGAGGGAGCAAGTCTAACATCCTCCAGGGCCGCTATTTCCCATGCAGTGCGCACGCTCAATTTAAAAGGCCCCTGTGTTCCAGCAAGCGAGCAAGCGGGCTTTTGTTTCTAATGCATACTGTGAAAGGAAAAAAAATCACAGTTATCCACCTTCTCAGGGCCCGCAGGCATTAGAATTTTTTTAACCATCAATCAGGAAAGGTCGGCCTTTGTCTCGGGGTGAGCACCAGCGGCCACTCCCTGCAGGGTCACAGAGGGGCATGCAGCACGCATTGTGCCGTCTGGGCCAGCTCTGCCCAGATCTTTGGCTTCAGGAGCCCGAGCATCAGCCTGGGCCTGGGTGGCAAGTGAGGGAGGCGCCAGATCCTCCCCACGGGCGTGAGGGCCCAGAAGACAGAGCCGTGAGCCTCACTGGGTCTTTTTGGCAGAACAAGGGAGGGAGGGAGGAAAGGAAAAGCAGGAGTGTGAGGACAGGTTTGGGGTGACTCCTCAGTTCCTCACAGGGGGAAGGGTCCCCGACAGGCTGCATGCAGTGGCGGGTGCCCAGCCGGGCAGGGGACACGGAACTCTGGCAGCTCCGTCCTCCCCGCCCTCTGCCCGCCTGCTGACCGGCCTGTCAGCTCCTGGAACTGAAGGGCAGGTCCCCCGGGGCAGGGGCCTGGCCGCCAGGGAGCCTGGGCCCCTGGCTCTTCGATCCCACGCCTCTCCGGGCAGCTCCCTCCCTGGGGAGCATGGGGGGGTACATGCACTTGGCCAGGTCAAGAAGGAAAGGTGACACACCCGAATTCAATAACCAACAGAGACATGTTTTGGCTGGCCCCCTGCTCCCACAGGCTGTCCCACTCCCCGCCTGCAGTCTCTTGGGCCTGCACCCAACACGCTTCTTGGGCCGGAAGAGAGGGGAGCGGGCTCCCGCCGCGTCGGTCTCTGCTCCCTCTGTGGCCGCCTCCTGGACTGCGGGCGGAGGGCACGGGGAGATAAGCCTGGGCCTCTCGCCCCCCGCACTGGGGCTGCCACTGTGGGGTGCTCCTCCCCAGGCCGAGGCCCTGCCCTGGGCCACCAGTCCTCCCTCTCCTCGGGCAGGTTAACAATTGCTGCTGTTTCTGAACTCGCCGTTCTCGGTAATCTGCAATTTGGTGGGGTTGGTGGGGGAGATGCCGTTACGGGTCTGCATGCTGTACCTCTCTTTGAGCTGTGTCAGGGCGCTCATGAGGCGGGCGTTGGCGGCGTCCAGGGAGGCTATGCGCTTCTCCTGTGGACAAAGACGGTGTGAGCGGGGGTCACGGGATGGGAAAGGGGTCTCCCCGCGGCTGAAGGGCTGGGAAGGGAGGAAGGCGGCCTGGAGGAGATGCAGGGACGGCCAGGAATGCTCCACGGGTGAAAGGCACCGAGGCTGTGGAGCAGTGGGCGAGTGGGGGAGGGGGTGGCCTCGCCATCACGGGCCACGACCGCCTGGAGTCTGCCTTCCTAACGTCTCCACCGCATCACCTGCTTCTCATCCCACACACAGCAGCTCTGGTGGCATCATCTATCAGCCACCCAAGGCCCCGAGGGCAGGTGCCCTGTTCATTTGTGTGTGCGTGGGACACACAAAGGTCACAGGTCCTGGTCGGTGTGCGTAGTTTAGTTTGAGCAAGGCCTGGTCCTGATCCTGGGCGAGTGAGAGGAAAAGGGCGCAGCCCTGGGTGAAGGAGACTAGTCTCTAGCCCGAGTCTCTAACATGTCTCCCCTCTCAGTGCAGCTGGGAAGCCACAGCTCTGAGCGAGAGCCCCTGCTGCTCCCTCTGCCCAGCCTGTCACACACGCACGCGCGCGCGCGCGCACCCGCCCCCCACACACACACCCACACACACACACACCCCCGTCTTACCCATTTTCCTCCTAATAGCTTCCATCGTTGGTCAGCACCTCTGGTGAAAGGCGATACCCACCAAGTTGCCCCAGTGGGGGAGGAGCTGCCTCATCCCTTTCACAGCCTGTCCTAGAGAGCTTGTGGTCCACCAAGACCCTCAAGCCTGACTTCTCCGAGCAGAGATCCTAGTCTCCTATTCCTTTGCAGTTTTTGCAGTAGGGTATGACTGGGGATGTGGAGAAGCCCAAGTCACCCGGTCCTTATCCCACATCCTTTACCACCTGCGGCTGACCAAAGGGCCAGAGCCCCCTACCTGGGCATCGATGATCTTCTGTTTGGAGTCCACAGCTGCTTGCATCTCTGCATGGTCCTTCTTCAGCTCCTCCTCCACGGACATCAACCTGCAACCAGAGACAAAGACAGTCAGGCTGGCACTTGAGGGAGCAGATGATGGGGAGGATGTGGGGCCTGTGGACCCAGGCCGTTGCACCTGCACCTAGGAGACACGCGAGGAGGGTCCCTCCTTGGGCCACAGGCCTCCCACACCGGCCTGGGACAGAGCCCTCCACTTGGCCCCCGCCACCGACGGGCTGGACCGCCTTCCTTGTACTTCACCTGCCTGATTCTGTTCTGAGATCCCCAGAAGCCCCTGGGGCTGCCCCTTTCCTGATAGTCCTCCAGGAGCCAAGGTGGGTGGGAGTGGGTATTGGACACGTCTTGTCCCCCAGAGCCACCAGGCAGGTGGTATGAAGTCATGGGGCCTGGGGTTTGGGTGAGAAGACAAGCCTGGAGGGCTCTAGAGCGTTCTCTCCCGCTCTGTATTCACTGAGGCTGTGCCGGGCGCTCGTGGTAGTGAACTGAATGAAGAGTAGTCCTCCCCCTTAACTCTTTTACTGCCTTAACTGATTTCAGGGTTTTTTTTCCCCAAAATGTGTCAAAAATCCACAAAAAATAAAAAGTTGATATTTTGACTATTTTATGCATTTGATAACATTTTGAGCTGCTCTGTACATCAATGACATTTTAATTTTAAACCTGTTGTATGGTAATAAATTTACCATTATATTGAATTTTCGTAAAAAATACTCAAAACATGCTAAGTGGGCATGAATTAGATTTAAGTATAGATAAATTAGAATCTAATGGCATTGATGACATAAAAAAATGTATTACAAAATGTTACCAAATATGGCATACAAAACATCTTTGCTGTTGATAGTGCAAGCCACAGGAAAACATATCCCAATGTCACAGCAAGAGTTTTAAGGTGCTCATAAGACAGCAGGGACACAGACAGGCAGGCGGTAGCTACGCCCTGCACGGAAAGCTTGGGGGCCGCAGGGACAGACAGCAGGAAGGAGCTAACTGTCCTGGAGCGGGGGTGGGAGGAGCACACAGGGAACTGGGCATCTGAAGGGTAAGCGAGGTCTGCAGGTGGCACTGAGCAGAGCAGACGCTCAGAGCTAAGGCACGCTGGCGCTGTCACCAGCTGCTCCTTCCGAGACCCTTCCTTGTCTCATCCTGCTGGTCTCACACACCCGTCAATCACTCTGGACCACCCCCATCTTCCCACTCCTTCCCTTTAGCTTCCGGACCCCCTCCTCTCTGGGCTGGCCTGCTAGCTCCCAGGCCACTGCTTGTAGACGCCTTGCACCGTCTGCCCCGAGGATGTTAGGGCTCCATAGGCTCTGCCTCACCCCGTTCTTCTCACTCTACACACACTTGTCAGATGAGCTAACCAGCTCCCACGACTTCATTTCTGTCCCCACCGTCACAGCTTCTCCAGCCCAGGAGAGCAGTCCCCCAGCCCCCGGGCGAGCACTGGGCCTGTGGCAGTCAGTACAGTGAACGGTGAAGGGAGGTGAACGGTGCCGGGGCAGGTACCAAGAGCTGCCGTGAGCAGTCCATCGGGTAGGGGGTAACAGCACTAATCAGGAGGAAGGGGTGTGGGGCCACTCTAAGGGGGGTTCCTAATCACAAGAAGGTAGGCATGAGCAAAGCCTGGAAGACAGGGGAGGGGGAAGATATTATCAGAAGGGAAGTTCACCGGGAGGAGGGGCTTCTGCTCGCAGCTGTGGTGAGGTAATAGCAACTGGACTTACCCTCCTGCCATTAAAACAAAAACAAAAACAAAACTAGAAAACTGGACAAAATATACGAAACAAAGGCTGCCAGACACTGAACAGGCAGTGCAGTACAGTGACTCCTACGAGAAGGGAACGCACGAGGTGAGTCCTGCTCAATGCCTGCAGCGTCCACGCCAAACAAAAGAAAGGAAGAATCCTCCGAGTTGAAGAGACCCAGGGAGGGCAGGGAGGTGAGACAGCTAGGATTCGTGGGCAGTGCCAGAGTGCGAGGAGATGCAGAGAGACCTCTACCTATCTCCTGAGGATTGGTCTGCATGCCTGTGAGAACACAGCCAGGCCGGGGCAAGAACCATTGGAAAAGAGCTCACAAAACCACCTTAAGAATGTTCATGTTCCTTCCAAGCACAGTGGAAAGATGTACTAACAGGGGGCCTCAGGTACAATCCCCAGAAGGAAACTGCCTCAACAGCGGAGCCAGATTTGGCCTAGATGAAAGGCTGTCCAGGACCCACCTAATGAAGCTTAAACATAAGCCTCAAAAGAATCAAACTGATAACAAGTAACCTCATTATATCCCAGAACAAAGCCCCCAAATATTTAAAGGAACACAAAGTATCCAGCACCTACACAAAATTTACAATGTCTGGCATGTAACCACAAATCACCAAGCATGCAGAAAAGTAGAAAAATATAACCCATAACCAGGAAGAAAATTAATCAATTAAAAACAGACACAGATGATAGAATTAGTAGACAAGGACATTAAAATAACAATTGTAAATATGTTCCACATGTCCAAGAAAATAGAGAAAAATGAGCATCATGAGAAGAAATGGATGAGATTTAAACCAAAGTGAAAGTTTAAAGGTGAAAATACAATATCTGAAATGAAAAAATACTGGATAGAATGAACAGATTAGACACTGAAGAAGAAATGATTGGTGAACTTGAAGACATAGTAATAGAAATTATCTAAATCACAGGAAAAAGGAAACAGAGCATCAGTAGGATGTGGGACAATATACAGCAGCCTAGCATACGTGCGATGGGAATCCCAGAAAACAGGGTGGGGAGGCGTGACTATATCCCCACAGATCCAAGAGCTCAACAAACCCAAGAAACACGCATAAAACCATACCAAGGTACATCACAATCAAATTGTTGGCAATCAGTGATAAAGAAATAAATCTCAGAAAAAAATTCCAGAGAAAACCGGTACATTAAGTACAGAGGAACCAAGATAATGACAGAGTGCCGACTATTATAGCCAAGGTGAGGGCCAAATTGTGCTCGCTGCCTGTTTTTATAAAGAGCCACGCCACACAAATAGTTCTGCTGTAACGGCAGCGTTGAATAATTGCAACAGACACCATATGGCCTGCAAAACTTAAAATATTTATTATCTGCCCCTTTACAGAAAGTTTGCAACCCCTGCTGGAAGTGACAACAAAGAAATAAGAGTTAATAAGTCAATAAAGAAGATAAAATGGAATCATCAAAAACACCCAATACAAAAGAGGGCAGGAAGAAGGGGAACAAAACAGATAGTAAAAATAAAACACAAGTAGCAAGACAATAGGCTTAAACATAATTATATTGACAATTACATTAAATGTAAGTGGCCCAAACACTCCAATTAAAAGGCAGAAACTGTCAGATAAAATGCAAGAACAATAAGGTGTCTATAAAAGAAACTCACTTTACAGAGACACGTACATGGATTAAAAGTACAAGGATGGGAAAGAATATACCAGGCTAACAACTAACTAAAAGAAAGTTGGGGCAGCTGTATTTATATCAAACAAAGATTTCAGAGCGAGGAAAATTACGAGGGCTAAAGGAGGTGGTTTCATGACGTTAAAGAAGTCAGTCATCAAGAGTACATAACAATTCCAAATGTGTATGCATCTCAGAATCATGTTTCAGTGTTCATAAAGCAAAAATCAACGCAATAAAGGGACAAAGACAAATCCATAATTATTATGATTAGAAACTTCAACATCCTTTTCTCAATAAGTGACAGTAGTAAACAAGTAGAAAAACCAGTGAATATATAGAAAACTTGGACACTATCAACCAAATGGACCCGATAATTGGCATTTACATTAGGAAGGAAACATACCAGGATTGGTTAGAAGTAAATGTGTTAAATAAGCCACTGACTTCAGGAGGGCACGCACCTCTCAGATAACAGGCATGACGCACAACAGGGGGTTAAGCTGAAAAGTGTTTCCGTTCTTGGAGCCACATACATGAAGTCAGCCACGCGCAGAGCTGGCGGTCAAGTGCCCGGTAGGCTTCTGGTCACCCCACTTATACGCCCTCTGCTCATGCTAACCATTTTCCAGTGAACAAGCCCACAGGTCAGTGAAAGAAGCAATAATTAGGAGCAGAAAAACAGGCGGTCTAAACAGGAAGAATCTGGGAAGGATTTCTGCAGTGGACAAAGCGTGAGGCCAAGTGGCGGTGTCCTGGCGACTGCACACCTGTGGAGCCTGTCCAGGTGACGGGCTCTTGTGCCGTGTTAACAAACAAGCTACAAATCCACTGGCCTTCTTGTACTTGGTATTATTACTGTCATAAGGAAGTAAACTCCAGGAGCCGGTCTCTGGGGGTTCGCCTAGAAGCTGCACCTTGACTGCACTCCCTGCCTACACACACAGAGAGGGGTGTGCCCACCCCACCCACGAGCAGGGAGAGAAAGAGGGAATCAACACACACTCCGATATAAGCCATCGCTAAAAATGAGAGTCAGCACTAAAGCCAAGTCCCCCTGGAAATCTTCCTGCATTACCCATGGGTACCTTAAAACTCAACACATCCACAACGGGCCTTGTCATCCCTCCCCTGCCTCACCCAAACTGCTCTTCCAGAGTTCCCCATCGCAGTAATTGGCACCATGACACACCCAGCCAGATGCTCCTGGTAGAAGTCTGAGGGTTATTCTGTCTCCTTCTCTCTCACTTCCCACATTCACCCACTGAATGTAAGTGACTTCCATTCCGACTTTGGGGCCTCACTGTCTTTCTTGGCATCCCAATCCAGCTTCTAAACTCCCCTGAGAGCACTTACCAAAAAGATGTGACCCCTACAGGGCCCACAGGCCCTCTGGGAGCTGGCCTCAGCTGACCTCACTTCCACCAGGCCCAGTTTTGCATTCTGCCTCCAACACGCACAGTACGGCGTCGGGGCTCTCCCCACGCCAGGCTACCTCTTACCTCCAGGCCTGTGCCACGCTGTCCCCACTGCCCGGGTCACTCTTCCTGCCTACCTCACACTCCGCTCATCCTGCAGCTGATCGGCCCTTCCCTTGACCCGGAGCCTCCTGGGGGGGGCGCGGTGGACAGGTCTGTCCCCTCTGTGCTTGTGAGGCCAGGGCTGGAGCCAGAGAGGGGACAGAACACCCTCACCTGCTGATGATGCCCTTCATCTGGATGTCCTTGTCCTCCTGCTGCCGTCGCAACCGCTCCTCGCCCTCCTCCAGCCGCGCCTGGTACTCCAGCACCAGCTTCTGCGTCGTCTCCTCCTGGCACTTGAACAGGGTCTCGTACTCCTCCAGCTTTTTGTTGGAGATTCGTAACTTGTCCTGCAGCACTGCCAGGTCCTGCCAGGGGGGCAGCGTGCCACGGGCACAGCACCCAGGACAGAGAGCACAGCCTCATGAGCCCGAGCAGGAGCACAGGACGGGAGGGAGCCCCGGGCTGTCAGCATCACACAGCGAGGGGATGCCGAGACTCCCACCATCCGGGCTCTCTCCACACCGAGCTGCCCGGGCCCCACCTTACAGCTGGGAGGGGAGGAAGACTCAAACCCAGATCTCGGAAGTAAGGGTCTAAGTAGGGTCTTGAGCTTTTTACAATAAAGGTTAGAATACCTTGGGATACATTAAGGGGATCTGACGGTGCCCTGTGGGGTCTCTACGGGAGGGGAAACTGAGGCCCCGAAGGGGAGGAGACCCAATCCCACGGAGAGTGGAGTGACTGACAGGTGGGGTAAGATCCCCGCCTCCCAGCCCCTACCTGACCCTGAAGCCAGGGCAGCGGAGCAGGGGAGTGGGGGGGAGAGAGGTCAAGGGCAAAGTGGTCCCGGCTTTCCGGGCCTGATTTAGCCCAGCACACTCAGCCTTTGGGGAAGAGAAGGATGTGTCAGGCAGCAAGAGAAGCAGCAGGCCGGGAGGCTGTGTGGGCTGGACAGAGGGCAAGGCAGGGTCAGCGCCGGAAGCAAGGGCTCCGGGCCAGGGTGCCGTGAGAACGCAGGGCTGGGGGAGCAAGCAGAGCCTCTCCGTGAGTCCTGGGTGACGGGAGCAAAGCTCACTCAATGGCAAAGGGCTGTCCCAAGGTCAGGAGACAACAAAGCCAGCGAGACGCAGCCCCACCCCAATGTAACCCCTGAAGCAAAGCTGGACCCACAGGGGAGCCCGGCTCCGGGAGAAATGGCCCTGGCCCCATCCCGGGTCTTCTGCCCAGCTGGCCAGAGGGCTGTGGGAAGGGCCGGACAGAGGCAGGACCAGGTCTCCAGGGAGCTCAGGGAACCAAAGCCTCTTGGGGTTGCCTGTGAGGGTTAGCAGCAAAGAGGGAGAGAGAAGCAGCAGCAGCTCATTCAGCCAAGGGACGAGGAGAGAGGACACGCCAGCTGCAGCCTGACCCTACAATCGTTCAGGCCGTCCTTGCAACTCACACGTGGGCATTCGAGTCTCGGAGAGGTAGAGCCTGGCCCCAGGTTCACGCAGGGAGCCTGGGGTGAGGCTGGCTGGCCCTCCTTGCTTCCCAGCCAGACTCTGGCTCTTCGAGCACTGTGCCCCATGTCCCCTGGTCCCCTTCACATTATGGTGAAAGCAGGTGGATGCGGTGGACCAAGGGGGTGGTGGAGGGTGGCGGAATGCAGCATGGACATGGACCTCGCCTTACGCCAGGGAGGGAGAGTGCCACCCTGACCTCCGTGCCCTTGCCTGAGAGGCTGCTACAGGCTTTCCTGGGGCCAAGAGGGGTGAGGGCACCAAAGGTGAGCAGGGGAAGTGGCTGCTGCCTGGGGGGGTCCTGCTTCTGTGTCCACCTGGGCCTCGGCCGTCAGGAGGAGACGAGAACCAGCCATAGAACCAAGGCAGCTGCCACAACAGAGAATTTTGGAGGATAGAGGCCTCCACTGTCCACTAAATGCTGGATGTGTGTGGTGGGGTAGGACTTGGATATTTTAGAAGCAATTTTTTCCCGTGGCAGAAAGAAAACATCTCTGACCCCACCGCTCACCCTGGCTGCGGTGGAGACGGAGGCTGGGAAGGAGACAGGCCTTGGGCCGGCACAAGCCCAGAGTGGAGGACGCCCGGCTGCGGTGCTCTCCCAGCTGTCTCGGGGACCCGTGCCTCCACCTCCCTGTGCATGAGGCTCCCTCACGGGACTCCGTGTACCTCTTTGGCACCCCTGACCCTCAAGTCCCAGATTCTCTGAAGCTCAGCTGCCAGTGACTTGGGGACGGGACCTCCCAGAGGTCCGATGACCAGCTCCCAGGAGTGGATTCAGTACAAGTCCCAGCTGAGTCTCATGTGAAGCCCATATGGGAGACCTCGGGTCTAAGCTAGAGCCCTCTTTCTGATCTTCCTGCAGATTCCACTGACCGCTGTCCTCAGGTGAAACCAGGGGTTGAGAGGGGACCGGCCATTTGTAGGACTGAGCAGCACCGCCCCCACTCAGGGCTTGAGAGGAGAGAGTCCTGCCAGCCGCCAAGGGAAGCAGCCCCGCCCTGTCCCCAAATGCCAGGGCCCAGCTTTACCTTTTCTGATTGGCTGAGCTCCTCCTTACTCCTTAGCCTATCCCTGTGGGGGGGGTCTGGGCCCAGGCCCTCGTCTTCTAACAACTGCGCGTTCATGGTCAAGAGCCAAGCGGCCGTGCGGTCCAGGGCATTGGGGCTCACGGGTGAAGGGCCCTACAATGAAACACAGCTGTGAGGGGTTGGAGGGAGGCAGCGGGGAGAAAGGGGATGGGCGTGGTACTGGGTGAGCCATGGGACAAGTGGCTCAGAGGCACAGCAGGAAAGAAGGGGACCTTCAGCTGACTGGACACCTACAATGGCACACCTGACCCAGGAAGCTCCAACTCCCAGACGGCAGCCTGAGTCAGAGCCAAGCGTCCAGGTGGCCTCCTGAGCTGCTCTCTGCTGCCCAGGTGAGAACGGGTGAGCTGGCCTGGCAGTCCAGGCGCTCTACCCAGAGCACGTCAGTTCCACATACTACGTCAGCCCCTGGGTGACAGGAAACACGCAGGTACCCTGGCAGCTGAGCTTTGGAGGTCAGCTCAGAGCAGGAATGGGGCCTTTGGGGGACAAGTCGCCTCCTACCCTGAGTAGGGCTTTTAACAGGCTTGGAAATGGAGATGGACTGACCCTCCCTCTATCCCTGACCCAGCTGTCTCTGGGAGGACTGGCAGAGGGACCCTAAGGCCACAGTGTCCCTCGTTCACAGGATTCAGGCAGGGGCCAGTGAGGCAGGGGCCAGTGGGCCTGGGGGAGGGTTGGTGGTGTATGGCAGGCTGACGGGATGGGGCCGAATGTGGCATCCTTCAGCATGGGATGGCAGCTGGGTGCAGGTGGAGATGAAATGACGGAGAGGAGCAGCATGACACAGGTATGACAGCCCACCTGGCCGGAGAGCCCAACCCGCCCCCCACCAGCACCACTGACCTGCTTGTGCACCGCACGAGGCTTCAGCTCTGGGCTGTCGCCCTTGGAGGAGGAGGACTGCTGCCGTAGCCGGGCTCCAGGGCCAGCCCAGTCGGGGGAGGCCGACGCCAGGGTGCCGCTCGAGGGCCGTGAGTACTGCAGGGTGCTCAGCAGGTTGGGTGGCGTCCGGCCACGGGGGGCGGGCGGTGGTGGTGGGGGCGGGGGTGGCGGCTGGTCGATCCTCCGCTGGGGGCCGGCGCTGTTCTGCCGCGGCACCGTGGGCTGCCCGCCCTTCTCAGTCAGTGACATCTGCCTCCGCGCCAGCTCCCCCGGCCGTCGCCCGAGCTCCTCGGCGGCACTGCTGAAACTCCCCAGCTTGGCAGCGGCCGCCAGCTCCTCACTGTTGCTGTGGGAGCTCAGGGAGCTGTGGCCCTCAGAGCCCGAGTCGCCAAGGCCGCGGGGCGACAGTGGCAGGCCGGCAGCCATCTGGTACACGGGGTTCTGGAAGGAGAGCGGTGCCAGCAACTGGGGCCGGCCTGGTGCGCCCTCAGAGGTGCCCGGCGTGGTCGGCGTCTGGCCCGCCCGACGCACTGTGGCCAGCCCTGCCAGGTTCACCGGGGCTGCCCGGGCCGGCCATCCAGCCACCAGCTGAGCTGCAGGTGCCTGCCCGTCGGCGGCAAGGGCGTCGGGGCCCACCGGGGAGCCCGCCTCGCCGTCCAGCGTGCGGGCGTCTTGGAGGTCCACCATGGACAGGCTCTTGCCACCGTTGGCCATCTGAAGATCGGGTTCGTTGGCTTCCGAGTAACTCGAGCTGCGGGCAGGTGAGGGCTGGACCCCGGAGGACCTTGTGACAAAAAACAAGTCCTTGTTTTCGGGGGTTGGAGACGGTAACCGGGTGAAATCTATCAGACTGCAGGGAGACAAGCACACACAGGGAAAGAAGGGGGAAAAGAAGAACTGTGAATGTGGCAAGGCGGGTCCAAACCGAGAGCCCCCGCCAATCTGCCAGGCCTGGGAAGGGGACGGGGGAGGGGGAGGCTCCGGGGCAGCAAGAGGGGCAGCCCTGGGCACCAGCGGTCCAGCTGCAAAACCAAACCACAGCCTGGGCGGCTGACCCTGGCAGAAGCCACCAGCAGGACCGAGTGGCCGAGACGGCTGCTCCTGCACAGAACCTCTGCACTAGGGGCCAGCGTTGCTAGTACCAGGCCAGGCTGCTTGGCAGGCCCTCTTCCTGCTCAGCTGCATCTTGGGGTGATGGGTGCTGAGGTCTGGAGTTTTCTGGAAAATTCCCCTTAGCCAAACCCAAACCCACAATGCCGTGGCTCTCTGCTATCCAAGGGTCCTGCATGGAGAACTCGGATTTCAAAGCCTCTTCCCTCTCGCTCCTAATCAGACTGATAAACGAAGTGGGGCCGGTGAAGCATCTCCTGCAGAGCTTCCTGCTGCCGCCCCCCTTCACTGACTGGCAGGCGGGGGCTGGCGTTCATGCGAAAAACAAGGATTCAGAGGAGGATCCTCAAGGCATGACTCAGGCAGGCAGGGTCTGCACCTGCAGCGGCAGGCTGCACCGTCCCGTCCCCGGGTCTTCCAGCCTCTCCCAGGCCCCTCCCCAGGAGCCAGCTCCTAGGAAGAAGGGACAATGTGGGGGGGCTAGCCGGGCTTCGGAGGAGAGGACGTGGGGTAAAGAGGGCTCTGAGTGGGCTGGAGGCAGCAAGGACATGGGGATTTGACATGAGCTTGCGATGGGGAGTTAGAGTGGGCTTAGCCTGGGATGCAGAGAGTCCCAAGTCCCAACCGATGGGACTCAGCTGGGGCAGGCTGCGGCCACTTGGGTCACAGCACTTGTGAGCTGGGCAGCAGGGGCCGAGGGCAGCCCAGAGCAGCTGCGTGCATGGTCAGGTCTCCTCAAAACCCACGTCTCTCAGCCAAGGTGTATCCCACCCGGAGCTCAAGATTTACCTCACTTGGCAGGTTGTATGAATGAACCCCATGACTCAGAGGGACCAGAAGTGGCACCTGGTCTTTTCCTGGGCCTCCAGTCCTGCACGCCCACTCCCTAGGGTCCTGATTTCCACACCCTTGCCTGCTTAAAAGCCTGTCACTGCTGCCAGCTCTGGATGAGAACCGACACCCCCCTCTGCTGCCCCAGCCTCATCCTCACTAGCTGGTTCAAGACGGCCCCCAGTAGGGAGGGGAGTGTACGAAGGGGCATAAATGATTCAGTATAAACACCTACTTTTTTAAAAGGAATATCCTCATTTTGACATCAGCACTGGAGAACATTTGCCTCCCTCACCACTGCGTGTGTTTTATTTACACTAGCCCAGGACTAAGGGCTCAGAGTGAGGGCTGGGCCTCAACTCTCTAGTTTTCTGGGGCTCCCAGCTTCAAAGCCTTGTAGTTACCCCAGCTCCTGCTAAAAAACACATACCCCTGCACACCACTTCTGGGGATTCTGATTCAGGCCCAGAAAATACCAGACCAGGTATTTTTAACACTCTCCTGGGTAATCATCTGGAGGTATCTGAGACCAGTAATTGTTCTTCAACTAAACATGGTGTCTTTTAGGGCCAGTTGAGTGGCTCAGTTCGTTAAGAGCTCGCTCAAGAGTTGGAGCTCTGAGCAACAGCGGTTCGATGCCCAGTCCGAGCTGAGCTGCCACTAAGCTGCCAATAGGTAGCAGGATGGCTCAGCTTAAAAAAATAAAAATAAAAAAATAAACATGGTGCCTTTCTCCAGGCTTCTTTGCTAGTACCTCTACCCAGAATGCCTTTTCCATCAATGGAAATAGGTCCTAAGAAGCTCAAAACTTCAGTGCCACCTCTGCCATGCAGCTTTCCCTGATTTCGCACCCAAATGGAGGTTCACTGCTTAGGGCCTGACAACACATTTTGAGTCTCCCCTGGCTTGTTTTATAAACACCGTGTAGGTATTCTCCTCCCCAACTGAGACTGCAGGTGGTCTGTGCCGTGTCTGCACATGCAGCCCACAATGCCCCGCGCACCTGGCAGCCCTTACCCGGAGAGATCGTTCTCAATCACCATCTTCTGCAGCCCGGCCGAGATGGTGCTGCTGCCAGAGCCAGGCGTGGAGGCCAGGTCGTTGGTCCCTGCGAGCTGCCCGCTGCCTGGGGTATTCAGCGCTGTATGGACGTCCCTTAGGATCCGAGGAAGGGGCCCCAGTTTGGACACGATGCTCTGCAAAGACACAGCAAGAGGAAGGTGAGAACTGCTGGGGCCACCTGGGGAGGCTAAGCACACTGCGGCCATTGTGGTTCGAAACTGCCAAGGAGCCAGGCAGAAAGGCAGACCTTCGCTCCCATACCAGTCAGACCCGGCAAGTCTAGGGGGTGAGGGGGGTGCGTGGAGCCCAGGAATCCGCGTATTACATATTTGCCAGCTCCCCACATGTTTCTGGGATAGGGTTTGTGAGGCCCACGTGGAGACGCACTGACCTAGTCCAAGCCTTTGACCCTAGTTCATCCTACCCTGGTGGCTCCCCAGAGAGGAGAGCCCACGTGCAATCCAGACGCCCCACACCTCCCTATCCGACAGGCTTCTGGGAGGGACAGCCCCTCCAGTGTCCCCCACTCCACAGGGAGGGATGGAGCCTGACTCACTTCAACAACTGAGCCCCAATGGAGAGGGTCCAGGCATGGCGCAGACACCACACGTGCCCGTCAGACAATTAACGAATGGATGGCCAGGCACAGGGCGGCACCTGGGCCCATTTCAACTTCACTGTCACGGCTTACTGATGGTGCTAAGGATTCCGGGCTGCGGGGCTGAGCTGAGGGAAGGGAACCCTGCCTTCACCTGCTTATGCAATGGTGTCCACGTAGGACTTTGTGCAAAAAGAAAACAGGAAAACTCATGTAGTCAATAGAGCAGAGACTTGGGAGGCCAAGAGCTCAATTTCAAATCCTTGGAGGATGGTGGCCGGCACAGGGGCTGTGAGTGGTGGCAGCTGGCGTGACCGGTGCTGGCAGCAGAGGAGGAAGAGGGCCTTGGCCCTGGTTTCTATTTCCCCTCCTGTGTCTCTCGTAGCCAAAGGGCAGTGGACATAAATGACTACAGTAGCATCTGTCCGTGGTGAAACACTGGACTAACCTAAGTGTCCAGCAATAGGGGGTCGGTGAAATAAACTGCAGTCATATGACGAGACAGTCTGCGGTCATCAGAAAGGTCACAGCGACGGCAGTAGGTGCTGCCATGAAAAGACGTCCACAACAGACTGAGAAACGCATACTGCAGTGCACCCCTAAGTTCTCACTTTAACACAAATGAACAGGGAAGAGGTACTTGTGCTTGTGTATGTACTTAACACACACACAGATGTATCTACAAGCCTATACACCAGAGTGCCCTGAGGGGTCACCTCCCGGAAATCGGACAGAAGTTCCCACTTCAGCAGGAACTACTTTTGTAAGCTGGTCTCTCGGAGCCCCGGAAAGCAACAGATATCCTGGAAGTAGACTGTGGCAGGCCCAGCCCTTGCTGCCAAGAACTTGTTCACTGTGTGGGCTGGGGCTGCTGGGAATGGAGGATGGGGGGTAAAGGGGTGGGGGCAGTAGAACCGCAGGTCACACAAGGCATACTCCAGGGGACTGCAGCAATGTCACAGGGGTCTAGGGAATAACCATCTTAACTGATGGTCAAGGGCAATTCTGCAAAGGTTTGTAACTTCCTGCCTGGCACCTGAAGCTGCAGCAGTCTATCTTTTTCTTATCAGGGGCCTTGAAACGCAGTACAAGGACATTTTTGGAGAAACAGCTAAATCTGGTCACATTTCTCACAGGAAGGGAACACAGCTTCATATGTGGAATCCACCCACTCAACACCAAGTGCAGAGGCAAAGCCAAAACCCCAGTACCCAGAGTGGGCTACCCTGGCAGGTACTCGTGAAGGAACGCGGTCACCAAGGACACAGGGCCAAGGTCTCAGTGTGTGGCAACAGGCCTGGGGTGGAACCTTGGGCTCCGGCACCTAGGCAGGGCTGCTGATCTGTCCCCCACGGGAGAACCTTGCCCACCCACTGCCCCATGGGGACAAGCACCTGCTCCAGCTGGCTGACAGCCTCCCAGAGCAACGAGTGCAGGCTGGAGAGCTCGCGGCCCAGGTCAATGTAGCCCTCGAAGCCGGCTGTGTTGGAGATGGTCTCGGGGTTGGAGATCTCCAGAAGGAAGCGCTGCATGTTGGTCCACTCGTGCTCCAGGAACTGGTTCATGAACGACATGTACTCTTCCTTGCTGCCAAACCTGGACAGAACAGATGACGGTGAGCGTCCTGGGTCTGAGGAAGGGCCCAGAAAGCCAGGTCCCACCCGGGAAGCCCCCTTTTTCCGAGACACCACCTCCTCAGCTCCCATCCACTTTTGCCCACTGTGGCCAAGTCTGAAGTCATCACCGCAAACCCATGCCCTCCTCCCAGGCTCCCTCTCTGAAGTGGAGACACCACCGTTCACCAAACAGCTGAGCCAGAGGCCCGGTGCGTCACCCCTCCCCGCCCCCGCAACCGACAAGGCCTGCCGGCATCACCTTCTCATCACCCCTTGACCTTGCAGCCACTTCCTCCTGCATCACAGACACTCTCTACCCCCCAATACTTCTAGCACTTTTCTTTTAGCCGAAACCACAGCTGTGCTCCCCTCCCGTCTCTCAGCAGCCAGTCCCCCTCTCTCTAACCCCCTGCGCCTCTGCCGTCAACCCTCCAACCCCCCAGCCCTCTGCCATCAAGCTGACCTTCTCAGGACCCAGAATTGGTGAGGGCCATCCTCGCCCTCGCTTAAGGCCCACTGGTGGCTCCCACTGCCCCGCCTGGCCTTCAAGTCCCTGCTGTGCTCCTGGGTCTCGTCTCCCACTTCTCCCGGCCTGGCACTTGACAATTCGGGAATGCCACGGCACCTTGTCCCTCCAGCACACGGCCCTCCCGAGGCCTGCCCCACCTCTGCTCCTGCTGGCCTTCCATGAGCGGATAAACGCCTCGTCTAGCTGGGAGCATGTGTTCTGGGGAGTCTCCCCGTCTCCTCTCCCTGAGAGACCGTGCCGCCTCTAGCACTGCTCTGCTGCTTACTCTGCATCCGCCTCCCCCGCTTTCCTCACTGAAGTGCCGGCTCTGGAGGGCTGGGACCAGGCGTGATTCAGAGCCCTGCACAGAGGTGGCCTGGAACTGGGCTCCATCTATGCTTTGTGAATGAGCGACCGGATGACCCGGCCCTGCCATTTCCACCCCCTCGCTCTAAGGTACAGTCAAAAACACCTAAGTGCTTGACAAGCGACGACATCTCAACAGCAGGAAACAAGGACAGTCTGAATCAGCCCAAGTGCCCAACCACAGGGGACGGTCTAAGGCAATACGAGCCCTTCTCCCTTGAAGGCATATTCATTCATTTCAAAACGAGGCTTATGAATGTTAAGTACATGAGAGAATCCTGATGATAAAATAAATGTTAATTTAAAAAAGCATAAGGAAAAAATATCTTGTCTTCTCACCTTTGAAAATTAAGGAAACACACCAAAATGGCATGTACTTGCAGTAGGGGGAGGATGGGGTGGGGAAGAGATTTTACTTTGAAAAAGGGGGAGAGGAAGGACTGAGGATGATAGGGACCCAAGTAGGGCCCACTGAGCAGCCCAGCTCTGGGGCAGAAACAGCCACGGCCTGCCCCCTGCCCCCGTGGGCTCCAGCCCCGCCCCGTCTCTGCACCCGGGGGGGCCCGGTACTCACTTGGCGAAGTTGGCCAGGTTCTGGGTAACCTTGGCGATGAGGGTGAGGGTGCGGGCCGTGCGGTCATCGGGGTACTCCTGCAGCAGGTTGAAGAGTGAGGGCGACATGATGGCTGGGCACAGGAAGCGCAGAAACAGGGAGGCGCTGATGAGCCGCTCGCTGATGTCCGGCCGGCCGCGGCTGCTGCACTCCTGCCGCCACGAGGCAAACACTTCCTTCAGCTCCCGCGGGAAGACGCTGTATAGGGACAGACAAGAGTGGGCCCAGTGGTCAGGCAGCAGCCCAGGACAGGAGGGTGCTGAGCGGGGACCTGGTTCTGGGTCTGAGTTCCAACCCTGACAGCTGTGTGAGCTGGGCCCACCGCCTGAGCTCTCTAAGCCCATTGCTTTGCCATTCACCATCCACCATCTAAGGGCAGAGCTGCTGGGGGAGCTGAGAGGGCAGAGTGAGTGCTCAGCAAGCTGGAGGGGCACACACCCCAGCTCCAGTCAGGGCGACGGGCTCCCCACAAAGGGGCCCAGTGGGACAGAACACCAGCATAGAGGAGCCAGGTGTCTGTCCTAACCGCAACCGATGGTAAGAGACAGCTTCCCACCTTCCCCAGGGCTCAACTCTCCGCCCCAAACAGCAGGCATCTGGGTCTAGGGGAAGAGTGAGGAAAACACAACTGAACGAACCACTGCTCCTTGGCTCCCCTCTCGGGCTTCTGAGACTTACTCCCTTCGTTCGAGTAATGTTACAGGAAGTAGAGGTTTTCAGCACAGAGTGATCAAGAAGATGGGAAAATCCTCACCACTGGGTGAAGACACAGCTCTCTCCTTTCCAGATCGGGAGGAAAGTGGAGAGGGACTTCCCTGGGGGACCCGGTTTGTGTGGGCAGGGTCCCTAGCCCTCAGCTGGGGGGCTCTCCCCACTGGGCATCCCTAACCTGCCACAATGAGGTCCCACCACGTCCACTTCTAAGTGGCTCTCCTATCTTTTCACCCTAAAAGATGTGCCTCCCTGCTGGGGGCAGGCCGGGACCCAGTGCTGCCTGAACTCATCTATGCCGGGCTCTGTCACCAGCTCCGGGTGCTCCGACCAAGTGCCTGGTCCTTCTTTATCCTTCTACTGAGAACAAGGCCTGCCCTGCCCTGCCCGTCTCACCGGGCCATCTTAAGGCTGAGACTCCAAGGCTGTCAGAGACCTTTTGCCCAACAAGCCCAGCACCCTGCCCGGCAGGCTGGCGGCAGGGAGTGTGGTGAGTACAGAGGCACGGCTAGAGAGAAAGTGAGGGCGGGCAGCCTTTGGTCTGGGTCGCTGAAGTGCCTGGCACAGGACTGGGCAGGGGGCAAGCACGGAGTGAGGGCATCTACCGATGGACTCATCCAGAACTGAGGTGCCTCTGGGCCTCTGACAAACACCAGAAAGAGGAAATGGAAAGTGTCCATGGATGTTTCCCTGTGTCCCACACCCGGCCCGCCCTGGGAACAGCAGGGCGACTGTGCAAACACAGGCTGGCCCCAGGGTGGAGCGTGTGTTCCCAGAGAGGTCAAGTCCCTCTGATCACTCCTCCACCCCCAGTGCCAGGGGCCATTTGTGACCCCCAGCCCAGGGGCTAAGCAGGCCCCAGGGTAGCACCTTATGCAGCCCAGGGGCAGAGGGACCTGGGCAGTGGGGCACCCGCCCCACTGGCTCTAGCCATTCCCTCTGCTCCCTCCCCAGCGCTGTCGCTCACCGAGCAGGCCTGTGGCTGCTTGTCTTTGTGGGCAGCAGACCATTCCCGGGGTCCCTGTGTGTTCAGACCCTGAGCTGGTGGATGTGCCCCCCAGGGTGCTCCAGCACGTGGAGGAAACGGATTCAGACACAGGCACAATCCCACTCCGATGGAATCACAGCTGGACAGAGGGAGCCCAGGAGGGAGGGGTGAGCTGACTGTATCTGGTGACATGAAGGGGGCCATAGGTGGGAGCCAGGCGTAAGGCCTTCAAGCAGGAAGAAAAGGAGTGAGACAAAAGAAAGGAATAAGGTATGGCTGTGGGTGAGGTTGTGGGGTCAGGAGTGGGGCTCAAGTGGCAGTGGGATGCAGGTCCTGAGCTGGAGCAGTGACCAAGGAGAAAACATGGGCAGCACCTCCAACGTGAAAATAGCCCCGCTGCTTGGAGCTGGCAGCAAGTCCCTACCTGAACAGCCAGGCACGTCACACCGTAAGGAGGCTGTACCCCGCACTAAGTCAGATGGCCACCAGGAGCAGGCAGGCGCCTGGGACGTTAGCCTTGTAGGAAGTGGTCCAGGGACTGATTCTGGCCCTGACTGCGGTCCTGTCTGAGCAGCCCACCCCGCACACCCTGCTCCTCTCTGGGACTGGCAGCCTGCAGACCTCTGTTCTACTCAAAGCCCAGTTCTTTCTTCTCTGTTCTCTTCCAGTCCAGGCAGGAGGCCTGCCCGCTGTCCAGGCACCACACAAGCCTCCACTGGGCCCGATCACAAGCCTCTGATGAGAGCATCGAGCTAGGGACAGACGAGGGGTTAAGCCATCCACCCACCCGGGCGGGGGCCCAGCAGGGCCTTGTCAGTGTCACCCTCTGTGCAGCCCTATCACCTACAACAGTGCTGGGCACAGAGGGCGCTCACTAATAAACGTGCAGTGGACTGCCATCATGTCCAAACTCTTCACACTGTACAAACCATGTCCTGCATATATTCTGGAACATTCCCTCATTATCTGAGAGCCCCAAAAGGACCAGCCTCGCAACCCAGCAAGATTCTGCAGGGTCAGGCAGAAGGTGGGTTCCACCCAGAGCCGTCACTGTGCAGCCGAGGCTGCAGGTGTGTCACCCTCTCCTTAGAGCCTCAGCTCTCATTTATAAGTCAGGCACAAGGGAACAGAGCCCCTCACTGAGCTGCTTGAGTGAGAACAGCACACACACCTAGTGCAGTGCCTGGCACACTGTGGACACCCCAGCAGAGGACGACGGGTCGGACGCTGGGGTGGGAAGGCCCTGGGGCAGCACTGACCAGTAAGAGTTGATGATCTTGCAGAAGGCCAGTTCGCAGCACATCTTGAGGTTGCTCTGGTGCTCGGGGAGGTCGGCGGCTGAGCACTTGCTTGGGTCCACTTCGCAGTTCTCGTCTGACTCATACAACGCTTTGATGAACTCACCTGTGGCCGGGAGGGCAGGGAGTGGGCAGTGAGGACCTTGTGGGCACTCCCCACCCTCTGCCCACCTGCCAGCCTGTACCCTTCCTACCTAGCGCATCCTGCAGGTACTTCTGGCCCACCAGCTTGAGGTACTCCTCGATGGCCTTGGTGGCCAGCGTGTTCTCCCGGAAGATGAGGTGCTCGTTGTCCCCACAGCGGTCCACCTCCGACATCATCAGGTCCGTCAGGAAGTCCTGCGGGGGTAGGCAGTGAGGAGAGTGGACCTGAGCAGGCCTGGCAGGTGGGATCCTAGGATTCCAGACCTGCTCCCTGGCTAGGAGAAGCCCCTGCTTCTCACGGCTGCTCTATTGTCAAGCAGCTGGTGCCCACCCATGGGGGCTACCAGGGGGTGAAGCCAGGGCAACCTGGTGAGGGGAGAAGCCTAAGCACTGGTGTCATCAGAGCTGGGTCCAAGGATCGGGGAGGCAGGCCTGGGCAAAAGCGTGCCACATGGACACAAGCTCCCCACACCATGGTCAGACCAGCTGGACTCCACTCCCTGTTCAGCCCTGTCCAGGCCTGGCAGGGTGAACAGAGCAGGAGTACCCCAACCACAGGTGCCATAGAGGGTAGAGGGGGTACCCTCTCTCCATTGTACAAGCAACTGCCACTATCTACCTGTTGCTCTGATGGCGTCTCCCATACCAGACACAGACTCGTTCTGTGTGGTCCTCAGAGAAGGACGGGGAGAGGCAGAGGCTGGCCAGCTGCCCCGAAAGGCAGTGAGCCAGTGCTTCAATGGTGAGAGCAGGGGCTGGGGTGGGCAGGTCGGGGAAACACTGGTCGCCTGGCAAACCCAGGGCACTGGCTTCTCACTGCTGTGGGTCCCAGACTTCTCTGGAGGGCAGCTGTCAAGCCGTCAGTCCGATAGGCAGGGTCGTGGGAAGACCCCGGGAGGGAGCCTGAGCCCACACCTTCCCTCCTGAGTGGAAGGCTGTGCAGGGAACCTGCTGCACCTGCCCAGGTGGGAACTCCCTCCCTCCAGAGTCCCCGTCTCCTCTCACCCGCAGCCAACCTTGTGATTTGGGGAAAAGTCAGAGACCCAGGGGAGGTGAAGGTCAGGACAGGGGCCACCTCGCAGGGAGGCTGCCAGGTGGCCGGCATGGGGCAGGGTTTTTGCTGCACAACTTTGGGTCCCTCTGACATCACAAGTGGCTCCTGAAACAGAACTGAGCTCTAGGCCCAGGAGACGGCCAAAGGAGGGACAGGAGGGGCTGAGAGAGCTGTCAGTGGCCTCTCTGGGGACCACACAGCCTAAGGAGCCCTTCCTGACCTACAGGTGATGTGTAGGGTCCCCTTCTCCGAACATACAGAGGCAGAGGCAAATACTGCACAGGGCCCTGCTCACACCCATGGGCCTCCCTGAACTCCTGGGGTGGGTGCTGGGCCCAGGCTGGGATGAAGAACTCTCCTTAGAGCTAGGACCCAACAAGGGGAACAGGCACAGAACAGGAAAGCGACCTGTCCACAGCCACACAGATACCTGGGGCAGACTTGGCCCAAGTCTCCTGCTCCCAGGCCCCGTTCCTCCTGGGTTGCACCAAGGGGAGAGGGGATGGCAGGGAGAAGTCCAAGGACAGGGATGCTGAAAAGCCACAGCCCAAGAGAGCGGACCTGCGGAGGGCAGTATGGACTTCACCCCTGGACTGCCGGCCCCGTGTCAAATGCTCTGCCCCCGACCAAGAACACCCTATCAGTTCCCAAGTTCTCTGAACAGAGGGCGAGCTCACACGCACGTCACCCCAGCAGCGTAAGTTACTTTTTTTCCTTCCGCCTATTGCACCCCTCACCCCACGGGGGAGTCTGAGGCCTAGCTTCCACCTCCCTCTGCAATGAGCACCTCGATTCACTTCTTGTCTCAGCTGGGAACTCTGAATGCAAAGGTCTCTTCAGATTGGAGACGGCTTCCCAGGCCAGCCCAGTGCTCGGGAGCCAGGTACTAAAAGAACAGACACTATAGCAGAAAACAGCCCTGCTCGAGCCCCGTGTCCCCCCTGCTCCCTCTCTGGGGCCAGGCCTTCCTGGATTCACTGTTTCCCAGTACCATTCCCAATGCTGACCAGACAATTAAGGACAGTGCAGCCAGAGGTCCCACTCGCAGCCTGGCCCAGGCAGGCCTGAAGGCTGGAGGCGCGGGAAGGTGATGGTCTGACGACATGGAGGAGACCGAGTGGCCCCCCGCCCCCATGGAGCCTCGCTGAGAAAGTTCCTCTCCCTGGTCCCGCACATGCTGCACACCCCAAGTCCAAAAGGGGCAGTGGGGCTCTGAGGGCAGAAAGGAGGCCAGGGACTTCCAGCCACGGCCTCTCCTCTCCAGGGCTTCAGGGAACAGGTAAAAGGTTAGGGACACCCCCGATGGAGTCATGCACCCTGGGATCTGCCCTGAGGACCCGAGGCCCGGCCCCCAACCTGTGCCTCCCCTGATCCCAGGCCGAGGGACCCTGACACAGGGCAGACCTCACCCTCACCACAGGCCACTCAGCTCTCAAACCTCACCATGTCGAGAGGGCAAAGGCTCAACTCCTGAGGCCAGCACGCAAGCCCTTCTGCAACATGGATGGATGGCCCCATGTCCAATCCCCTGCTCCACTGTGCCCCCCTCAGGCGGCTCCCCTGCGGGAAGGAGCAGGGTGCCGAGGCGGAAGGGCCACCTTTGAGGCCACAGAGCCGCGCTCCCCTGTGCTGGACAGGAAGGTGGTGGGGGGCCTTCCTGAAGGAGCCCGCCTGTCTCTGAACAAGGTGGGTGGGGGCTGAGGCGTGGCACGGCCTGGCAGGGAGTGGACGGAGGTGAGGAGGGGACAGCTGGTCCACTCCGGCCCTGCAGTGGGTCCTGCCTGGATGGTTTTAGACAAGTCCTGTTTCTGTGGGCTCAGGCTGGGAACAACTGTACCCATGGCTGGCTGACCGCCGAATGGCCGTAAGAGTGACCGTATGTGTGAATCTGTGTCTGGGTGTGAGAGAAGGGTGAGGCTGGGGCTGTGCCAGTGGCTATACCCTGGTGGTCACCAGTTGGGGATGTCAACCAAATTAAGCACTTCACTGGACATGTGTCAGGGTCACTGGGGCTCCTGTGCTGGGAGAGGCTGGCCCCGTGACCTGCTCCCCTTGAGCCTCGGGGACCAGCCCTCTGGGGTAAAGGGGGAGCCCCTAAGACCCACTTCCTAAGTGCAAGCTGCCGTCCCATCCAGAGGCTCCATACCTGTGCCTCAGTGATCAGCTGAACCAGGGGGCAGGAGCATGAAGACCCCCACCCCCCACCCCCCACTCCATGACACAACTCTTGGGTTCAGGGGGCCCGCCTGGCTGTGACCTCAGCAGGCCTTCCCCAGGTGCACGCGGCGAGGGGAGCCCGCTCTGGGCTTGCACACGCACCTTCACCTTGCCCGTGCTCTGCAGGATGTGGACCAGGGCCGACGCCATCTCCTCCTTGGTCTTGGCACTGAGGATGGGCTCGAGGGCTGCGCAGAGCCCCAGGTAGTGGTTGGTGATGTGCTCGGCGAACTCCTTGTACATCTCCATGGGCAGGATGGTGATGGTCTGGTAACGCGCCTTGATGCGGATCATGGGCCCGGGGCCCTTGCCGCTCTTGGGGTTGGGCGTCACCACCTGATACCACTTCTCCACGAACTGCCGCCCGGCCACCGAGGCGGCGGGCAGGCTCACCAGCCCCAGGTAACTGTTGCGCTCCTTTTTCTTCTTCTTGTCCGTCTCCCGGTACAGGTGGACGGTGACGGTGCGCAGGGGCGGCAGGTTGTGGAACTCGAAGTGCTCGCCCCAGAAGACATTGTCTGTCTTGAGCTTGCCCGTGGTGCGGGCGTAGAGCACGTCATCCAGGCACAGCTCGCACAGGTACTTCTTCTTGGCTGGCAGGTCCTTGGCCTCGATCACCCACAGCTTCAGGACGTGCTCCACACGCCGGCTGTTGTCCTGCACACGCACAAGAGGAACTGTGGTCACTGGGGGGCCGGCTCCCTGCCACCACCCAGCCCAGAGCTGTAGAGAGCTCAGATCTGGGGGACCCTGGAGGGTGGTGGGGAGGGCCCAGGCCGATGGGGTGGGGGTGGGCCAGGGGCAGCTGTGGGGTCTGATGGTGTGACACGGGGTTGGATCTCTGCTCTGCCTCGTACCAGCTTGCTAACCTTGGGCACTGACTTAATCTGAGCCTCAGTTCCCTTTTCTACAGAACAGGAATAACTAGTGAGAGAGGAAGTGAGAGGTTCACACAGTGCTTGCCACACAGCAGGCCACTGTGCGGCTTATTAGTTCTTCTGTCAAGTCGCCTAAGAGGTGACCACTGCTGAGGCGCCTTCTGTGCTGATGCTACAGTGACCGGGACTCAGCCCAGTCCCTCAGGTCGGCCAGGGAGGCAGACACAGAAACAGGTGGTTACAGGTGGGGTCCCATGAACCCGAAGCGGGAGGCCCAGGGGGCAGTGGAAATACAGAAACACAGAGGAGGTCACCAGCCTGGGGTGGTGGTGTTCACCCGGACGACGGGACAGATGTCTAAGCTGGAGCTGGATGGGTGAGTAGGAATTGGCTAGAGGGTACGGGGGACAGGCAGGATGCCAGCACCCACCTCCCCAATAGCCTGATACTCGGTTGTCTGGCCCAGCCTCCTGTGTGTAGCTTCAAGGACCGAGGTCGACAGCACCTGAGTCAGTCTGGCCAACTCGAACCCCTCTTCCAGGACCCAACCCTCCTGCCCATCTGGGCCCCGTCTCCACGCGGCTACTCCCACCCCCCATCCCAGCCCACACCAGAGATCCCTGCCGCTGCTCCCTCACGTCGGAGTCTGTGCTTCTGCTTTGAGTCTAACCTCAATCCCCCCGACCTGGGTGAGAGGGGGCACAGGCTTACCTTGTTGGGGTGCACCGCTCGCCGCAGGTTCTCCATCCACTTATCCCGCTCGGCTGCTGACCGGCAGGAGAAGCACTTGCTTCCTGATGACGTTGTCACCTGTGGGGGACAGACAGGACAGTGTCACAGGAAGGGGTACACAGCAAGGCTGGGCACAGCAGAGACCTCTGGGGCTTGCGGGGCTTTGGCCGCCAGGTCTGCAGCATGAGCTCAGGCAGGAGGCAGGGCAAGGCTCAGAATGACCCGTGTGTCACATCTGCAGGTGGTGCACTGAGGTCACTGTCCCAAAGCAAGTCAGTGACACGGTGGCCCAGCCCTGCACCAGCTGGTGTCTGTCCTGGTGCTTCACTCCTGCCTCAGCGCCCTCTGTCCTCAGGACATTATCTTTCTGAGTCCAACCTCACTCTCCCGGAGATGGGAATGGAGAAGGCTTGGGGGGCCTCCTCGGGCTCCAGGACAGTGTTTAACCCGAGTCTCCCTCTTGAGGGGGAGCCACAGGCACCAAGGACAGGACCATGCGGGGGGGCGCAAGGACCACCTCAGTCCTCAGCTGACACCTTTTGACAGCTCTCTTTTGCCAAGTGACAGTGACAACAATGATGGTCACAGACACTTAACATGTTGGAGGCCAGACTGGAGAAATGAGAACTGGGCTGTCGGGGTGTGCTGGGCCCTGGGGTCCTCCTGCCTGGAACCCTTACCCTCCCCTCGCGGTGGGACTCTGGCTCCTCCTCCCGGCTCCTCCAGGCGACGGAGCCCAAATAGCTCCTACTCTGTCCCACGGTCCCCGGCACCACGCCAAGAGCTCTGCAGTGGGGAGCCAGGCTTCTTATCCAGCCATTCAAGCGCCCGCACAAGCCACCGCACCCCCTGCTATGGACAAGCGCCAGGCACCATCTTCAGCCCGTTGCAGGCAAAGAGGTCAGAGCCCACATGGAGCCCACGGGACCAGGAGCCTTGAACCAGAAACAGTAGGCACGGGGATGGGGCGCATTCCACTCTTTCCCTGGGGCTGGGGTGCTGGGAGGTTGCCACACTAGTCCCCAAATGGCTGATTTTCATTACCAGGCCCACTCCTCTATCAGAGAGCTCCCCTAATTATGCAAGATCTTTGTGGGTGGGAGTGAGGGGTGAGGTGGGAAGAGAATATGAATAATGACAGAAGTGATCAGGAACTCCCAGGAACACCTGCGACATTCATGGCTTGGCCTGAGGCGTGTTCTGTGACCTGACATCTTGCCCTCTCTGAGCCTCAGGTTCCCCATCTATAGTGAGGGACTGGACAGGTGACCCCCAGATATAGCCCGCCAGGTTGAGCTGCTGCCTTCTCCTTGCTCTCAAACCTTGTGTCACAGGATGCTAGGGCAGGAAAGGTTCTGGCTCGCTTTACAGGGGGAGACCGGGCCAGAAAAGGGGGCCCTCTCTACCACCCCACACTGAATTTGTGGGGTTTGTAAGGAGGGTGTGCAGGCTCAAGACACAAGCCCTAGGGCTTGAGCAATTCCACATAAGCTTTCACCCCCTTTCACCCCCGGGGGTCCTCTTGCCCTCACCAGCGTGGAGGATAGAGCTGGTCCATCTCAGGGAGCCCACAGAAAAGGAACGAAGCTCCCCACCTCCCAGCTCCACCTGGTCTCTTAGGAGCCAAAAGTTGTGAGCAGATTCTAGCCAATGTCCTAAAGCTGAGGTCACCAAGAACTCCAGAAGGGTATCTGGAGGAGACCTGGCCTGGCCGGGAGAGGCTGCTGGCATCCGCCAGCCCCGAGCTGACCCACCTCGAAGCAGTAGTCCTGGCCCAGGAGGCTGCTGTGCACAGGCTTGATCACAACGTCGTCCTCCATGCTGAGGTCCAGCGCGTCCACCGCGCTGCTGGGGCTGAGCAGGGATTCGTGGGAGCGAGACTCTTTCAGCCTCGGCATCAGATGGGACCTGGGGGTGAACAGCGGGTGTGTCAGGCAGGGCCTGCGGTTCCCCTCCCTTGCCCTGTCCCCTCCCTTCCCATCTCTTCCAGGAAGCTGCCCAGACCCCCTAGCAGGAGGCAATCACTCCCCTCTCAACTCCCACCATCCTTTTCATCTCAAGGCAGAACTTGGGCGGAGGGGACATTGTGGAGGTGGTGTCACAGAGACCCATTATCAGTCCCTTTGCCCACTGCAGGACTCTGGGTAAATGGTTCAGCCTCTAAGGGAGCAAGTGGCTTAGGATGACGCCACCAACTGAGGAGTTGAAAGTCAGCATTGAGTGCAGGGTAGGGTCTGGCCTGACTCCTAAGCAAACTCAGAGACCCACGGGAAAGAGCTGACCCCACCGGACAGCCTTCACCACCCCGCTCTCCCTCAGCCCTGGTCCCCATCCAAGGCCAGAGCAGTCACCCATTCGTCCAGAATGTCACTGCCAACAAAGCCCTTTCTCATACACCATCCCACTCCATCTCCAGCCCCACTTGAGGCAGGAAAACCAAAGGGACCTCTGGTGCACCCCTTTTACAGATGAGGCGAGTGTGGCTCAAAATGGAAGGGATGTAGCCATCTGCACAGTACCCAAGATGCCGAGACTCAAGCAGGGTCCATGTGCCAGGGGTTGGGGGCCCAGGCCAGCGTCAGTGGGCCCAACACAGGCACAAAGAGCAGAGGTAGTGGACATCGCCTGGTGCCCAAGTGGAGCCCGAACCGGGACTAGCTGGCAGACTTGGGCTCACTGCTCACCTGCGTTGTGGTTCTGTGCAAATTGCTGCCCCTCTCTGAGCCTGGGTTTCCTCAGCACATCACACAGAAATCACCTCATATGGCATCTGCACCGGTGTGTGGCAGGGTCTACCTCAGAGAGGTGGATGTCCCTTTCCAGAACCCACAGCACACAGCAGTGCCCACTGGAGCCCCCAGGAGCTGGCATGGAACCCACCCTGGGCTTAGCTCACCCAGTCCTTCTTCCCCCAGTCCCTCTGCCTTTCAGCTCCTGGCCTCCAATGATCCAAGGCTCAGTCCATCATTCTCTCCAAAGACCCTACCTCAGGCCAGTGAGGCCTGGCAGGGTCAGCACGCTTCCCCGCAGGGCACACACCCTGTAACCCACTTCCATGACCAGCAGGGGTAAAGGGGGCTAAAATCACTATGTGTAGGTTCAGGAATCCAGAGGCAAGTGGAAGGGCCCTACCTAGAGGGCCTCACAGACTGACAGAGGCTACCTTCCACCCCCAAACTCCACATCTCCATGGCAACAGCCCATGGAGTCCTGTGCTAGGCACTGCCTGGGAGTCAGTGCTGAACTGGGACCCCAGCCCTTGGGGACCCCACAGCCCAGCCCAAGAGACCCAGTCAGTCTCCCCCCAGCTGCTCCCTATGCCTAGCACAAAGCTGGCACATGGCAGGGCTCAGATCACTTGAGCTGCTTGATGCCCTCAGGCAGGACTTCTGAAAGCTCTCGAGGAATGAAGACACAGGCTGACATCAGGTTAGGACCAACCCAAAGCTCCGCATGGAGCTTCTCAGTGAGGCCCAAGCCCACTGGCATCACAGCTGGGCTGCCCCTGGTCTTCCAGAACCCTCTCTCTAGGAGGCAGCACTTCACACACATCACTGTGGCCTAGCACGTCACCCCATGCTAGGTGCCCACAGGCTCTCCCCTTGACAGCCCTCCAGGCCCTGCTCCAATGGCTGTCCCCTCCCCCATCACAGCACTAACCAATGCCATGGGTGAGTCTGCCATCCCCTTTGTCCAGACTCAACCCTGGGCCGCCCACCTCACAGGGCAGACTCCAGGCATCCCTCCCAAACGGGGCTTCATACCTCAATGCAAGAGAAGCCCCGCCTCAGGTGCCGGGGAAGTCACTTGACCTAGGAATGGCTGGGACCCACGGCCCCCTAAGCCTGTGTCCGGGGCTGAAAGCCCAGCCTGCAGGTCGGCATCAGGCTGCTTTCTGGCCCGGCCCGGAAACCCTTGCCAGGTAAGGATGCTGGGAGTCAGGGCGGGTGGAGTAGGAACCCAGGAAGTGCAGAGGGAGGAGCTGGTACACTGGGGCCGCCTCCCGCCCAGGGAGCCTGAACGGGAGCCAGCTGGGGAGAGGAAAGGGAGGCACACTTCAGTGGGCTGGGCCTGCCCGGGGAGACCCACGGGGCCCTGGTTCTATAGCCAGGAGCCCTGCAGGCCCAGGCCAGGCTCCAAACAGCCAGATCCTGGAACCTGTGGCTACAGAATCCTCCCTTTCTTTCCCCTCCTGCTGCCCCACAAACATGCCCCAGCTGGCCCAGGCCTCACTGGGGAGGCTCCTGGCTGAACAGAGGGCCGTGGGCAAGCGCAGAGTGCAGGCATCCTGGCTGCAGCTGCATAGCCCTGACCCTTCCCATCACTCCAGCACTCTCCAAGTGAGAGGACGTGGAGCAGACCCAAGCTCACTGGGAGGAGGAGGAACAGGAACAAGGCTGGCCCAGAGAGGCCTAGTGGCAGCTACAAGGTGCCAGGCTGCTTCTGCACAGGGGAGGGCCAGGCTCTGACCGTGGCCCTGTGTGGTGGCATGGAATCCTCACACTTCCCAGGAGGGGTGGTGCCATGGTTCCCAGATCACAGGTGGAAGAGAAAAGGCCACAGGGTAGTGAGACCTGCCCTGGACCCCTAAGCTACTAGAGAGTTGTCTTGGCCAGGGCCTGGGGACAGCGGGGTAGGGATGCCCCACTAGCCACCTCCATCTAGACCACAGCAGCGCCCTCCCACCAGCCTGGCCCCTCTACCCAACATGGCATCACTCCCATCCCTGCACTCTCTCGCCTCAAGGGCTATAGATAATCAAGTCACATGCTTCCACCTGGTGCTGAGCACGCCCCGAAACGCCCCTTCTCCACCTCCCCTCACACCACAAGTGACAAGTGACCTAGATGCTCCTCACCAGCTGGTCCCTGACCAGCCATGAACGTCCTCCCCCTCTGGGGGCCTAAGCCCACGCTGTTCCCTTTCACCTTCTCTGCCTAACAAAAATCCTTCTTTCTCAGTTTTCAAAGCCCATGCTGTCCCTGGTCTCTGCAGACAGACAAGCTCATGCCCAGACTGTGTGGCTGAGCCCGCACCGCACGCCACTTCCCCAGCTGTCTCCTCACCTAATTCTCATGACAGCCCATCAAGACTGAGGTTCCACGCCTTCCACACCTCAGAAAGGCCAGGTGGCTTGCCCAAGGTTGCACGGGTGGCAAGAGGCCAAGTGGGATTTCAACCCCATTCAGCAGATTCCAAGACTAACCATCAGCACAAGGCTGGTCCCACGGGCAACAGACAGGCAAAGACCCACAGCCAGCTGATCTGCTCACGGTGACCCACTCATTCCAGATCCAGGAAGAAGGGGGAGGGGGAGCTGGGGGGGGGGCAGCCCCTGGAGCCCAGAAGTCCAGGAAACGTGGGCACGGCACGGGCAAAGCTGCTGCTGGAGATATAGCCAGGCCCCAACAGCAGCCCATTGTGAGGGCCCGGGAGCAGGGACAACGGGACTTTGTCCCAGCCTCCTGAGCCACAGCCTTATCTGATAGCCTTCCAGCCAGCCCACGAGCTGTTTTTCAACTCTATCCTTTTTTCTCTTAAAAGGTTAGTGACACAGAAGTTTAGCAAATTCCCCATTATTTCAAGAAGGGAGGAGACCAAAACACAAAACCTGCAATAATCAAAAAGCCCTTTCTGACAGGAGAGGATGTTCCCAGCTATGGGTGGGGTGAGTTGAAAGTGGGGTTGTATAGCCTGGAAGGTGAGAGGCTCCGAGTCACCCTCCAAATTTCAGAGGGGCAGAGGGTGCTGCCCTGCACACCCCTAGAGGGCAGGGCTGGGACCAGGAAAGGCCAATTCCATCAGTCACAGCTGTCCCCAAATGGGCCAAGCTGGTTTGGTTTTTGAGGGAGCGGGTACCCTGTCTCTGGAGGTGTGCAAGCAGGAACTGGGAGACCCTCTTAAACATGCTGCAGAGCGGGTGCCTGACTACTAGGGGGCTGTTGCGGTAACAGCCAGGCAGGCAGCGGAATGAGCTCCAGGAGTGCGCACACACTCTCACCCCCGCTGCTGGGAACAGGGAGGACCTACTGGCTGTAGGAGCAAAGCTAGTCTCCATTCCTTAGAAAACACGCAGCTTTGAGTACTTGTAAGTCATTCAATGCTCCAGGCCTCAGTGTCCCCATCCATAAGCGAGGAGAACATCCCTTCCTCAGAAGGCTGCTCTGAGAATCAGACGAGATCCTGCGGGGGCGATGCTCGGGAGAGCAGGGGTAAATGCAGTGCTTCCATCGGTCACTGGTGACCGTCCCTGTACACGTCTATCTATTCCAGTCACTCGCCTCACTGCCAGACACCGCTGTAGGAGAGGGCTACAGCTGTGAACAAGGCTGAGGAAGGATTACAGCTGTTACGGAGATTGTAACACAGCTGGCATGTCTAGGGTAGGTGACGCTCCTGACATTTGCGGTGACAAGGTAGGGATTTGCCAGGCCGTTCTGTTCCTTTCCTATGATCACTCAAATCCCTTACCTTCTCCATGCCTCAGTTTTCCCCATCTGCAAAATGGGACAAACTACTTCTACACAAATGCTGGGATGCCTCCAAAAAAAAGGCCTTTAATTTCCTGACGTGAAAGAAAGGGAGAAAGGGGTACCTGGGGAGTGGGCAGGAGACCCCGCTGAGGGGGCCGCTTTAGTCCCTCTGCCTATGACTCGAGCAAACCCAATCTCCCGCTCACAAGCTTGTGCGGTCCCATGCCACTTCCCACCATCATAACTGGGCCTGGAAAGCACAGCAATCCCGGATAAAGTTGGTCTCCGCAGAGGAGGTGCCCAGCCAAGAGCTGGCAGGACCTGTGGACTCTGGAGTCAGGTCAGAACGTGCCACCCATGCTTCTGCCTGTCACAGCCTGGCAGGTCCAAACTGCGGGGCTGGAAACCTCTGTCCACGGGAGGACCTGGGTCCGGGTGCAGTCAAGGTGAGGGCGCTGATCTCTGGGGAATCCAGCGGCAGGACAAACAGGACAGTGTCCCACCCGAAACACCGAGCACAGCCATCTCTCTCCACGACCAGCCTTGCCTTCCTGGCCTGGGAACAGGCTGCTCGGAAGACCAGGGCTCACTCCTGGCCCGGCTAGGGTCCCAGGGGAGGAAGAAGAATGCAGCCGCCTGGGGGCCTCCAAGGCCCTGGAGAGACAGAGCCTGTCCTTAAAAGGCAGGGAGGTTGGCGACCCTGCCTGGGAAGGCTTCCTGGGATGCCAGAGCCTGGCCTGGAGGCACGGTCCCTCTTGGCCCTGGGTTCTCTCAGTTCAAGGCAAGGGGGCAGGTCCTAGCAGGCACTGGAAGTATGACCCTGTCCCCATATCCATACCGAGCCCTGGGCAGGGAGGGGGGCCTGGTCTTCTGCACTCGCCCTACTCCTGGGGACTTGCTTCTCCCCTTGACACCTCAGGGCTGAGCTGGCAAAGGAAGGTACACATCCTGGCAACCAAGACAGGAGGGCGGGGAGGCTTATCACGTGCTATGGCTCCCAGGGGTGCCCCACATATGCTGCCTGAATCATCAGCACTGTGACAACCTGGACTTAACAGCCACTTACTAAGTACCTACCACGTACGTGGTCAGCTGTGCGACAGGTGTGCTTACCAAGGTAAGCGCATCAACGCCTTCTCTCAACAAGCCTGCACACAAGGCAGCGTCGCCCCAGTGGGAAGGGGGAGCAGGAACTCAACCAGGTCGGATGAGCCCTGGCTCATCAGACGACCCTTCCTGCACACACTCCAGGTGCCGTAAAGGATTTGATGAGGGAGGCTTTAGGACACGGGAGGCAGCAGTGGCCTGGAGGGAAGTGCGGCTTAGCTGGGTCACATGGTCCAGAAGTGAAAGCTGGGATCCGAACAGACGGATCACCTTCGGTGGGACAGTCCTGGAATCTACTTCACACTGGGCCAGGCCTGTAGGCCGGGCACCCAATCAGCCCAGGACCCCAGCCGGCTCTAGTCCTGGTGACCTGGGGCCCACCCTGTTTCCCTGGGACCCACGGGCTTGCGGCATGGCCCTTCCCTCCTCTCCAGGCTGCTGCTTCCTCACCTGCTGAGCTGCTTCAGGAAGTGCCACACCCGCCACACAGGTCAACTTCCTATAAACATAAGGGACCATATACCAACTACTACAGCTATTCCCACCGCCATGGCCACTGTAATATCGTCAGACACCTCACTGCTCCCTGCTGATAACTTGGGCCACAAGGCTTGGGGCGAGACCAGGGATGCAGGGGTGCTGGTTCCGGTCCCCGAGCAGGAGAGGCACCCTCAGCATCCTGACCATCCCCCACCCCCACCCTTTCCAGTATCCTAGTGGGAGTTTTCAAAGAACACTCGGGGACACATTTACTTCCCCACATCTTATTTCTTTTTTCGGGGGAGCAGGTGGGGGGGGGAGTGGAGGACAAAGGGCATGCAGAGAGAGAAGAAACAAAAAAACTTTCCATCTAATCCCCTCAAGTCCTCCTGCAACCTGAATAATTTTGGGTTTTTAATCAATAGCTGTCAGACTTGTCAAATTACTTTGGGGACCGCAAAGCAGTTTTTAAACATTCATAAACCTCAGTGGAACAGCCAAGTGCCCTGAATTTTAAAACAAGTGAATCTGAGGGACACTCACTGAACAGGATGAAATTTGGGCAAATCGAAAGTGAGCCGAGGGCCACATGCCCCTCGTGCTTCGGAGCAGGGACAGCTCTCTGCCCCCTCCCTGGTCCCCAGGACAAAACACCAGGCCTGGCCCAACTGCTCTGAAAGGTCAGGGAGGGTGACATCCCCAATCTCTAAGGCCCCTCAGTCACCCTGAGTAAGGCGCCACGCCCAGCCCCAGGAGTAGAGCTTCCAGGACGCAAACCCACAGCCTCATCTGCCACAACCCCTGACACTGCCAACCCCAGAGCAGCCAGGCTGCACGCCACTGCACACGTGCTGGCCCTCTGCCTGACTGCCCGTCCCTAGCTTGAGAATGGTTCGAGGCCCTGGCTGAGGCGTCTCCTCCTCCCTGGGCCCACTGACATTTCCAAGACACCTCTCACTCCGCCCAGCAGGCAGAGCCCTCCTGGCCCTGCTTGCATGTGGGCTTCCGAAAAGCCTCTGCCAACTGACCCAGAGAACCTCAGCCGCTCTACCTCCCAGGGCAGGCTGGAGAGCGCTGCCATTTAAAGTAGACACCTCAAAGTCCCTGATAAAGGAGAGAGGGACACATCTGGGAACAAACGCTGGCACCCCAGGTTCCATCCCCAGTGCTCATCTCTAGCCCTCTGTCTCTTCAATTCCAGTCACCATTTGGGACAGAGGGGCTTTGTGGCCTCAAGGAGATAAGAGGCAAAGACAGGAAGGGGAAGGGGCTCTTGGGCTGGCCTTTCCTGCACCCCAGCTTCCTCACCTGATTCCTGCCAGGGCCTGCTGCAAGTTCATTATGCTAACACCCTCCAACTCATGGGCTAGTAAGTCCTGCGCCCCAGTATATAGTTACTGAGCACCTCCAATCTGAGCCTGGGGGCCTTGGGACCCCCACTCCCCATTCCTCCCACAGCCTGGTATCTGGGAATCCCAGTGGGGCCCCAGAGCTTTGCTTTCCAGACTGTCACTAGCAGGAAACAGCCAGGAACATTCAACAGCAGCAAAACAGAAAAGGGCGGGGGGGGGGGGGGGGGGTACCAGAAAGCCACAGGCTCCCAGCCACCAGCACAGGCTGAAACTCAGAGAAATGTCAAAAAAATCTGGGGTGTGACTGTTGAGTTCCTCCTGCTGTTAGAGGCCGTGCATCCAAGCCCTCTGTGGCTCTCCAGTACCTGCCTCACCCAACACACACCATCGCTCCACAGCCCCTGGGACGTGCACGAGGCAGCCACGGGCTCCGCATTGAAGATCCCACACATGTGAACCTCAGGTAGCCCAGCCACCCGACTACAGTTTTGGAAACTGAGTCTCCGAGACCCTGAGGGCCTTCCAAAAGCCGAGACAGTGTGACAGATACCAAGAGCCCATCCTCTTTTCCTGCCCTACACTAGACTAGCTGGCTCTGGGATGAGACAGCCCTATCTGCCATTTGTCACCTGGCTGATGGGATTCTAGCTAACAAAGCCATACACTTTAAACACAGCTTCGAAGGTGCGTCCCACCCCAACCACACCAGCCCATCTCAGCCCCATGGGGCTCCAGTCATCCAGTCACACTGGGCTGCCCACCTCCGCTTAGGACATGCCCAGAAGCTAAGTCCTCCTTGTCTGACAAGGGCTGGCTCAAAGGCCACCACCTCCGTGGCATGGGCCCCAGCAGAACCGACAGCTCCCTCCAGGGTTTGCCTCTATGCACCTGCCCCATGTACACCGGGAAGTGGGGGCCCCGCCCGCGAGGTCCAGCAGCTTGCCCAAGGTCACAGTTCGCAGGCGCCTGGGCAGGGCTGGAGCCCTGGCATCTGGGCTCCAACCGCAAATGCTCTGCACTGTCTGTCAGTGCCTCAGGCTCCCACAAAACCTACAGAAATCGTGTGACCAACTTTAACTTACAGGAACCCTGAGTCACCAGAGCTATACTGAGCCCTGCCTTTGTCACCTCCTGTATGGCCCTGGGCAAATCACTTCCCCTGTCTGCAAAATGGTGAGAAATGTGACCAGTGAAAGTAGACACTTGTAACAAGCCAGGCAAGGCAGCTCATTTACTCCTCACAAGCCTTCCACAAGAAAGTTTGTAACGAGCCAAATTTCTGACTTCTCAGAGACCAGGTGCTCCCCAGTAAAGTCTGTCGCATCACAGTGACCTGGCTCCTGACAACTGTTTCAAATACTTACGCTGGAGCAAAACACACTCCAGGCCCAGACACAGCATTCCTGGTCTTCCACCGCCCCACCCGCAGGCCGTTGGATCAGGGAACAGACATGCAAAACGGGCAGGGAGAAGGAGGGAAAAAAGGAGAGACTCTCTGGGGGCTGGGAGGGAGATGACATGGACCCCAAATCCCGGCACAGCCTCACCCAGTCCAGTCCAGTCCAGTCCAGCCCAGCCCAGCCCAGCCCAGCCCAGGGTTGGGCGACTCAGAGCAAAGGCCGAGCTCCTCAGCTCAGAAAACTTCCTGGCAGTTCCCGTCCTCATCCTCAGTGGAGCACACCACAGAGGCACCGGGGCTTGTCTGCAGAAAGAAGCAACTGACACCGGGTTTCCTCTCTTTAAAAACTAAAAACAGCCACAACGCTTCTCGGTTTCTAGCTTCTTGGCGGTGCTATCCTAATTGCTTCCACATTCTAGGCGGGCAGTAGATGTCTATACAGAGGCAGACACCATCCCTGGGGAACTCCTGAGCCCCACCCAAGGCTGGCATCTGTGACAAGCCCCTCTTTGACCCCCAGCTCCCACCCATTCACTTAGATTGCCCTGGGCCCAGGAGGCTGGTTGGTGGCCCTGATCAGGCTACTCACCATCCCTCAGCGTGGCTGCCAAGCTCACCAGGCCCGGGAAACCACAGGGCCAGGCCAGCCAACCTGTGGCCCAACGTTCCCCGCTGGGCCGAGCCAGTCCAACACAGCTCTGGTCCTGGACCTACCACTCCAGCCCTGTCCGCTGGGACTAATGAGGCTAGTTAAACAAAGGCTAAGTTCCAACTCTCTGTAATGTGTTTTTAAAGGGCCAGTGTCTCATCAGGCCAGCAGGGGACTTAAAGGCACAGATCCCTTTTTCTATATGGAAAATAAGACATCAAAAAACCAGAAAATCCCCACAAAGGCATGATCCGATTGAAGGCCTTGGTCTTTTAAGGAAGACTTTAGATGAAATGCACAATAGTAAAAATCTAAATATTACCAAAAGGCCCTAAAGATCCCCCAAACAATGGGGCCACATCTTAAGAACACTAGTAGCAATGACAGCACTCACTCGCTCCGTGCCCAGCACAGAACTTTATAGAACTGTCTCATTATTCCTCGCAACCACTGTACAGAAAGGCATTGCCTGACCCCACCTTACAGAGGAGGAAGCTGCAGTGAGCAGAGGCTCCCAGCTCACCCAGGATTTCACACACAGTGTGCAGCAATGCTGGGGCCCAGCCACGCGAGGTCAGCCAAAGCCAGGAAGCTCTCTCCCACCTGCTCCCTCCGCCTCCCGGAGGCCCAGCTGCCCCCAGACTGATGCCCAGGCCCCACCTGTTCCCGTCACCAGCACTGGATGAGGAATCACCTGTCACAGGTGCCCAACACTGGGCTTGCATCTGGGCTCCAGAACCCTGTGAGGTCAGTTCTATTCTTTCCCGCCTCTTACAGGTGAGAAAACTGGAAATCATGACATCTGGCACAACATGAAAGGAGAGAGAGGCTAGGTCAAGGAGAGGCACAGGAGAAGGCGGGAGGGGGGCCGAGAGGGAGGGGGGAGGTCTGCCAGCCCTGTAGGGGTGGAGCACTTCACACCCAGGCCCGCAAGTGCTCTCCCAGACAAGCTGCATGGCTAGAGGCGATGGCGGGTGAGGGGAGCTGTCCTCCAAGCCCTGGGCTCAGACAAGCTGGCCAAGGCCCTTCCACTGTCCACAAGAACAGAGGAGGCAGGGATGGGGGTTCTGGTGGGGCCCCTAGGTTCCAGGGGTGGGCAGGGCCTGCGCAGCTGACAGATAACAGGGGACAGGTGAGAGGAAAGGAGAGATTTGACTGCCTGTGCCTCAGTGTCGGGTCTAACAAGCCCTCCAATAAAGATGCCATTTCCTGGCGCCTGGAGTAGCTGGGCAGAAAGAAGGTGCTATATGGCCACCCTCCATCAGAAAGGCCAAGGCCAGCAAGAGTCCTCAGGCGTAATTCTGCAGGGGCCAGGTTATCCGCGGATTTACCACTCCCTCATTCTGTCTGTATGGAGCCTAGCAGTCAAGTAGCCTGATGCCCTTGAGCCTGGTGGTTAAGAACACGGGCTCTGAAGCCAGACTGAGTTCAAATCTGGGCTGTGACGCTTATAACTTGTGTCTTCTTAGGCAAGGCAAGTCACCTCTCTGGGCCTCTTCCAGTTTTCCCCTCTGTAAAATGGGCAATAATAGTAGTATTTAACCCCAATGGGTAGCTGTGAGGAGTTCAGGGAGTTACAGACAAAGCCTAATTCAGAGTGAGCACTTAAGAAAGACTGGCCAGATTAGCTGCCCGAGATAAGCTGGAAATCAGAGTCCTGAGCAGTGACCCTGGGCAAGTCACTTCTC
Source organism: Hipposideros armiger (assembly GCF_001890085.2). Lineage (NCBI taxonomy): Eukaryota > Metazoa > Chordata > Mammalia > Chiroptera > Hipposideridae > Hipposideros > Hipposideros armiger. The sequence goes on from NW_017732230.1 coordinate 647,865, forward strand.
TCTCTCTGGGTCTTAGTTTCTTTCTGTAAAAAGGAGGGGGTCCAATTGGGACCCTTAGTGGCTAGCAGGCAAGAGCACCCTCCTAGCACCTCCCAGATGCCCTGGCTCCCTCAGAAAAAGCCAGGCCAGAGGCCATAAAGACTGAGCAAGGCTGGGCAGCAGCCCAAATCCTTTGAAACCTAAAAGCAGGCTGCCTCCGCCCCACCCCCAGGCTAGCACGGGAAGGCAAGCAAGGGCACAAAGCCACCTGCCTCTCAGGGGGCGGCATAGGCCGGCATCAGCTCTCAGGTGGAGCCCAGCCCACCTTGACTTTCAGAGTCACCTCTCCCCACTCCCCAGTGAGGGGCGGACCCTCTCCTCCTCAGGTGTCTCCCAGGGGTTGTGGTGCAGCTGAGCTCACTTTCCTGAGGGGAGCTGTGCAGCAGCCACACAAGCCACCCCACACCTGCTACACAAACAGCCTCCCTCAGCCCCAAGGGCCCCCAAGGCTCAACCAGGTTCAAGGCTTGCCCCCTTCCACCTCCCCAAAGCCTAAAGCAGCCAGCATCTGTGCTGGGGGGTGGAGAATGGAGCACCAGAGGAAACCAGGTGAGGAGGCAGGAGGAATGCCCTGCAGCCCTGGCAGAGCACATGGCCACTATTCCCGAGGGGCAACGGGACCCTGGGTGCTTTAGGTGCCGCCATGCCCTTCTCAGCCTCAGGGTTAATCCGTCAGTGAGGGCAGCCTGGTTTGGTGGTTTGCAGGCCTGAGTGGAAATTCTGGTTATGTTACTTAGCAACTGTGGAACACTGGGCAAGTCCTTTCACTTTCCTGAGCCTCAGTTTCCTTATGTGCAAAATGAGGAAATACACTATCCTGTAGATAACAGATGTAAAAACGCTGGTTACCCAGCTCAGAGGAGCATTAACAAACCTGGGAGCCCAAAAGGTTCCACTATCTGAGTGCTACTCATTCAAAAGACACCAAGAACCCAGCTGGAGTCCATCAGACCTTAGGATGTCCCCAATTCTACACTACCACCCCCAACCAAACGTATTCTAAACTCCCCCCAGCCATGAAAGCTGGGGGGGGGGGGGGGGCAGTGTTCAGGTCCTGATCACCAAAGTATCTTGAGAAAGACCTCAAACTTCAAAACCAAACACACTAAGGAGCTTTCCAGAGCAAAGCCATAGTGTACATGAAGTCTAGCTCTGCTCGAGACAAGGTGGAAAGACTCTCCGAATAAACCCAGCTCGGGGATGCTCTTCTTAAGGGCCTTGCGCGCAGAGAGATAAAGCAGGGAGTGGGGAAGGGCCGGGGCAGGCGAGCCCACCTAAGAGGAGGAGAAAGGGCGAAGAGAGCTGTTAAAGGTCACCTGGGGGAGGGGGGCACTCCAGCCCTCCAAGTCAGAGTCTCGAGAGATTCAACTCAGAGGCTTCTGATTCATGTCCAAGGTTGAGACCCCCTGAGTGAGCTGAACTGAAACCAGATACTCACAGAAAAGAATGCAGGAGCCCCACAGGGACCCTCCTTAACTTCCCAGACCAGCCAGTTCTCCCTGTACTTTGCTGACACTGCTGCCTCCTCTTCCTCACCTCCTTTTTCTATTCAACACCTGCCCTGACCCAAGTGGTTCTCCTCAATGTCCCCAAAGGCCGCCACCTGGCCAGAGCCAACCACAGTTTCTGTCCTCTCCTTACTCGATGGAGGACGGCTAGCTCCCTCTCTGAAACCCAGGCCACCACACACTCTGGCATCCCTCCTCCTTTCCTCCAGGTATAGTTTCTCAGGCTCAGGTTTGGGCACTCTCCTTAAGTACAACACTTTCCTTTGGTGAAGTCACCCGCTCCTTGGCTTAAATACCTCCAGTGCACTCTAGACACCTAGGTTTCTGTCTCCGGCCCTCCCCTGCTCTGAGCTCTTGACTCACAGGTCTAAATGCTGGCGACATCTCCTCCTGGACGCCTCATGGAACCTCAAGCCTGAAATGTCTAAAGTGCAGCTCCATCCCACTGGTTAAAGCCAAGAGTCTCAAAAGCCAGGAATCCTCCCCTTCTTTGGCCTTCGGTATCCAATCCATCAGCAAATCCGACTGATCCTCCTCACACCCGTCCACTCCTCAAACCACCCCAGGCAGCCTCACCCCACCCCCTACTCTCTATCAGGGAGTCTCAGGGACCCTTTAGAAATGCAAATTGATTATTAAAAACTCCTAGGCTAGCGACCCTTCAATTACTCCCCATGGCACTAACAACATCCAAATTCCTCCTGAGGCTGCAGTCAGCCGAGTAGCCAGCCCTCTGCCCTCATCCAGCAAGCCACGCCCCCCCCCCCC